>NC_135579.1:85337368-85644099 GCF_965152235.1 Eretmochelys imbricata | reverse complement strand
TTAACCAAACTTATGTACTGTCCCCCAGGACATTCAGATAATCAAAGTTGTACTGTACATGAAATACAGTATGTGACTGATGTTAAATTGACTACCAGGTAATTAGATGCTAATGTCACCACTGTGCCAGGATGAAATGTCACTTCATAACGCTTCTGTGTAATTTTTGAGTGACTACAATGTCACCTTGAAGCTTGTTTGAGGCATTATGATTGTGATAACGATGAAATGATTGTAATGTTACTCTATAAGTGGGTGTGTACTATTTAGGTATAGACAGTCACTTAGATTGCTAATATTTTAGAAACCTAGAGTAGAGTAACGTGCCATTTTAGCTAGACCTGTTTAAAATTTTGCATCCAAAGCAAAATTAGCAACAAAATGTGAACCTGAATTAGCCTCTTTCATTTAGAACAAAATCCAGAAACAACAATTCTGTTATTTTGTGGTGTTCATTTCCCCAGGCTACTAACATTTTTATTCCCGTTTAATACAATCTTTCATCCCAGTTATACCAATGTCACTCGTGCATATGGAGAGAATTTATTCCAGTGGTAGCTACAAACATTGATCCAAGTGCAAACTTGGCCCAAAGTGTAATTACAACCAAAAAAAGTGAGTCTACAAAAATGATATTGTGGACAATACATGACAATTCTGATGCTGACGCACAAGGCAGGACTAGACTCTCAAAAACAATCTTGCTTTTGTTAGTAAAACGTGGAGCTGGCACTCGATAACACACGTGAAGATATAGGGTGAGATTTTCTCCTGTGTAGAAAGGCCTATGCACCACTTTAGTCCTTAAAATAGGGATAAAACTGGATTTAAATGTTGCACGGAACATATGCCTGGTGAGTTAGAAAGTACCAGTTTTGCATACTCAGTTTAGCTCTTTACCATTGATCTCATCCATTTAACTATAAATGCATTTTAAGCACTTTTACATTGAAAAGTACCATACTGGGCAAAACACCCCACAGATTTCAATGAGGTTCCTTGTAGTAAGTTAGTGTGTTAGTGTAGTAAGTTACTTATAAACTTTAGTAAGATAACAAAGTCTGGCCCTGAGAAAGTTAAAGTATCCTCTGTTAGGGACACCTGGAGTCCATAGGATTCCTAATTCTATATAAAAACATCTATAGCAGATTACACCACTACGCTGGAAAAATAACATTCATGAAATGGACTGTGGTAACACTACTCATGTGTTTGTAGTAAGTTGCTGAAATATTCAAAAAACACCTCCCTATTTTCTTCTTTTTTTCCTGCCACCAGAGGCTAATTATGTACTTTGGTCTCTTCTTTTCTCTTCTCTTCCTATTCCCACCCTCCCTCGTCCAAGTGTTAAGCCCAGCCTTCCTTCGTTTCTCTTTGACCCAGTTAGGTGAACAATACAGTATGTAATTAAATTTGACACTGCAATGACTTGCCTTTGGTAGGCATAGCTTAACCCACACACAGGTGAGGGAGCAAAAAAAGACACCCTTAATAAATTAGTTAAGCAATTTATTAACAATAAAGCAAAACAGATTTATTAAATAAACAAACATAAATAGGACATTATGTACCAATAAGTTGCACTCCTTCTGCTACATTTAATTAAAAATAGTAAGAGGGGAAACACAAATATAGAAACTGTTCTCATTCTTATTGTAGCATCTCTATGAAGGACATCATCTCCAAACTAAGGGTATGTCTACACTACGGAATAAGGTCGAATTTATAGAAGTCGTTTTTTTAGAAATCGGTTTTATATATTCGAGTGTGTGTGTCCCCACAGAAAATGCTCTAAGTGCATTAACTCGGCGGAGTGCTTCCACAGTACCAAGGCTAGAGTCGACTTCCGGAGCATTGCACTGTGGATAGGTATCCCACAGTTCCCGCAGTCTCCGCTGCCCATTGGATTGGATTGGGTTGAGATCCCAATGCCTGATGGGGCTAAAACATTGTCGCGGATGGTTCTGGGTACATATCGTCAGGCCCCCGTTCCCTTCCTCCCTCCGTGAAAGCAAGGGCAGACAGTCGTTTCGCGCCTTTTTTCCTGAGTTACCTGTGCAGACGCCATACCACGGCAAGCATGGAGCCCGCTCAGGTAACCATCACCCTATGTCTCCTGGGTGCTGGCAGACGAGGTACGGCTTTGCTACACAGTAGCAGCAACCCCTTGCCTTCTGGCAGCAGACGGTGCAGTATGACTGGTATCCGTCATCGTCATGTCCGAGGTGCTCCTGGCCACATCAGCCGGGAGCACCTAGACAGACAGGGGCGCAGGGACTAAATTTGGAGTGACTTGACCAGGTCATTCTCTTTAGTCCTGCAGTCAGTCCTATTGAACCGTCTTATGGTGAGCAGGCAGGCGATACGGATTGCTAGCAGTCATACTGTACCATCTTCTGCCGGGCAGGCAAGAGATGAGGATGGCAAGCAGTCGTACTGTACCATCTTCTGCCGGGCAGGCAAGAGATGAGGATGGCAAGCAGTCGTACTGTACCATCTTCGGCCGGGCAGGCAAGAGATGAGGATGGCAAGCAGTCGTACTGTACCATCTTCTGCCGAGCAGGCAAGAGATGAGGATGGCAAGCAGTCGTACTGTACCATCTTCTGCCGAGCAGCCATGAGATGTGGATGGCATGCAGTCCTTCTGCACTGTCTGCTGCCAGCCAAAGATGTAAAAGATAGATGGAGTGGATCAAAACAAGAAATAGACCAGATTTGTTTTGTACTCATTTGCCTCCTCCCCTGTCTAGGGGACTCATTCCTCTAGGTCACACTGCAGTCACTCACAGAGAAGGTGCAGCGAGGTAAATCTAGCCATGTATCAATCAGAGGCCAGACTAACCTCCTTGTTCCAATAAGAACAATAACTTAGGTGCACCATTTATTATTGGAACCCTCCGTGAAGTCCTGCCTGAAATACTCCTTGATGTAAAGCCACCCCCTTTGTTGATTTTAGCTCCCTGAAGCCAACCCTGTAAGCCGTGTCGTCAGTCGCCCCTCCCTCCGTCAGAGCAACGGCAGACAATCGTTCCGCGCCTTTTTTCTGTGCGGACGCCATACCAAGGCAAGCATGGAGGCCGCTCAGCTCACTTTGGCAATTAGGAGCACATTAAACACCACACGCATTATCCAGGAGTATATGCAGCACCAGAACTGGGCAAAGCGATACCGGGCGAGGAGGTGACGTCAGCGCAGTCACGTGAGTGATCAGGACATGGACACAGATTTCTCTGAAAGCATGGGCCCTGCCAATGCATGCATCATGGTGCTAATGGGGCAGGTTCATGCTGTGGAACGCCGATTCTGGGCTCGGGGAAACAAGCACAGACTGGTGGGACCGCATAGTGTTGCAGGTCTGGGACGATTCCCAGTGGCTGCGAAACTTTCGCATGCGTAAGGGCACTTTCATGGAACTTTGTGACTTGCTTTCCCCTGCCCTGAGGCGCATGAATACCAAGATGAGAGCAGCCCTCACAGTTGAGAAGCGAGTGGCAATAGCCCTGTGGAAGCTTGCAACGCCAGACAGCTACCGGTCAGTTGGGAATCAATTTGGAGTCAGCAAATCTACTGTGGGGGCTGCTGTGATGCAAGTAGCCCACGCAATCAAAGATCTGCTGATATCAAGGGTAGTGACCCTGGGAAATGTGCAGGTCATAGTGGATGGCTTTGCTGCAATGGGATTCCCTAACTGTGGTGGGGACAGAGACGGAACCCATATCCCTTTCTTGGCACCGGAGCACCAAGCCGCCAAGTACGTAAACCGCAAGGGGTACTTTTCGATAGTGCTGCAAGCTCTGGTGGATCACAAGGGACATTTCACCAACATCAACGTGGGATGGCCGGGAAAGGTACATGACGCTCGCATCTTCAGGAACTCTGGTCTGTTTCAAAAGCTGCAGGAAGGGACTTTATTCCCAGACCAAAAAATAACTGTTGGGGATGTTGAAATGCCTATATGTATCCTTGGGGACCCAGCCTACCCCTTAATGCCATGGCTCATGAAGCCGTACACAGGCAGTCTGGACAGTAGTCAGGAGCTGTTCAACTACAGGCTGAGCAAGTGCAGAATGGTGGTAGAATGTGCATTTGGACGTTTAAAGGCGCGCTGGCGCAGTTTACTGATTCACTTAGACCTCAGCGAAACCAATATTCCCACTGTTATTACTGCTTGCTGTGTGCTCCACAATATCTGTGAGAGTAAGGGGGAGATGTTTATGGCGGGGTGGGAGGTTGAGGCAAATCGCCTGGCTGCTGGTTACGCGCAGCCAGACACCAGGGCGGTTAGAAGAGCACAGGAGGGCGTGGTACGCATAAGAGAAGCTTTGAAAACCAGTTTCATGACTGGCCAGGCTATGGTGTGAAAGTTCTGTTTGTTTCTCCTTGATGAAACCCCCCGCCCCTTGGTTCACTCTACTTCCCTGTAAGCTAACCACCCGCCCCTCCTCCCTTCAATCACCGCTTGCAGAGGCAATAAAGTCATTGTTGCTTCACATTCATGCATTCTTTATTCATTCATCACACAAATAGGGGGATGACTACCAAGGTAGCCCAAGAGGGGTGGTGGAGGAGGGAAGGAAAATGCCACACAGCACTTTAAAAGTTTACATCTTTAAAATTTATTGAATGACAGCCTTCTTTTTTTGGGCAATCCTCTGTGGTGGAATGGCTGGTTGGCCGGAGGCCCCCCCACCGCGTTCTTGGGCGTCTGGGTGTGGAGGCTATGGAACTTGGGGAGGAGGGCGGTTGGTTACAGAGGGGCTGCAGTGACAGTCTGTGCTCCAGCTGCCTTTGCTGCAGCTCAACCATACACTGGAGCATACTGGTTTGGTCCTCCAGCAGCCTCAGCATTGAATCCTGCCTCCTCTCATCACGCTGCCGCCACATTTGAGCTTCAGCCCTGTCTTCAGCCCGCCACCTCTCCTCCCGGTCATTTTGTGCTTTCCTGCACTCTGACATTATTTGCCTCCACGCATTCGTCTGTGCTCTGTCAGTGTGGGAGGACAGCATGAGCTCGGAGAACATTTCATCGCAAGTGCGTTTTTTTTTTTTCTTTCTAATCTTCACTAGCCTCTGGGAAGGAGAAGATCCTGTGATCATTGAAACACATGCAGCTGGTGGAGAGAAAAAAAAAAAAAGGGACAGCGGTATTTAAAAAGACACATTTTATAAAACAGTGGCTACACTCTTTCAGGGTAAACCTTGCTGTTAACATTACATACATAGCACATGTGCTTTCGTTACAAGGTCGCATTTTGCCTCCCCCCACTGCGTGGCTACCCCCTCAACCCTCCCCCCTCCCCATGGCTAACAGCGGAGAACATTTCTGTTTAGCCACAGGCAAACAGCCCAGCAGGAATGGGCTCCTCTGAGTGTCCCCTGAAGAAAAGCACTCTATTTCAACCAGGTGACCATGAATTATATCTCACTCTCCTGAGGATAACACAGAGATAAAAAACGGATGTTGTTTGAATGCCAGCAAACATACACTGCAATGCTTTGTTGTACAATGATTCCCGAGTACGTGTTACTGGCCTGGAGTGGTAAAGTGTCCTACCATGAAGGATGCAATAAGGCTGCCCTCCCCAGAAACCTTTTGCAAAGGCTTTGGGAGTACATCCAGGAGAACCGCGAATGCCAGGGCAAAGTAATCCTTTCACATGCTTGCTTTTAAACCATGTATAGTATTTTAAAAGGTACACTCACCGGAGGTCCCTTCTCCGCCTGCTGGGTCCAGGAGGCAGCCTTGGGTGGGTTCGGGGGGTACTGGCTCCAGGTCCAGGGTGAGAAACAGTTCCTGGCAGTTGGGAAAACCGGTTTCTCCGCTTGCTTGCTGTGAGCTATCTACAACCTCATCATCATCATCTTCGTCCCCAAAACCTGCTTCCGTATTGCCTCCATCTCCATTGAAGGAGTCAAACGACACGGCTGGGGTAGTGGTGGCTGAACCCCCTAAAATGGCATGCAGCTCATCATAGAAACGGCATGTTTGGGGCTCTGACCCGGAGCGGCCGTTCGCCTCTCTGGTTTTCTGGTAGGCTTGCCTCAACTCCTTCAGTTTCACGCAGCACTGCTTCGGGTCCCTGTTATGGCCTCTGTCCTTCATGCCCTGGGAGATTTTGACAAAGGTTTTGGCATTTTGAAAACTGGAACGGAGTTCTGATAGCACGGATTCCTCTCCCCAAACAGCGATCAGATCCCGTACCTCCCGTTCGGTCCATGCTGGAGCTCTTTTGCGATTCTGGGACTCCATCATGGTCACCTCTGCTGATGAGCTCTGCATGGTCACCTGCAGCTTGCCACGCTGACCAAACAGGAAATGAGATTCAAAAGTTCGCGGTTCTTTTCCTGTCTATCTGGCCAGTGCATCTGAGTTGAGAGTGCTGTCCAGAGCGGTCACAATGGAGCATTCTGGGATAGCTCCCGGAGGCCAATACCGTCGAATTGTGTCCACAGTACCCCAAATTCGAGCCGGCAAGGCCGATTTAAGCGCTAATCCACTTGTCGGGGTGGAGTAAGGAGATCGATTTTAAGAGCCCTTTAAGTCGAAATAAGTCGAAATCGGACGGGTGCAGGTTTACATCGATTTAATGCTGCTAAATTCGACCTAAAGTCCTAGTGTAGACCAGGGCTAAGCTTATGTCTATTTTGTTTCCAATTCTTACTCTCTTTAGCATTACCTCTCAGACAGAACTCCTTGCTTCTTTCCACTGTTTATTTTTGTCTAAAAATACCCTCCATTTTGGATGCTCTTCCCAAAATTCCAAGTGATGGGCTGGATAATAAGCTCATGTAAACTGGTATATTTCAGTTGAAGTCAATGGAGCTACATGGATTTACATCAGCTGAGGATCTCGTCCTTTGTTGGAAGGTAAATGGCTGAAAGGCTCAATAGTCTGAAAGAAGCAAAACAAAGTTTTATGTGGACAAACAACTCTACTTTCCAATAACAAAACAACATGAACCAACTACATCCTGTAAAATTAAAGCTGATGAAGGGCTAAGGGGTTCGTTTGTTTGTTTAAGTGGTAAAGGAACAGATACATGGCTAAACTCTGAAACCGAGAAGACTTCCAAATCACCACCTAAAGCACCATCATCAAGCAACATTTATTCACTGCAATATAAGACAGAGAGCGTTAATGAGAGTTCAATGTCCATAACACATTTATCCCTCCTGCCTTTTAGGAGACCTCTGCAGTGTTGTTGTAGCTGTGTTGGTCCCAGGATATTAGAGAGACGAGGTCGATGAGCTAATAGCTTTTACTCAGACCAACTTCTGAGACA
This sequence comes from Eretmochelys imbricata, assembly GCF_965152235.1. NCBI lineage: Eukaryota > Metazoa > Chordata > Testudines > Cheloniidae > Eretmochelys > Eretmochelys imbricata. Next base: position 85,636,815 of record NC_135579.1, on the reverse strand, counting down.
GACAAGCTTTGGTGAGACAGACAAGCTTTCAAGCTTATACAGCGCTCTGAAGACCTGAAAAAGAGCTCTGTGTAAGCTCGAAAGCTTGACTCTCTCACCAACGGAAGTTGCTCCAGTAAAAGATATTACCTCACCTACCTTGTCTTTTTATGAAACCTGACATGTTAAAACTGATCCCTTTTGTACTCCAAATCAGAATACTTTTTAATCTCAGTTGGATCTTATCTGGCTTCCAGAACCTATCAGATCTTTGACACAGACATCAAAGACAACACTCAAACTATAAAGGTAGAAAAGAGACATCAAAAATTAAATAGGAAGAGAACAGGTATAAAATGTGAATTTTATATTCATAACTATGTCAGAATCCTCAATTGGCTTTATTATCAGAGACATCATCAAAGTTACAGGCCCAATTCAGACCCAAAGTAAGCCAGTATACCTCCATTTACTTCAATCGAGCTACAATCCCTCACATCAGGCCTGAATTTGGTGTGACAATATTAGAATCTGTTTTTTCATTATATCTTTTAAAATGTATTTAGTTCCTGAACACTTAGAAGTGCAGACAGTCTAGATGTTAATAAATAAATGTGTCTGTGGTTTGTGAGATCCAGGCACATATGTTTGAAGCTTAAATGTGTTCTACTGGGAGCTCTATAGAAAACCTATTATCGAGAATTAGATGATTTCATGCCTCATAAGTTTAATACTAACTGGCAGAAGTCAAAAGGAATTAACTTTTTTGCAACTGTGTCAGAAGTTGAACTCTAAGCATTGTGCCAACACCAATTTCAAAAAGTCAACTGAGTTGGGTATTAAGTACTTGGTACCTGTATTAAACTTCAAGCAATGATACTGCTTTGTATTACAACAGACATTTATGTAGCACGAACAGAGAAAGGGCCAAACCCTGTTTAAAACAGCCACACATGGCACATGTACCCTAGCCACAGAAATTAGTTGACTGACCCTGGGGACAGTCGGCCCAGGTTCACAGAGGAAATGGGGGTGACCTGCATACAAACCATAAGAGCTAGGCATGGGATTGACTGAGGCATGCATGTGTCAGACAGGAACTCATGCAAATCAACTCCGCACACATCCCCACTAACCCTCTCTAGATCCTGCTCCTTAACTCTTGTTCACATTAGGGACTCTAATGTAACAGAACATGTACAACAACAATTGTACCTTATGCTGAGAAGAAGGAAATGATGATTTGTAACTTCACCCACTCCTCAAATCACCTTGGAGAGGGGAGGCCTAGAGTCGTACTGGCTGACCAGAGACGGTGGAACCAGGTAGGCAGTGGGGGCTAGCGCCACCACAGTGGCAATATTGTGGGGGCTGGTTTATGTTTCCACGCATGTATCCAGGTCTTAAGCAAATTATTCCACACCCTCAGGCTGGGTTGGGCTCCATGGCTGTTGGAGTGGAGGAAACAGCAGGACTTGGAGGGGCTCAAACAGCCACCATGGTGCCTGGGATCAGCCAGGGTGAAGGTAGAAACTGCAGTGATCAAGCTGGGAACAGCTACTCCCAGCAAGAAAGATGCAAACTACCTAGACCACCCCCACTTCCCAGTCAGGAGCTGGCTGCCCCCCAGTCCTCCCTGCTGAATCTCACTAGATCCCTTAACTCCACAGGCAAAGCGCCCATCCTGCTCCACCTCTATCTCTCTGATATCCCAACTGTCCCTCATTTCCCATGCAGAGCATCCCCCAACACCCCTCCCTATATGGCACCCTGACTCCCCCCACACCCTATACAGAGCACCCACACCATTCTCCCTTTTGTCCCTGACACCCCAACACGCCAACTTCCTCCCACTCCCCCGACTCTCCCCGCTCCCCACGCTTCGTACATTTGGGTTTCACTATGCATCTCCGCCCCTCACCCCTCTCTTCAAAGTGAGTTTTTGCTGCCTCTGACAGCTCTGTTTCCCTTTCACAGCTGTTGTCTGGGTGCTTTCTGTGGGGCCTGTACAGACACCTTAATGATCCCCCAGCTATAATTCAAACTGGAAGGACTCCTTCCTCCCCCTGCCATTGAAGGCAATGACAGTTTTTGACAGGATTAAGCCCTGGGATGCTGAAAAGACACAGAGCATGCTCAGGCTCCCTAATGTCATCTCCTTTCCTACGTTCAAGTAAAACGGATCCTGTGCTCCACCCTGGGTGTAGAGAAGTGCTGGGCAGCCACATAGCTGCTTCTGAGGGGCATTACTCCTTTGCAGACAAGTAGAGGGCAGCTGTATAACATCTGCATGGCTGCTCAATCCTTGCCCTGGGATGGCGGACTTTGTGTGACACAGAAAAGGCTGCTAGAAAGATAAATGGCCAGATTTTAAAACAAAACAAAAAACTCAGTACTCCCAGGATCCCAGCGAAGCACCCAAATAAATGGACAACTTTTCAGGAGAGTTCAGCTTCCATTTAAACACCAAAATAAAGGTTTTCAAAACTGCTCAGCACCCAACAACTCCCATTGCACATGCGAAGATATGTGCAATTGTGCACCTAATTTGCACATGTAATTACAATGTGCAAGCAAAGTGGGTATTTATATATTCAAGTGGCCAGCTGGATGCAAGACTGCCCATTCACACATTCATTCTCAATGGGAGCTGCTGAGTGCTCAGCACTTTCAAAAATATTACATCAAAAACATATGAGCTTGTACATAGAGCCACCCAGCTTAAAAGTCATTGCCACGGCTACATGACAAGTTATTTTGCCGTATAGTATGTTCTGTAAAATATGTATGACCTCATTTATTTTTAGCACTTCAGTTTGGATAATAGCCTTTTAATAATATCCACAGTCTTCTAATTGTTGGCATCATTATAATCTTATAAATGAACATGTTCTATGTGAAATATGCTGAACTCTTTCAGAAAATATTTATTTTTCCTGGTAATTGAAATGTTGCTTTGCTCTTTGCACTGTGTGGGAACTATCTGTATAGAATGGTATTTAAAAGTCGGGCTGAATTTTTATTTCCTTTATCCTAGCTGTGAAGAGTTCCTCATGCCTATTTTCTGTTTCTTAAAGATGCCATAAAAAGGGCAAACTCAAACATCCAGTGTTTTCATATAAAATGCCATTCATCACGTGATTCTACCCTTCATTTTTTTAATATCATAAATCATTACTGGACTAAATCTTGGAAATAATCTTAGAAACATCTTGTAGGCATTAGAACTAAAAAACATTTAAGAAATATGGTCTCCAGACTGCCAAAGATATAACTTCTTGTCCTCAAAATAGCTGATATTTCTTTATGGATTTTTTTCACTTTTTCTGAATGAATATTAGATTGCTAAATGAATTATAACTTTTTCTCATTTTTGAAAACCCCATTTCTTTTAAAGTTTTCATAGTCTAAAAATATTGACAGCTTTCAGTAAGGCAATATATCTCATATTTGGAAAGGAAATTTCATATTATTAATTTGATCTTCCAATGCCCTATATTACAGAAGAAGGTTTAATTATACATCTAACTCCTACTCACCCATTTTGCCATAGTTTCATTACATTTTTATTAAACATATGGCTTAAGATACAAATACCTTTATCTTTATTTTAAATCCTCACTGAAAGTACAATTAGGCAGTTGCAATGCAAGTTCCTTCATGCTGCTTCTCCCATGTCCTCAACCTTGACCTGGCTAGACCATAATCCAGAGGTGGGCAAACTACGGCCTGCAGGCCACATCTGGCCCGCGGGACCATCCTGCCTGGCGCTTGAGCTTCCGGCCGGGGACGCTAGCCCCTGGCCCCTCCCTGCTGTCCCCCCTCCCCCACAGCCTCAATTGGCTGTGCCACACATGCTCTGGCCTGCTGCTTCTGCCGGGCAGCATGGCGGCGTGGCTGGCTCTGGCTGGGAGGTGGGCTGTGAACTCCTGCTGTTCTGAGCGGCATGGAAAGGGGGCGGAGAGCGGGGTTGGATAAGGGGCAGAGGGTCCCAGAGGGCAGTCAGGGGATGGGGAGCAGGGGTGTTGGATTAGAATCATAGAATAACAGAGTTGGAAGGGACCTCTGGAGGCCATCTAGTCCAACCCCCTGCCCAGAGCAGGACCAATCCCAACTAAATCATCCCAGCCAGGGCTTTGTCAAGCCTGACCTTAAAAACTTCTAAAGAAGGAGATTCTACCACCTCCCTAGGTAACGCATTCCAGTGTTTCACCACCCTCCTAGTGAAAAAGTTTTTCCTAATATCCAACCTAAACCTCCCCCACTGCAACTTGAGACCATTGCTCCTTGTCCTGTCATCTTCTACCACTGAGAATAGTCTAGAACCATCCTCTTTGGAACCACCTTTCAGGTAATTAAAAGCAGCTATCAAATCCCCCCTCATTCTTCTCTTCCGTAGACTAAACAATCCCAGTCCCTCAGCCTCTCCTCATAACTTATGTGTTCCAGTCCCCTAATCATTTTTGTTGCCCTTCGCTGGACTCTCTCCAGTTTTTCCACATCCTTGTAGTGTGGGGCCCAAAACTGGACACAGTACTCCAGATGAGGCCTCACCAATGTCGAATAGAGGGGAACGATCACATCCCTCGATCTCCTGGCAATGCCCCTACTTATACACCCCAAAATGCCATTGGCCTTCTTGGCAACAAGGGCACACTGTCGACTTATATCCAGCTTCTCGTCCACTGTCACCCCTAGGTCCTTCTCTGTAGAACTGCTGCCTAGCCATTTGGTCCCTAGTCTGTAGCGGTGCATTGAATTCTTCTGTCCTAAGTGCAGGACTCTGCACTTGTCCTTGTTGAACCTCATCAGATTTCTTTTGGCCCAATCCTCCAATTTGTCTAGGTCCCTCTGTATCCTATCCCTACCCTCCAGCATATCTACCACTCCTCCCAGTTTAGTGTCATCCGCAAACTTGCTGAGGGTGCAATCCACACCATCCTCCAGATCATTAATGAAGATATTGAACAAAACCGGCCCCAGGACCAACCCTTGGGGCACTCCGCTAGATACCGGCTGCCAACTAGACATGGAGCCATTGATCACTAGCCATTGAGCCCGACAATCTAGCCAACTTTCTACCCACCTTGTAGTGCATCCATCCAGCCCATACTTCTTTAACTTGCTGACAAGAATACTGTGGAAGACTGTGTCAAAAGCTTTGCTAAAGTCGAGGAATAACACATCCACTGCTTTCCCTTCATCCACAGAACCAGTTATCTCATCATAGAAGGCAATTAGATTAGTCAGGCATGACTTTCCCTTGGTGATTCCATGCTGACTGTTCCTGATGACTTTCCTCTCGTCTAAGTGCTTCAGAATTGATTCCTTGAGGACATGCTCCATGATTTTTCCAGGGACTGAAGTGAGGCTGACCGGCCTGTAGTTCCCAGGATCATCCTTCTTCCCTTTTTTAAAGATGGGCACTACATTAGCCTTTTTCCAATCTTCTGGGACTTCCCCCGATCGCCATGAGTTTTCAAAGATAATGGCCAATGGCTCTGCAATCACATCCGCCAATTCCTTTAGCACTCTTGGATGCAACGCATCCGGCCCCATGGACTTGTGTACGTCCAGTTTTTCTAAATAGTTCCAAACCACTTCTTCCGTCACAGAGGGCTGGCCACCTCCTCCCCATGCTGTGGTGCCCAGTGCAGTAGTCTGGGAGCTGACCTTGTTCGTGAAGACAGAGGCAAAGAAAGCATTGAGTACATTAGCTTTTTCCACATCCTCTGTCACTAGGTTGCCTCCCTCATTTAGTAAGGGGCCCACACTTTCCTTGGCTTTCTTCTTATTGCCAACATACCTGAAGAAACCCTTCTTGTTACTCTTAACATCTCTTGCTAGCTGCAACTCCAGGTGTGATTTAGCCTTCCTGATTCCATTCCTACATGCCCGAGCAATATTTATATACTTATCCCTGGTCATTTGTCCAAACTTCCACTTCTTGAAAGCCTCTTTTTTGTGTTTAAGATCAGCAAGGATTTCACTGTTAAGCCAAGCTGGTCGCCTGCCATATTTACTATTCTTTCTACACATCGGGATGGTTTGTCCCTGTAACCTCAATAAGGATTCTTCAAAATACAGCCAGCTCTCCTGGACTCCTTTCCCCCTCGTGTTATTCTCCCAGGGGATCCTGCCCATCAGTTCCCTGAGGGAGTCAAAGTCTGCTTTTCTGAAGTCCAGGGTCCGTATTCTGCTGCTTTCCTTTCTTCCTTGTGTCAGGATCCTGAACTCGACCATCTCATGGTCACTGCCTCCCAGGTTCCCATCCACTTTTGCTTCCCCTACTAATTCTTCCTGGTTTGTGAGCAGCAGGTCAAGAAGAGCTCCGCCCCTAGTTGGTTCCTCCAGCACTTGCACCAGGAAATTGTCTCCTACAGTTTCCAAAATTATCTGTGCACCGCTGTAGTGCTCTCCCAGCAGATATCAGGATGATTGAAGTCGCCCATGAGAACCAGGGCGTGCGATCTAGTAGCTTCTGCGACTTGCCGGAAGAAAGCCTCATCCACCTCATCCCCCTGGTCCGGTGGTCTATAGCAGACTCCCACCACAACATCACCCTTGTTGCTCAGGCTTCTAAAATTAATCCAGAGACTCTCAGGTTTTTCTGTAGTTTCATACTTGAGCTCTGAGCAGTCATACTGCTCCCTTACATACAGTACAACTCCCCCGCCTTTTCTGCCCTCCCTGTCCTTCCTGAACAGTTTATACCCATCCATGACAGTACTCCAGGGAGGCAGGGAGTCCTGGGGGGCAGTCAGAGGACAGGGAGCAGGGGGCAGTTGGATAGGTGTGGGAGTCCCGGGGGGCCTGTCAGGGGGCGGGGGTGTGGATAGGGGTCGGGGCAGTCAGCGGATAGGATCAGGGGGGTTGGCTGGGTCGGGGATTCTGTGGGGAGCAGTTAGGGGGCGGGAAGTGGGAGGGGGTGGGTAAGGGGTGGGGGCCATGCTGTTTGGGGAAGCACAGCCTTCCCTACCCGGCCCTCCATACGGTTTCGCAACCCCCAGTGTGGCCTTCAGGCCAAAAAGTTTGCCCACCCCTGCCATAATCTGTAGATGTAACATGTAGTTCAGACACCATGGTGTCCAGTTCTGGTCTAACTTTCACCAGAGTAAATCAGGAATTTCTTTGTTACAGTGCAGGTAAGAGAAAAATCCAACTCGATATGATCTTGATACTGAAGAACCAATCCTATTACATGACTTTGATTAGAGAGATTTTCTAATTGTTGGCATAATTATAATCTTATAAATTAGCATGTTTTATGTGAAATATGCAGAACTTTTTCAGAAAATATTTATTTTTCCCTGACATTGAAATATGGTGTTTTATGGCAGCAACATGATTTTCACGGGTAGTCATCAACATGTAAAAAGTGAATAAAACCCATGAAAATTGTCACTCCTGGGGCCCAAATCCTGAAACATGTACACAATTGAGTAGCGTTGCTCACACAAGTATCGGAGTGGCCTGAGTACACGTTTGCAAGACTGGGTCCTAAGTCACTAGTGACTTTGGGCCACACTCGTTTGCTCTATTTTTATTTTGTTTGGGCAATTGTGGTGGTGGAGGTGGGACCTGGAGTCAGAAGCAGTTGATATCAAAATGCTTCACAGGTCTAGCCCCTCCCCCTCCCAAAAAATCCTCTGTTCGGTCCTGCTGGCAGGGTTCTTAGCTCGTTTTATTCTGGATTTCCAATAAAGTGTCTCTTTCTAAAGAGTATATTTTCCTTACAAAAGAGCTGGTCACCAGATCAAAAGAAGGAATCTGTATAATCTATTCTAGTATTAGTCATTTTTATTTGTCCTATATGACGAATAAAATGGCCAGCAAAAGGCAGTTACTGCAGACAGTAACTCGGGGCCCAATCCTGTAAACATTGAGGCACATCAGTAATTTGATTCACATGACTTGACTTGCTCCAGTGCAACTACTCTTAAGAGCAAAAGTACTCATATGCATCTGTGTTTGCAAGACTAGGACTTTAGGGATGTTCAGAGTGGTTAGTTGGACATTCTTAAAAAAGAGAGTCACTTAAATGATTCATTGTGAAGCACCAGCAACAGGAAAAGCACTATGCTGAAGTTCAACCCCCCTTTTACAGCTCAGTTATGGATCAAAATCACAAAGAGCACTTGCACTCACAGCTTTCATTCCTCAAATGCTATACTTATTTTTTCCCTTTTTTTATTACAAAAGAGACAAAAAAGGACAACAAAATAGTTTAAGAGACTCCAGCACTTGAAATCTAGTCAATTTCTATAAAATGAGTTAAAAATAGTTTCAGGGCCACCACCAGTTTTACAATTCCATTTCTCTACTTTTAAAAACATTTTTCTCTCCCCAGCTGCAGTCTGAAAGACCCACCCAAACTATAGGGGACAGTGACTCTAAAGGGGAAACAGTGAAACTGACTACACAAGCACTATACAGTGTTGTAGCCCCAGACAAAGCACTGTCAATCGATCAAAGTAAACAAATTAGAGTTAGAAAGAGAGAAAGAGAGAGAGAAAGAAAGAAACTTTTTCCCTCTTATCTCCTCCATTTATAGTAACTCTAGGTGCCTCAGATATCTAATACATACGTTCTTGGACTGAACCTTTGTGGAGTAATTAGTCCTCTCTGTAATTCTCTAGTACAAGCAACAAAGTGACCAGCAGAAGAAACTTCAGCATATGTTCAATTTAAGAGCAATAAGTATAACTTCCACTGAATTACTGAGACAACAAGACCATTGGCTTTGATTGTTTCCCCATTACTTATTTGCTTTTTAGGAGTGGCCTTCTGTCTAATTATCTGGCAAGACCTGGTTTTCAAAAAAGTTCATACAAAACAAAGCGAAATTATGCTCAAACACCAAAGGAAACCAAATTATTAAGCAATCTGTTTCTCCCAGCCAGTGCTTGATCTTGCTGATTGTGTCCTACCTATGACCACAGAAGGGATTTAGAATGGAACCCTCGTGGTTCAGAGACAGAATGGCAATGGGTGGGTCAAACCAGAAAGCAGAAGTTAAATGACACTTGTCTCGGTCACTAATTTAAAAACAAAAATGAGGATGCAGAAATTCCAAGAATGTTTATTTTTGATTGCAATAAAACTGCATTATTAGTATTGACTTGTTCAGAATATCTAATCTGCTTGGGTGCCTAAAGTTAGGCTCCTACAGCCATATTTAGGCAAAAAGTGCTGGAGACCCAGCAGCTGCCATTGTGGCCGGTCCAGTCTCTATTTACAGGCATGCATCCATTTTAGGTATTTTTTCTCATTTAGACTGGAGCACAGTTGAATCCACTTTAAAAGGGGAAAAGTACAGATGAAGTGCAGGCAAACTATCTATTCAACTGGCTTACTAATAAAACAACTTAATACAGATGAGTAAGTAGAATGAAAAGTATCTACAGATTTTATACCACCAGTGCCATAACTACTGACATGTTCAGAAAACTGCACGTGTACAGCTATTACTCTAAAACAGGGGTTTTCAACCTTTTTTCATTTGCGGACCCCTGGAAATTTTTGAAAGGAGGTGCAGACCTCTTTGGAAATCTTAGATATAGTCTGTGGACCCCATGGGTCCACAGACCACAGGTTGAAAACCACTCTGCTCTAAAAGACAACCTGTGACCTATTGGTAGTGCATGGCAAAGTTATGCAGGACACCTAGGTTTAATTCCTCTTCCCCTTTTTTTGCTTTCTAAACTGAGATAGCAAAGGTGTGGCTGGCATTGTTCAGTGGTGACTTTGGTACCAATTAATGAGTAAGGTTTTGGGTTCCAAGAGGAGTCCTATTAAGTTTTCCTTACCCAGAAAGAAGATGACTGAGAGATATGTAGAGCAAAGAAAAACAGGAGAATTATCAAAGTTCTAACAGAAACCCCAGGGAAAAATGCACACAAAGGCTGAAGTAGCTCAGTGCAATCATTGCTGCAAACAACCATAGCAGAGTCAATCGCGTAACAGTCTGGTCCATTGCAGTTCTGCCTCCTTTTTCTAAAGACATCAGTCTGTAGCATCTTCTAAAAAGCAATCTGATAGAGTTATTGACATCACTTTCTTTCTTTCTGGTGCTGAAGTACATTTTTGGCTTTGTTGCTTTGTCTGCTCAGTTTGTGACTTTGGCACCAGCTTATAACTGCTTATAGCATTACAAGTCCGTGCAGAGTCTGACATAAGCCAACTCAGCCTTAAGTATAATTTGCTTTGAAACAGTTTTCAAAACTGGTTTAGTGAGTCCGATATAGTTCCCAAAGGGGTAGTGAACTGCATTAGTCAGACTGCGTTTGAGCTTAACCCCCATCCCCAGCAAGGCTCAAATGTAGTTCTGTAACATGCATGCAACACAATTTTAAAATTGCATAGTGTGGAGATAAAACATGCTGTACAGTTTTAAATTGTTATATTAGTTAATATAGTAGTGAGAGACTTAGAGCAACAGATGCCAGCAGATGGCTCTCCCCTGGAGTAAAAAGAAACTGCTAATGAAAATTGTCTTATTAGGTGCCTTGCAGGAGTGTAAACGCAAATATTACTGACGAGTAGTAGAAGAAAGAGGCAGGGCTGATGCTGATTAGCTACCCCCCCCCCCACCCCAAAGAATAAGAAACGAGAACATCTGCTTCTTCGGGTAGGGTAAGAAGTTGCTCAGAGCTCTTTGTGGGTGGAAAGGGAAATGCAGAACCTAGCATACCTGCATCTGTCTATGCTTTGTCACTGAGTATCCAATCATGTCTCTTTTATTATTTGTGTTGTCATCACATGAGCAACTGAGGTGATAGAGGACTAAGGTCTGGTCTACACTACAGTTAGGTCAATGCAAGGCAGTTTACATCGACCTAACTATGGAAGTGTTTACACTTAACTTTCACTCCCACCAACATAACTGCCCCACTATGCTGACTTAATAATTCCACTTCCATGAGCGACGTGGAGTCAAGGTCGATGTAGTTAGGTCGACATAGTGTCAGTGTAGACACTGCGTTACTTATATGACTGTTACTGGTTTTCTGGAGCCATCCAACAATGCCCCACACTGACGTTACAATCGATACAAGTGCTCCTGCTCAGGATGCACACCACTAACAAAAGGCGCAAAGTGTAGACATCCACAAGTGATGTAATTACTGCGGCAGCTGTATGCTGATGTAAGCTAGATCGATTTAATTTTGTAGTGTAGATATGGCCTAAGAGATGAAGAATAGCGTCTTTACCTCACCTGAACTAAAACAGAATATCTGGGTGGACCTGTTAATATATTATTATGCTGCCACAGATATTTTAACATTTTCAATGAGAAATTCTCAGTTTAAGCAATAATTATAGAAGTTCCCCTCTCTATAGTGACAATGGAAAATGACCATTATAACTATTATTTGTGGCAGCAATTTAAACAAAAATGTTGGAGGGGAAAAAATAATTAGAATAAGACACGCATGCCTGACACTGAAAGAAAGATAGTTATGTTTAATACATTACAGAAATTGTTCAAGAAAGAACCTGGCTTATCTGTCACATACAGTACAGTACATGCTGGCTCCACAAGAAAGCCCACTGGGTACAGGACAGATTCCAAGTGTCTGTTAGCAGGAAATCTAAGTTCCAAGAGGACAACATTCCCCATGGAAAAGTACACAAAATAAAATGCCTTCCAAGTTAAGTCTAAGAGAACCAAATTAGAGATGGAAGAGAGTAGGACTTCATCAGTGTATGAAGAGGAGGATTACAGAATATTTGCAGCACTAGATTCAGGGTGAAATGTTCAAAACCACTTATGTGACTTAAGACCCTAAGTCTCGTTTTCAGAAGTAGGAGTTAGGCTCCTAAATACGAAGATATTTAGGCATTGCTGTGCTTAACAGTTAAAGGGATTTTGGCTCCTAATTGCCTATAGTCCTTTTGAAAATGAGAATTAGGCACCAAAGTTAGTTAGATGTTGCAACACTGAGTGTAACAATGCCTAAATACCTTTAAAAATCTGTGCCTTAGTAAACTTAAGACTTAGATGCTTGCAATTTAAGATTGTTTTGGAAATGACACTTAGGTGCTTTTGAAAATGTTACCATCTGTTTGCATATGGGAACCATTTATTTAACAGAAAGCTTAAAGATTCACTTTGGCTACAATGCCCACAAACTTACCCAGCATCATCTTAGATAAGAAGACAGCGAGTTCATGAAAACTATATATTCAAAAACCCTCATCAATCAAAAGCCCTTAACCTGGCACTGTCCACTTGGTTCACCAGTGTGTCTGGTCTTGCCTGTATGTACTAGAAACTGTCCTTGAACCTCTGATGATCATGCCCTCTTTGACTGTAAGACTTAGAGGGAACACATATTTATGTGGATAATGTGTTGAATTGAGATGCAGGACAGCTGGGTTTAATTCCTGGTTCTGCCACAGACTTCATGTGTGCACTTGTGCAAATTATTTAATCTCTTGGGTTAAAATCCCTGGCAAAACTGTTGACTTCCATAGGGCCAAATTTCAACTTGATGTCATGGTTTCCTATTTGTAGGTTTCCCTCACATGGGACACAGAGGAGATAAATTATGTACTATACATGAGATTCTTTTAGAAATGAAAAAAATTCCTTGTGGCAGGGACTATTATTATATTTGTGTCCTGTATGCTGAAAAGCATAGTTTGTTTATAATATATGGGTTTATCTAGATCTTTAGGCCATTGTCAAAAGCTCTAAAATGAAATAAAAATCCGTTATTAAGTCAGTAGCTGCTCCCAATATGCCAGGCCAGAAAATAACCAACCACAGCATATCAAACCAAATAATTAATTCCCTCCCCCACAAACATCAGACCATACCTTGCTCCTCCATCCCTTCAAACCTGGGTATATTTGCAAGTCTGGCAGTGTGCGCAACAAATTCAGGGTATATTGGAGCAGAAGGTGGAACAGGAACCAACGTGGAGGGCCCTCATAGAGAATGCCGTGCGGACAGCTTCCTCTCATTTATACTGAGGGAGCTCCAGTTTGAGCACCTCCACTAATCACAGGTGTGGCTTGTCAAGTAGACAAACTGAAGCCGCACAGGACTTTGTGTGAAATGCAAATCACAGCACATTGATGTCACTTGCTCTTGGCAAGAAAACAGGGCTTATCAGGTGAGATGCTGCATTTTACGTCAGCTTCATTTTCTATGCTGCTTTAAAGTGTAGTCCTATGTCGAGTGCATTACAGTAGTCTAATCTCATGGTGACAAAGGGATGAGCCACAGTAACAATGCTAGCATGTGAAAAAAATTCTTCAAGCCGGACAAAGATGGGAAAAAAGCCTTCCACATCACTGCTATTATATGGGCATCTAACGGCATCTGGGTATCTATTACCCTCAGTATATTAACTTAAGTAACAAATACCAGATACACCATGAATCAGGAATTGTCTTCTAGTTTCATCTGCAAGCCTACAAGCATCATGACTTATTCAGATTGTGCTTCAACCAGCTAGCTCTCACATATGCCCAATCTCACCCAGACAAGCTGTTCAATAGCAATGGCTGGATCACATAAGACTGAAATATAGACTGAAATATAGGTTGTTATCAGTATACGGAGATGACCATACCCATGCCTCCTCACTAACCTTCCCAATGGCACCATATACACGTTCAACAAGAGCAGGACAGGACAGACCCTTCTAGAACTCGATATATATATAGGTGCTGTCATATAAAGACAATTGCCCAAGACACTCCTCTGGAAAGACTCAGCAAGGATGGAATGGAGTCACTGAGAGTAGCTCCATCCACACTTGTTACAATCCACAGGTAAGACAGCAGCTCATGATCAGCAATGTGCAATGCAACGAGGACACCAGCTACTAACACAATTGATGCAGTCTTTGATGTTGACCCAAGTCTGTACTGAGACCGACATGGGTCAAGACAACTGGAGGCATGTAAGCACTCAGAGTTGTCTTGTCCAGTCTTTTCTATAATCTTAATAAAAATTGTAGACAGTGATTAGACAGCTGGCTGGATTAGCAATGGCAGTGTTGGTTTCTTGGGTGGAGACTGCATAGCAACTTCCATGAGAGAAGTTGACCACATGCTTATCCTGAGGGCTGCATTGACTACCTCCACAAGCAATGGACTCTGTCTTCCCCACTTTCACTAGCCAGGAAAGACATGAGTCAAAAAAATAGGTTGTGGTATGATATTAGTGGGATTAGTTGCAGAGTATTGTACTCACTGTGACTAACGGTGGTAGAACTGGGAATTATATGATTAAGAACATAAGAACAGCCCTACTGGGTCAGAACAATGGTCCACCTAGCCCAGTATCCTGTCTTCCAACAGTAGCTGGTACCAGATGCTTTAGAGGGAATAAACACAACAGGGCAATTTTTGAGTGAGCTATCCTATCATCCAGTCCCAGCCTCTGGCAGACAGAGGACACCCAGAGCATGGGGTTGAATCCCTCAACATCTTGGCTAGTAACCACTGATGTACATAATTTCATAGAGGTTATCTATTTATTTTTTTGAATCCAGTTATACTTTTGGCCTTCACAACATCCCCTGGAAACAAGTTCCACAGGTTGACTGTGCGCAGTGTGAAGAAGTACTTCCTTATGTTTTTTTTAAAATCTGTTACCTATTAATTTCATTGGGTGACTCCCTGATTCTTGTGTTACGTGAAGAGGTAAGTAACACTTACCATGTTGAATCCAGTCATGATTTTATAGACATCCATCATATCCCCCACTTAGTCGTCTGTTTTCTAAGCTAAAGAGTTCCAGCCTGTTCAATTTCTCCTCCTATGGAAGCTGTTCCATACCCCTAATCATTTTTGCTGCCCTTCTCTGTTCTTTTCCCAATTCTAATTTATCTTTTTTGAGATAGAGCGACCAGAACTGCATGCAATAATCAAGGTCTGGGCCTACCATGGATTTATATTGCAGCATTATATTTTCCATCCCTTTCCTAATGGTTCCTAACATTCCGTCAGCTTTTTTGACTGCTGTTGCACATTGAGCAGATATTTTTAGAGAATTATCCACAATGACTCCACCATCTCTTTCTTGAGAGGTAATAGCTAATTTAGATCCCTTCATTTTGTATGTATAGTTGGGATTATATTTTCCAAGGTGCAATTTTGTATTTATCGTCATTGAATTTAATCTGCCATTTTATTGCCCAGTCACCCAGTTTTGTGAATCCCTTTGTAACTCTTCACGGTCAGCTTTGAACTTAACTATTTTGAGTAATTTTGTATTGTCTGCAACCTTTGCCACCTCACTGTTTACCCCTTTATTGAAGAGTACTGGTCTGAATACAGATCTTTGGAGGACCCCGTTATGTAACTCTCTCCACTGTAAAAACTGACCGTTTATTCCTACCCTTTATTTCCTATCTTTTGACCAATTACTGATCCATGAGTTACCTTATCCCAGGGCTACTTTCTTTGTAAACCTTTGGATTAATTAAAAAAATGAATGAACTTACCTTTTATTTAATCTTTTAAATAAGTTTATCAGAGTTCACTTATTTTTGACACTCATTTTAATTGAATCAATAAGTAATGAATAATAATAAACCTTTAAGTATTGCCTAATAGCAACACAAAGAAATGTTTTGGGTCTCTCTGCGTTAGAACATTTCTTCATACATTATAGCTATAGAATATTAATCACATACGATAAAGTATTGCCATAAAATATTAATACTTATTGCAAGAATTAAGAGGCCAGATAGTGTGGGGTGTTGAATATCCTGACCTTTCAGTGGAGTCAAGAGTTGAGAATGCTCAGCACCTCACAGGATTTAGTCCAAGGTGAACTTGTTTATAGACAGAAACGTATTTTTTTCATGCCATTCTGCCTGGGAAGAAAGGCTATTTTTATCTTTCCAGTGCAGGCAATCATGTTTTTAATCAGTAGCATTAGGTGACTATGTAGGTCATTATAATAATTCATTCTTGGATTGGTAGAAATGGAATCTTTAGACATTTCTGAAAAACACTGCAACCGAGGGTACCCAAAAAAAAAAAAAAAAAATCAATCAAAGCAGTTTACAAATTACATGCTTCTCTTTCAATTAAATCCTTCTTGAATAGTAACTTTTAGATTACAACATGGTTCATAGGTCAATTTTTTTAAAAGTAAATTAAATCTATGAAATCTAACAATGTTTTCCTCTGTTCTGGTTCAACCTTTTTACACAGCTTCAGGCCTGAAAAAAACCAAAAACCTACAGTCAGACAAAGGAAGACTCTTTTTTATTTACTGCAGACCACATTGAATTTTCCTTTTTGAGCTACTTGGAGTGTGGTTCTCTACACCAATTTCTCAAAGTATTTGTTAACACTAAAACCAAATAGAAATCAAATATTTGGGGATTACATCAAACATAGGCACTTAGCAAACAATGTCTTAAATATTGTTGTGTGAACTTCAGTAAGTTTTTCCTTCACATTTATTTTTTCACTTATTAAAGTCAAAGGATTTTCTTTAAAAAAAAAAAAAATTGACTGTATGCTGCCATCTACTGGAAAGCACTACTTAATCAAGCAAAGTTGAAATTATTTTCACCAAAACACTTAACACAAGCTTAACTTTACTCCCATGAGTAGCTATTTTGTGTCAGTGAGACTACTCAGGTGCTTAAAATTAAGCACATACAGAAGTGTATGCATGACTGGAGCCTAAATTAGTGCAAACTATATTGGAAAAAAAACCACAAGTAAAAATCTATTGCATAGTCATGGAATCTTATAAATTCCTTAAGATGTAGACGGTCTCTTTCTATGCACACGTACAGCATGGAGCACAAAAGAGGGTTGGTCCAACTGTCCCCTTTAGGAATTGCCACAAAACATATAGCAATAATAAATAGTCTAATGATACAATCATTATCATCTACTCTTCCATTAGGAAAAATAAGTAAATGACATGTTATTTCCTAGAATATTTACACAAGCTTTCAGTTAAAGGAATAATATCTGGGATTCGTGCTTTTCAGCCTGCCTACTCACTATTTGCAGTGCTGCCAACCCCCAGAGATTTAAACATCCCCACCACCCACCCACCCACAAATCTAAAACAAAAAAGCAAACCAAAAAAAAAATTCCACAGGACACACACTAAAAACCCCAATAATATTGCTAAATGGGAAAGTCTCGTGATTTTTGCCCCATTTTCCTAAGTAGGTACTCTTCATTATTAATTTTTCAGATACTGCACCTGTCCAACAAATATGGCCAGCTAAAACAGTCTCATTAAATAATAACAATTGTAACAGAATATCCTTTGCAGCTGTGGACCTGAGCCTTCATTCCTTGCACATGTAAAATGATGTGAATTCTGCAGATGTTTTGCCTGATCAAATAATGAAGAATCAGTTTCAGTATTTTAACATTAAAATCATTTTCTGCATTTTCCCTTTCCACTCAGCCTCACTGGTAGGTCTTACCTGAACACCTGGGCTGCTCAGTAATTTCCCGAGCGATGCGGACATGTTAGGCAGGTGAAAGAGGCATGCAAACCAACACTCAGACAGTGCTGGGAGCTCATGGAGGCACATCCATCAGTGTGATATTTACCAATCATGCTCCAATGCCACATGCTGTAGGGTAAATGCTGCTTTGCGTAAGGCTGACAGCTCTGTAGGATAGTAACTTGAGCCCACTGGCAAATAAAGATGTCTCTACTTCTGTTGCTGTCCTGGATGGGGCACATAACAGGTCCCCCTTGTCCTATTTAAAAGGAAGCCTCCATCTACTAGTGCCCTAATTCAATGGTCCCCAAATTGTGGTCCAGAGACCCTCGTGGCCAAAGAGCCACTATGGCTATGTCCACATTACGAGTAAGGGTGTGATCATATTTGTGGTAGCTCAATGGAGTTAAATAGCAGTGTAGCTGCAGTACCATGGGCAGCAAGAGTGGAGGCATGGTTTAAATCACGAGTCAGGGATTGGTGTCTTTCATGGCACGGAGCCATAAGGGCAGTACCTGTCTAGGGTGAAGTTTATGCCTAGGAGATAACATCAGAGTGCCTCCATGGCCTACATCACAGTCAAACCTTTTTCTAATACAGAGTAGGCTTTTTGCTCTTGGGAACAATTTTCAACATAGGTTGAGGATGTTCCCTTCCCTTGGGACAAGAATGCTCCCAAACCAACTTCAGAGGCATCAGTCTGGGAGACATTTTTTGGTGAAATCTAGGCTGTAGAAGATGAGATCACTTTGGAGGTGAGCCTTTAGAGTTTGAAAGGCTGTCTCACAGGCCTTCATCCAGTGAATCTTTTTGGGCTACCGTCTTGGAGCAGACAGGTGAGAGGGGCCACAGTAGATGAGAATCCCAGTGCAAACTAGCAGTAGTATACCACCATTCCCAGAAACCTGCGTACCTCAAAGACTCATAGACTTTAAGGCTAGAAGGGACCACTATGATAATCTAGTCCAACCTTCTGTAAACCATAGGCCACAGAACATCACCCACCTACTCCTGTAATAGGCTCATAACCTCTGGGTCAGTTACTGAAGTCCTCAAATCTTGATTTAAAGACTTCCAGTTACAGAGAATCCACCATTTACTTTACTTTAAACTTACAAGTGACTCATGCCTCACACTGCAGAGAAAGGCGAAAAATCCCAGGGTCTCTGCCAGTCTGAGCTGGGGGAAGATTCCCTCCAAAGCCCAAATATGGCAATCAGTTAGACCAGGGATCAGCAATGTTTGGCACATAGCCCGCCATAGTAAGACCCCTGGTGGGCCGGGCTGGTTTGTTTACCTGCCGTGTCCACAGGTTCGGCCGATCGTAACTCCGACTGGCTGCTGTTTGCCATCCCAGGTCAATGGGGGCTGCAGGAAGCTGCGGCCAGCACATCCCTGGGCCCGCACCGCTTCCCACAGCCCCCATTGGCCTGGAGCAGCGAACCACGGCCAGTGGAAGCTGCAATTGGCCGAACCTGTGGATGCGGCAGGTAAACAAACCGGCCCGGCCCGCCAGGGGTCTTACCCTGGCAGGCCGCATGCCGATCCCTGAGTTAGACCCTGGGCATGTGCGGGAGACCCATCAGGCAGATATCTGGGAAAGTATTCTCTGTGATAACTCAGAGCCACCTTATCTAGTGTCCCATCTCTGGAAATGGGAGATATTTGCTAGTAATAGTCACAGATGGACCATATGCCTACCATCCCCTCCATAAACTTATCAAGCTCAGTCTTGAAACAATTTAGGGTTTTTGCTTCTACTCTCCTTGGAAGGCTGTTCCAAAATTTCACTCCTCTGATGGTTAGAAAATTTCATGTAATTTCAAGCCTAAACTTGTTGGAGGCCAGTTTATATCCATTTGTTTTTGCACCTGCTTCTTTGAAGTCAGAGTGTGGCAGGTCTTTCAGGTCTGGACCTTGTCCACCAGAAGTCATACGTGGCCCTTCCCCAAGGTATACTTCAGGCAGATTGTTTTGTCTTTGCCTATGTTGCATTTGTTGGAGTTTGCTGTTAGTCTGACCTCTTTGAGGGTCCAGAATATAGCAGCTTCAGGTGTCATCCCAGCTCTGGCTATAAATCAAGACATCGTCATGGAATGAGGTGACATAACTATTATGGGGATGGGTGACTTGGTCCATTAGCCGTTGAAATGTTGCTGGAGCATGAGATAAGTCAAACAGCATAGTCTGGAACTGATACAAGCCAAAGGGGTCAGCAAAGGCCATTTTTTCTTGAGCCTCTGGCATGGGTGGAATTTGCCAATATCCTTTGGTAAGATCCAAGGTGGTAATATATTTGGCTTCACCCAAGTGATCTGCTCGCTCATCAATGCACAGTATGAATTATGTGTTAAATTTTGATATGGCATTGATTTTTCTAAATTTGATGCAAAATTGGGTAGTTCCATCTGGCTTACAGACCAACATGATTGGAGTTCTCCAATCACTATTGGATTCCTCATTTACTCCAAGGTCCAGCATAGATTGTTAGTATTGCTTCGTGACCTCTCTCAACTTTTGGGGAAGCAGCTGTGCGTTTTCCCTGACACAGTGTCCAGGCTCAGTTTGGGTATGGTGGGAGGTGAGGTGCGTTCACCTGGGCTGGGTAGAAAATACAGACACCTGCCAGAATTGTTGCCTATGGTGACATGAACACCTTTGCCTCAATAAAATTAACTGGAAATTGTTAGTTAGTTAGTTAGCAGAAGGGTCCTGTTATAGTGGTACAGTTATCAGGAGAAAAAGAGTGCAAATTTAGTATAGATATGTTGAGGAATAGCATAAAAAAGAGAAAGGCAAGCATTTCGGTTAAAAGAAAAGAAGAGCAGTAAGACAAACATAGCTAAGACATTTAATAATACAAATGAAACAGAAATAGAACTATGAAATATATAAAAACAGGGAGGAACAAATAAAAACGAGAAATGTAGAGGGCAGGAAAAAAAAGCATAGTAGAAAATGCTAATGAAGAGGGCTCAAGGAAATAAAAAAATTTCTACAAATACAGTATTCCACAAAAAAGATAAAATTAGAGGAATTAATAGGGTCTATTCAATAAATTTGAGGGTGGAATAATAGATGAAGAAGTACAAAGGAAGCTGAAGTAGTAAATAATACTTCTTTTATAATAAAAATTAAAGTTAATTATTGAGTTATCAAATTTAAATGAGCATTGAAGTGATCCAGAGCAAATTAGCAATAAAGAGATGGTACAGGAATATCTATTAAAATTAAACATACAAATCAGCAGGATAGAACAAAATATACCCAAGAGTGGCCTAACTCCGATGAAGTGAGCTGTAGCTCACGAAAGGTTATGCTCAAATAAATTGGTTAGTCTCTATGGTGCCACAAGTCCTCCTTTTCTTTTTGCTAAATAGAACTATTAGCAATCACTTCTGATAAATGCTGGAAGACAGATTAGGCACCTGACAGGAGAAAAGCCAACATGGTTCCAATCTTCAAAAAGGGAGAACGGGGGAAGTATTGACCAGTTAATTTAACTCTGCTCTGTGTAAGATATTAGAACTGATAATAAGAAAATCTCAATGTAAACATTTGCCTTGCAATGGAGAGGAGATGCTGGCATGGAAGCATGTAGACTAATCAAACAGGTTTGGCCAAACAAATTTCAACTGATGCCTTTAAAAATGTTTTCTTCTATGTAACATTGGGCAGCAATAATGAAGGAGGTATAACTTAACTTGATAGGAGTACATTTTTGATACAACACCACAAACTTATTGAGAAGTTGGAAACAGGCTGTATGGTTTGAACACATATTTGGGGAAATAAATTGTCCAAGAGTCAAGAAATTACTAGTCCAAATGTCGGAAGGTATCAAGTGGGGGGTTTGCAGGGTTTTGATCTGAACAACAATATAAAATTCACATTAAATAAAATCGTATGAGGATATTGAAGTAGAAGGACAATGCTTAATTTGTAATGAATTAGGTGTCAGGGCTGAAGCATTTTTTTTACTTTCATAATGGCTGCAGCACGCCCCAAGGTGGTGGGGCTATGAACTGCGAAGCCTAGAGGTGCCAGGGCTCAGCTGTGGCAAGCCCTGGGCACAAATTAAGCACTGTAGAAGGGAATGTAAGTACTCCAAAGGGGACTGATCAAAATTACAGAACAATCTAGCAATCTTAGAGAGATGGACAAATGAGAGAGAGAGAGATGTAATACAGGTGAACTTCCTGTGCTCCTGAGATTTTGTTATAGAGCCTTTCAAGCAAACTACAGCCTTCTATCTACCCCAGAGTCATCTCCTATCCTATATTTTAGAATAAGAAACATATTTTACATTGTCAGTTTCCTTTATTTTTATTTGGAAAGGGATCTTAAGATAGAATATTGAAGTGATATGTCAAAGTTAGTAGGACCCAAACTTAATCTACTTTATATCTGATTGCAGATTAAATTTCTGCAGCAAAACAAAGAGTTCAGCATTCTTTTTCTGTTAATAAACTCAAGCCAGTAATACCAGCGTGAACAAGCAAAGTTCCCAGGCCACCCTCTACACAGCACACATATGCTGAGTTAACATCCAAATGCCCAGCCCCCTTTCTTGAGTTCTACTTTATTCCCAGTTGAAGAATAACACAATATAAACTGTAGCCTGAGCTTCTTCCTGAGTCAGTTTTTTTTAAAGAGTTTCCCTCACTGCCCAGTCTCTCATTCCCCATAGGAGAACACGCAAACCCTTTTACGCCATAGATTGGATCTAATGAGATCCATCTGGACTGGCTGCTAGCCTATGTCAATAGAATAGCCCTGCCTTGCTCTTCAACACTGACATTCTATCAATGCTAGAAAACCAGTGCTAGTGAAAGAATGAAAAGTATCAAACTGGTCCTGTATATGATGTGCAGGAAATACAGTTTGGTTTTAAAAAAAAAAAATCCCACCAGATTTCATCGTTATGCTTCCCAGGAATTATATTAAGCAGTCTCCATGACTTTAAAAGATACTTGGTTCAGTGTCCCTTAAGGCAATAATGGGAGATGTTCTTAATGTGACTTTCTGAAAACCAGGGAAGATTTTGTACTGTGCCTTCAAAGGGCTTTAATCCAACTTTGTGCACTTTCAATTCTGGTAGCCTTCAATAGCCCTGAGTGCTGGTGCTGCTCAGAATCCCCACAGTGCCACATACTTTACCCTTCCACCCACTGCATGTGCCCTCCAGCCTTTGATGTCACCCCATGCCAGGTTTTGTGAGGGGACCTGTGTACAGCAACTTACAGCTGTCTTATCCACTGCCAACACTGGGGGAATTCTCCCCCAAACTGGTATGGGGTTTTTATGGAAACATACAGGGGATGTAGTGGGGTGAAAATCTCACCCCATGTGTTCTCCAAGCTCCTACAAAAATTAGTAATAATTACGCAGATAAGTAGTACCATAGCCCAATTCCACATAAACCTGTACGCACATGAGATATCTTTACTCAAACAATGTCTCACTGAAATCAGTGGCATTCCTCATGTGAGTAACTTTTAAACATCTATTGGGTTTTTAGCGGTCTAGTGCAGGGGACTTGCTCAAGACACTTTGCATCATGAAATCCCTTAACATTGGGCCAAAGTGGTACGGCGGACAATGCACAGGCTGTCTGCACTGGGGTGAACTTCACCCCATTGGCAGAATTAAATCAGTGAGAACTGGGCATGCAGAACTCCTGAAGGATCAGGGGTTTATAAATATGATATTGTTACACAGACTTAAAAGAGTTCTGCCCAAAGGAAAAAAGTCAATAGTTCTGACTTTTGTTTTTTAAATTCTTTATAGTTCATAATGCTGATTTTTTCCTATCAGTTTTCTTTTTTCATTTGGGAAATATCAAGGAGTTTTTGCATTTTGAGTGGAACAAAAATGTACTTTTGTTTAAATTTGAGCTAGGTTTAAGTTTAAGGCTAAAAATCTTTACTGTTTGTTTATGTTTAAATAAAATATAAAATTAATTCTAAAATGACACTGAATACAAAAGTCTGTCCATCACATATGGCTGGAATCACCAAAAGTCACAAGCCTCCATATTACAAAGTCCAACAGCAAGCTGCAATTTTTAATAAATAATATATAAGAATTAATAAAGAATATGACATTCTGTTGCACTTTGCATCTAAGGAACCCAAGTACATTTGTTTATGATCACTATGATTTACTGCTACATTTTCCTAAAGGTGCTTTAATCTTTTGATATTAGCACTGCCTCACCCCTTCAGCACCTGATATCAGATATAGAGGAGGCAAGAAGGCTGGAAAATTAATGAATCAAGTGATTAAACTACAGACCAAACAAAACAAGAAAATGAAAATCTCCTGGAAGTGGTGACATTTGTTTAGAATATATGTCTAATGTTACTAACACAATCCCAATATACTGAAAGAGAAAATCATTAAAAGTTATAGATACTGGGACAAATTTTCTTGTGTTCCAAAACTTTTGCTCAGCTCAGCATGGGAGTGGCAGAGGACCTGTCAGGGGACCATTTTTGGCCTCAGCAACATATAGAGATCCTGACAGGCAGCTCTAAATGCTAAATGGAACACACCCCAAAGGAGAATAGGCATAATAGCTTTCCCAGGCCCTTCCCAGGCCCTGTCATCATTTGGGCTAAAAGTGAGAGAGGGGAGGGTGGTAGGCTCTACGCCCAGAATCAGAACTTTTGCACCAGCAGGAAGTATCCCTAGGATTGGGGAATTCTCTGCTGAGCATTAGAGGCCAGTTTCCAGCACCTTTTTACCTCCTAAGTGGCACAAAGAGATAGGATCTGATTAGAGAATCCAGCTGAATGTCTGGTCTTCTAATTACTCCCTAGATATGAAGCTTCAGGTTCTTTGCACCTTCTCTACACACATATAATTACAGGCCTGGCTAGTAGAAAATCAGTTGCTTCTAATTTTTTCAAACTTTAGCTGATCAGGCTGAAAATGTCCATGTTTGCTCTGTTTCTTGAAACTTTCGTGGAAAATGGTTCATTCTCAAAAATCTGAGAAAGAGGTCATAGGAAGTTTTTTTGCTAACATTTAAAAAAAAAAATCCAAGTGTTTTTTGTTTGTTTTTAAAAAGTTCTAATGCCTTCATGCTTTTGAGCAAGAACTTGATGTTTTGAAATGAGATAGCATAAGATATGTGACCCCAAGACTACCCATGTGAAAACCTATCTAGATTTGACAGGGTTGTAAGCCTCTGACTATCACCATTTGCACAGGATCAGTACAGCTTGTTGCTAAAATCTCCAAACTTTTAAGCAGCCCTTAGCATGTTCCAGCTTCCTACGTACTGACTACACTGAGCATGCACAGATCCTCTTAATTAGTAGGCACATAACTAGAGCCCTAGAGGAAGTGGGGAGTAGTGAATGCTGCTGCCTTAATAGCCACTTTGGCCTATGGAAAGGTGAACTGGATTAGGAGCCAAGATGAGACCATGAATTATAAATGTACCTCTCTTGATAATTAGTATTAATAATCCTGTGAACTTCACAGCCCTTATTATTGAGCACCATCTCCTACCTTGACCTTTGGAGACAGTCCACAATCATTCACCCATTTTAGAAATTAGACAACTGAGAGATTACAAAAGGTCACTTCTGGCAGAGCTGACAATAGGAACTGGGTCTGCAATATGGCAGACCAAAGACTCAACCATTTAGTCATACTGCCTCTCAGAATGAATACGTCAAATGTATGTGCTTGGCCGTACTGACTCACCATTAGACAATACTCCCCTCCAGAGTGAGGAATAAAACCCAGGATTCCTAACACTTCTTTGCTATCTAGCAAATCTAGATAATAAGATTCTGGGATTGTCACTCTGTGTGTGACTCTGAAGCCTATTATGTCTGTTGAACCAGCATACACAATAATCCTCAACACACAAAACTCCACAATGTAGCACTCACCCCTCTAAATCTCACTCACCCATACAAATCTACACAGAATCCTCCAGCACAATCCCCTCTAGACACAAATCAACACAATCAATCACACAACACAAGCAGCAAACACAACAATCCAAGGACATATACCACCTGACTACAGCCCTTTCCTCCCCCTGCATTTACCACCCACACAAATCTTCCTGCACAATACAACTACTGACACATATCAACACAAACACCCACACAACAAACCCAAACACATATAACCCCTCACCACAGTGCATAGCTCTCATTTTACACAAACATATCAACAAAAGTTTAACAGTACAACACATAGACTCACTCACCCTCTTTCATACTTCCCATAAAACAATATACTTGAGTACCAAAACCATTTTGACTACTTGTACTTCGGTGCAACAGGCTGTCTTTCTCCCCTTCAGTGCATAGTTTGCATATATTATAGCAGCCAACTAATGCTATCAGTTACTCTTTTATCTCATGTGATAAAGGCCTGTACTGTAGCTCTAAAGAACCTGGGTTCCAACCTTACAGGTGAGAGGTACCAACATAATTCCACATAAAGGAATTTCTCATGGCTTTTTTGTGTTTGGTTTTTTTAAACCTAGGAAATTAAATACAAAATAGTAGGTTAAAAAAACATTATTAAGGTTGAAAGTCAAGCATTCAGAATTTTAGAAATTCCAGAATAAAGGCTGACCATTCACCCTTAATTTGCCCTTCATGCATTTGCATTATGATACAGTTTTTTATTACAGGATCACATATTATTTGTTCTCCAAGATCCCGGTCTCATTCAGCATACAGAATGAGACAGAGGTTTGCAACAAGAGAAAGCATGTCATCTTGCATTTAAGTCACGGAACTGAGTTTTATCTCTGGTTCTGACACAAACTTCCTATGATGTTGGGCAATATTATTATAATACATACACACAAAGGGTATGAGAAAGTTGCACAGGCAACTGTTATGTCATTTACTAACTTTAGAGTGCTTGGAATTGCAATATTAACATTCTTTTAACTTTTTGTGTGTATGTCATAATATAAAATGTTTCACACAGGCACACACACATTCTGAATTTTCGAAACCTCTAGACGCACATCCAAGTGCAGCCTTTGAGGCTGACACATCTCTTGGCAGTGGGAAATCCCACAGTCCAATTGTGTTGGCCCTGAAACTAGTGCAGTTTCTATCAAGTCTCCCCAATAGCATATTTCTAGAGTTCCGATGAAGCTCTGGACCCTCTCTGATTTACTGTTTTCCTCTTCAAGGATTACATGGCAGGATAAGCAAACAACAGATTCTGCCAAGGAATTTCTAGCACCCACACTTAACTCGTAGGCAGCGTTAGATATATACTGTGCTAAAAAGAACAGAACCTATGCGCTAAATCCCTCCCCTCCAAGAGCCCTTTGGGATTTGGACAGTGTATTTTCAGGGTCTTGAGACCCACTTCTCTTCCTTCTTCTCTTACCTGCTTCTGTTCTCTTCTCTCTAAAATGGTTGTTGAGAGAGTCCGTATTTTATAAAGTTGCTGTCCCCTTTCTCAGGTGACCAATCTGAGTTGCTTGCAGTCCCTCATTAGACAATCCACTGCTTGGTACAAGGCCACCTGGGAGAAAGGGTTTCTTTGGATGGTACTTAACTCATTGTCCATGGATGCTTCTATCTGAATAGGAGACCCTCCTGGTTAATGACCCGTAGTTGCTCTGCCCTGTTCACCCTCTGTCAATAGCTCAAGATATCCCAGTCCAAGATGGAGGTAAAAAGGAAGGCACAGTACAATCATACAATCAAAATGGCACTCTTCAAAGTTGAATTTATAGTCTCATACAGATACAGACATATACTAAATCACCCTGGATGCTAAGGTCCCCTCATGGAGACAGAGTACAGCAGAAGCATATGGGAGGGTGATCAAGAGGAGCCCAGTTGCTTATAGGACTATCCTATCAGGGTGGAGTAGGGACATCAAGAGCCGTGGAGAGAGACAGTTTGCCACAGAGTGGGTACTTTCTTTTCCACAGATCTCAGTCATCCATTGAATTAGAAGGCCATTCTCCTTGTATCCTTTCCAAACTACTCTAATCCCAAGGAAGCAGCCTGACCTTTTGTTCCATATCCACATGTTTTACTTCAGGAAAGACAACTATCACCCTGATATATGTCAAAGAAATTCCTAGGTAATGAATGAATAAGAACCACTATAGGCTTTCACAGTTGGTTTATAGAAAGTTCTATTATTTAACAAAGTATTTTTATCTTTCAGAGACAGACCTTCTCATGTTTTTATTTATGACAAGGTTTTAATATACTTGTGATTTAATATATCTTCTCTTATGTGATTCATTAGCAATTTAACTCAACACATGGTCACACACACTGATCAGATCAGAAGACAGAAATTAGAAGTATTGTTTGCCTAAGAAAATAATCTAGACGAATGAAGAAAGATGTACGAAAAGTGTTATACCACATCAAAGAGTGAAAACACTATTGGAGAGAGGCTATTTAAATATTACATAAATGTCTAGAATTGCTGTAAAAGCTGAACAGCAGATATGATGGAATGTTTTTATCCTAATCAGTTCAGTCTCCAATTATGTATTCTACACTCCTGCTAAAATGCCCATTTTCCGGAGGTTGGGTATTTCACTTGATTTTTTCTCTCCAATAAACTACAGATATTACTTTCCACTAGTTACTAACCAGAGTTTAGAAGTTTCAAGTACAGTTTAAATGCTTGCAAATTATTTAAAAAATTGTTTTAAAACATGACTTTTATAAACTATTTGAATCTCAGTTTTCTATAACTGCCTATTCTGGATGATTTCTGTGTTCTTTTAATTAATTAATTGATGCTACTGAGCATCATGATTTCAGAAAAAGTTCTATTCAAGGACAAATTTTCAAGTAGCCTCAGGAAATGGGTGTACAAAATGTAAGAATAACATATATAAGCTACCCCTAAATCACAGGTGGGCTGCAAAGTATGAGACTGAAAGACAAATGCTTCCCATTAGCTCAGAATTAATCCCACTTATACGGGGACAAATTAAAGCTAAGCAGAGCACAGATCCAGAAAAACACCACCAGTCACAGACTCTTTCTCCCAGTTTCACACAATGTTTCTTTCTTCTGTTGCTGAGATCATGGTCTTATTCGTCAAAGAATCAACCCACACAGTCTATCCCAGTTAAATGGTCAGTCAAAGCAAACAACTGTGCTGTCCCAATGCCTCCTGATCTGATTCTAGCTCTCAGACTCCAGATCCCCAAGGATTTTGTCTTAATGGATGCCTGCATTTATACAGTACCTCTTGTCATAAAGGATCTCTAAGAAACAGCTTGCTATCACCCCACCACTCACCACACACACACACACACATATATACCCTCACCCCACTCTCTGGCAAACACACACATGCTTAACTTTAAAAATAATCATATGCATAAATATTTTTAAGTTTGGGGTCTATATGTGCATACAAGAAGAACTGTAGCCAAATATGGGATTAGAATTACTATAAATTGTCTAGATCTTTTTTAACATTCCATTGTTGGGACCTTTCCTTTACATGTCATCCAAAAGATGGCCCTTACATCCAATAACCCCTAACATGATACTGGGCAGGTAGACCAGTCAGTCTCAGAGAAAAACGTGGCACTTACATAAATGCTAGCATCACTTCCTACTGCACCCTGGCTTTCCTTGGAAGTCTCCCTGTAGGAGTGTGGCAGGAGCAGAGTGTCCTTGTGGACCTTCTGCGCAGCCTGTTGTCAACACAGGTCTCCCTGGGTGGGAAGAATTCTCTATTTCTATTGTCCAGTGCGGTGGGCTCTGCCCCAACAGCTAATTGTCCCTTCAGTATTATCTCCTTGTGGGTGTGGTTGAGGGGCTCTGCTGCAAAAATGTTCTACAACAGAGTTTCTCAAACTGGGGTCCGCGGTACTCCAGGGGGTCCACGAGCCCCGCTGATCAACTCCTCCCCTCTCTCCCTCAACTTCTCCCCCTCCCTCCCAGCGCTTCCTGCACACCAGGGAACAGCTGTTCCGTGGCATGCAGGAGGTACTGGGAGGAGGGGGAGGAACAGGGACATGGTTCGCTTGGAGTAGGGGGAAGAATCACATCCAGGGCCACCAGCCTCACTGATCAACTCCTCCCTCTCCCTCCCAGTGCCTCCTGCATGCCGGGGAACAGGTGTTCAGCGGCATCCAGGAAGCACTGGGAGGAAGGGGGAGGAGCGGTGATGGGGCACACTCAGGGGAGGGGACAGAAAGAGGCGGGGAAGAGGAGGGGCAGGGGTTGGGCCTTGGGGGAAAGGGTGGAGTCTGGGTGAGGCCTGGGGCTGAGCGGGGGGTTGGGAGTCTGAAAATTTTAAATCAAAATAGAGGTCCTTAGGTTTCTAAAGTTTGAGAACTGCTGTTTTACAACAAAAAGCAAATGTAACTCAGTACTAGGCCATCCCCCTGTCTTTTGGGGGAGGGGAAGCATTCCTGGCCTTTCCTTTGGGCTTGATTCCCAGTCTCTGATTTGAGTATTGCTCATTCCTTGGGATCTAGCTATTCCTCCACTGTGGTTGCTCACGCTAGCAGGCCTCTCTCCACAACTCTGCAAGCAAAGTTCCTTTCCTTTTAAAGTTCCTTCCTTTCCGAAACAGTTTGCAAGCAAAGTTCCTTTCAGGCAGAAAGGTAGAGCTCCTTCTGGACAGAATGGACCAGGTTCTCGCTTTTTATTTCCCTTCCAATAAAGGCTTGGCATTGGCTGCAGGTACAGCAAGGCAGGGCTAGTAGAGAGCAAGGGCTCTCCTTAACCTCTTCTCTGCTGGTATAGGGCCTCTCTCCCCATCACTCTCCCATACAAGTATTGACTATGGCTCATCCTGTTTAGCTTAAGAGATCACAGCCCTAGCTAGTACTCATGTATAGTCACACAAGAGTATTGGACACTTATGGCTTGTCTACACAAACAACTAGACTGCGGTGAGCTGGGGTGTGAATCTATTCTGCACTTGTCTGCCACAATCTAATGGTCATTGTGCACCCTGCTGCCATACACGAACAGTTCATTAGAACACTTTGATCTAGCCCTTTTGAAACAGGATTAGCTCAAAGTGTATTCACACATAAGAACATAAGGACATTATAGTGCCCTTCTGCTCTATCTTACCAGTTCACACC
This sequence comes from Eretmochelys imbricata, assembly GCF_965152235.1. Classification (NCBI taxonomy): domain Eukaryota; kingdom Metazoa; phylum Chordata; order Testudines; family Cheloniidae; genus Eretmochelys; species Eretmochelys imbricata. The sequence continues at coordinate 85,606,287 of NC_135579.1, read as the reverse complement.
TGAGTATTAAAAAAGATTGTTTCTATACAGCTGTGGCCTATGCACAACTAAAGGAAGAGAAGAACTGGCAATAAGAAATATCATTTGGAATGAATGAAAGAGACAGGCTTCCAGGGACTCGAGACAGAAGAGAATGAAAGAAAACTGCATAACTTCACATAGTACACAATGGTAGAGTAAGGAGATTGTCTTTTTTTTTAAGCAATCATAATGATTTTGTTTTAGGGCACCGACCCACAATATATTTATTTAGCAAAATTAATATACTCAAGTATTGGGATAGCTCAGTGGTTTGAGCATTGGCCTGCTAAACCCAGGGTTGTGAGTTCAATCCTGGAGGGGGCCATTTAGGGATCTGGGGTAAAAATTGGGGATTGATCCTGCTTTGAGCAGGGGGTTGGACTAGATGACCTCCTGAGGTCCCTTTCAACCCTGATATTCTATGATAAGTTTATAGCTATCCATCTCCCTCATGACCTGTGAGACTATTTATGTCTGAAACGTTCTCACTTTCCGAAAACAACCTTTAACATGTTCTCTTGCTGCTATATCAAAGTTGTCGGGGAACTGGCTTTTTCCAAGAACATGAATGCAGCATGAGGGATCAGCATTTTTATCAGAATGGCAGAATGGTAGCCTGATTCTGTTTCTTTTTTTTTTTTTTACGAGGCTAGGTGGTTAGCCATGTTATCAATCCTCCCCACTTTATCCAGGCTCGGGACCAACAGCCACATCAAAATGCAGAAGCAGCAGCAAATAAGAGAGGACTGGAAGAAACTAGTTTCCGCCGTGAGTGCCAACACTAGCCCAAGACAGATATAAGAATAATAATAAAAACGACTATATTTTATATATGCAGTGTAGTTGTTGCCGCGTTGGTCCCAGGATATTAGAGAGAGAAGGTGTGTGAGGTAATATCTTCTGTTGGTGAGAGAGCTTCTCTGTTGGTAAAATATATTACCTCACCAACCTTGTCTCTCATATTTTATACAGACATGCACACACGTACACATACAGAGTCAGAAGTATGTATAAAAAGAATGTAAGCAGAATAAACTAGAAAGATAGTTAATTACATGTCTGAAAGCAGCTAATGAGAAGAATCCAAGTACACAGCGTGCTAATGAAAGTTAGCAGCTAGGAGAAAATGCATCGGGGTTGCCAGAATGAAACAGAAAATACATTCCATCTAGAGCTTATGGCATTGTTGTATGTATACATTTGCTGAGGCAGCACTGAGGCAAAGCTTCAGCAGCACTGTCTGCAATAACTGTAGTCAAAATTTTAATTGCACTCTTGCTATTTGGCTACATTATCAACCATAAAAGCCCTATTATTTTTTTCGCACTGAATAATTTAGTTTTCAGAGTAAGTACAGATGATAACTGTATGCACACGTGTAGTCCTCGCCATTTAAAAGTAAACATTTACCACCAATTACCACACAATGCAATCTGAAATATCACCATCTCTTCTAAGGTTAGGAAAATACTGAGCAATATCATACACTGAAGTGTGGTATCTAATACTGTAGTAAATGTTGATTTTTTAAAATAAGACCAGTTTTATACATTCTAGAAGTAAACAGACCTAATTGTCTCTCTTCATTATGTTTTTTTCTTAAATGAAGGCCTGGAAGTTCAGTTTAAATGATGAGAGTATAGACTTCCAAATTTAGTATTCAAATAAAAAGACAAAGTTTGGTTTATATTCACTTACAATGTTGCAAGTTAACATCTTAAACATTGGAGTTTATTATACATGCTTTATTGCACTGCAGCTCAATGGCGGCTTGATCATAATTTTCATATTGGCTTGATGATCCTTTACAGCTGCAACTTTTGCCTTGACTTGCTGTAATCTCTCACTAGTTTTTTGAGAAACAATGGAACCCAGAATCACGTTTTCTGCTAAGTTTTCTTTTTGTAACATCAATTTCCTGGAGAAAAATAAAGGAAGAGACTTCAGTCTTATTCATACAACTTGCAGCCATGGTTTACCAGTCACAGATCAGCTGAGCAAATTTCCTGATAAAAGTCTTGTCTCTAAAAGTTAGACTCTTTCATACATATATGCTCTTGGCTTCTTCTTTATATTTTACAACTGTGTCTAGCTTCTTTTTTCTCCAATTAAGCTAGATTAATTAAATTCATTTTAATGAAAATTTCTGATAGATTTGGAATTTGACGTACTATTCCAGTGGTTCTCAAACTGGGGGTCGGGACCCCTCTGGGGGTTGTAAGGTTATTACATGGGGGGTCACGAGCTGTCAGCCTCCACCCCAAACCCCGCTTGCCTCCAGCATTTATAATAGTGTTAAATATATTAAAATGTGTTTTTAATTTATAACGGGGGGGTCACACTCAAAGGCTTGGTATGTGAAAGGGGTCACCAGTACAAAAGTTTGAGAACTACTGTACGACACCCATGCTCCTCTTCTTTCGCCTCCTTTCCCATAGCAATTAATGTATATAGAATTTAGACAGGCCGTAGGAATAATTTTTGCTTCTGTAGGCTGAAGTTTGTCTACAGTGCAGAGGACTATCACAAGGCCCACTGCACCAGGGGTTCTCAACCAGGAGTATGTACATCCTAGAGGATCTTCCAGGAAGTACATCAATTCACCTAGATACTTGCCTTGTTTTACAACAGGCTATATAAAAAGCACTAGCAAAGTTAGTACAAACTAAGATTTCACACAGATAATGACTTGTTTATACTGTTCTATATACTATATCGGGGTTCTCAAACTGGGTCACAGTCCCAAAGTGGGTCGCAAGTTCGTTTTTATGGGGTCTCCAGGGCCGGAGTTAGATGTGCTGGGGCCCAGGGCAGAAAGCTGAAGCCTGAGCTCTGCCACCTGGGCTGAAGCCAAAGCCCGAGCAACTTAGCTTTGCAGGGCTCCCTGTGGCATGGGGCCCTGGGGAATTGCCCTGCCGGCCACCCCCTAATTCTGGCCCAGAGAGTAGGAATAGACTCAGTGTGGAGAAAAACTTAATGGTTGCTGTCACTTCACTGCCTCCCAGTATGGCAGGGCTCACAAGTGAAAAACAGGCTCAAGTATATTTATTATATGGTAGAAATGAGAAAATAAGCAACTTTTTAGTAATAGTGTGCTGTGACACTTTTGTATTTTTATGTCTGATTTTGTAAGCAAGTAGTCTTTAAGTGAGCTGAAAGGGGTACAGTAGGTTGAGAACCACTGCTCTGCACGACTTAAATTCTGCACAGGAGCAAAGACACCACAGAGGGGGCTGTGCACAGGGCTGAGAGCCATGGAGAGGGTCTCTGTGCCAATTCCACAGGCTAATACAGAATGTTATGACATTGGTAGGCCAGGAATGGTGCCACAGGATTCACACTTACAAACAGTCCCAGCACTGAACACCATGAGCACAAAGTGGCTGCGACTAACTCTTCCAGGCCATAGGAACAGTAACCACAAAGACTGCAATAGCATCACTCACTAGCTGCAAATTATGAATTTTACCTTCTTAAACCTTACTGCACTCCACTTGCACAGAGCACCTTTATTTGGATTCCATGCCAGTGGAGGGATTCTGCTATCAGTGAAGTTAAAAAGACACTCAAAAAGAGTAGGTATTGTCCTGTTTATGAGGAATCCTCATGGTCAAACTATCAAAACTTGCACTTATTTAGAATGTTGCATTATGCTCTAGTTTTTAAACGTGATTAAGCAGTATAGCTGTGGTTAAAAGTCTCCAACTATCTCTATTATCAACCCAATTTATGTGGTTTATAATTTGACCATTGTACATTTCATCCAACTGAACATCAGTAGACAACTTAGCTTCCAAAAGAGGCCAGTATAGTTTTAAGGAAATGTATAAAATAAATCAATTAAGCCTCTAGGTATGGTGCATAAAGTAGGGTTCCCCAGTCCACACACAATGTAGATCTTTTTTTTTCACCTCTGTACAGAAAAAACATTCCACCCAAAACAAACAAAAACAAAGCAAAAACCCCAAATCCAATCTAAAAAACAACATAATTACTTTTCTTTGAAGAAGTGCACACATGCTGGCATTAATTTAGGGCCCAATCCTGAAATCCTTACTTAGGCAAAATTCCCCTTGAAAGCAATGGGAGTTTTGCCTATACAAATCTTGAACAGAGAATTTATAACAAGGGCATAAAGGGGAAAGCATGCTCAATCGTCCTTCAATTCCTTCACCAATACAGAATCCAGATGGCATAGGGCTACCCAGTAGCAAGGAAAGAGTCGTGGCATCTTTGGACTGATTCCAAGAGTCTGAAGAGTCTGGAATGTGGACAACATTTCTTGAAGAACCACAGTTACTTTATGAGGCCACATCCAAAAGCCTGAGACATACTCTTCCAGATGTTTCTGGATAAGCATGTAAGCTGCTGATGAAACCGATGAAGTGGGTTTTAGCCCACAAAAGCTTATGCCCAAATAAATTTGTTAGTCTCTAAGGTGCCAAAAGTACTCCTCATTTTTCTACCGTGGTCTTGAATCTTTCCTGTGGTAGATAAGCCCTTGCTGGTGTGGAATTTAGCACTGCCCCATGAACTGTTCTCTGCGTTGGCAACAGTGTGGTCCTGAGACTCAGAGTAGTGGAAAGATGTGGAATTAGGTGACCTGAATAGTTCACCTGCCGTGGTGATTTTCCTCAAATGAGTTAATCTTAATGTACAGATATACCTGGATCCCTTGTCTCCTTCTGTGAGCCACCACAACTGCCAATCACTTGGTGAACATCTTTGGTGCTGATGAAAGACAAAGAGCAAAACTCTCTACTGGTAGATGCTCCCACTTGGAATCTCAGGTATTTTCTGTGTGTCAGTTGAACTGATATGTAAAGTAAGTGTCTTGTAAAATAGTGAGCCAGGAAGCAGGGATAGGGATTTGGGAATTTAATAATTGGATTATAGAGGCCAACCTTATCATCCTGCATTTGAAATGACAGATGAAACTGTTGCAGGGTGGATTGATTTAAATCAGTGATTTAAATAACCAATTTTAATCATGGCTTAAATCAGCAAGCAGGAAACCTTGATATAAATAATCAATTTTAATCTTGTTTTGCATTTGTACTTTTTAGTTATTTCCTAAAGAAAGGTTGATTCTCACTGGTTGGTAACCTTTAAAACATGTTAATTTGCAATTCAAAATAGCATTTATACTATATTTGGTGCTTCTTTTTGTTAAAGCATACATTATATCTATCTATACTATTTATTTAAGCAATAAGATGACAATTTACATTTATTCACTTTCTTAATTTTTACATTTCTAATATGTTAGAAAATGGTCAGTGATGCATTTGTCATTTGCTAATGAGCATTAATTTTTCTTGTGATTTGTGTCAAGCTCTATTTTGATGGAAATTAGAATTTAGTTAAAAATGAACCAAAACAGAATTTTAAAATGGTATTTTTATTATTTAGGTAGCTGGGGCCAGAGAGGTAGATACCAAGGTATGTGCTCTCTCCAAGATTTAGCACTAGTTAGGGGTAAAAGGCTGGGGCCAGAGAGGTAGATACCAAGGTATGTGCTCTCTCCAAGATTTCATAGGTCTGTGACTATTTATTATTATTTAACTATGCTGGATACATAAGAAAAAAAGTTTAACAAAAAGGTTATCAAAACAAAATTATTTTTTTTAAACAAAGGAAGTATTATCTGTAGTTAGTGACCTGAACTCATTGTTTCCAGGTACCATATCCTTCAAGAGTTTAAAATGAGTAGATCTCATCCTCTCACGCTTTAGGTTTTTAATTCAGAGATTGGAAAAGAAAAACAAGCATTCCTGCTTTCTCAATTCCCAGTTGGTTTCTTAACTCTGCATGTACTAGTCATTGAACTGAGTTAACTAAATAAACTCAAATAAAGAAAATATTCTCTCTGTACCTGTAGTAGAGGCCTCTGCTGTCAAAAGGTGGTTTTGCACTTTAACAAACTCTGGTTTTAGGTGCTTAGCTATTGACCTCCACTAGTTTGGAGGTTTGACTTTCTTTAAAATTTGACAACAAACATGGACTGCTTGATATGATTTTTAAATTAACTTAAATAATTGTAATCAATTATAATATGTTTAGTCTTTGACATAGGTTGTCATAATTTCAGTTAATTTTCAATAAGTTTATTTTATTTTTTAAAACTACGTATTTTCAATAAAAAATCAAATTTAAATAAAAAAACCCAAACCATTGATTTTTTTCTACTTTGACTTGTTGAGAAATCTCAAATCGAGGACTAGATTCCAGATCTCTTTCTTCTTCCAAGTTAGAAAATAAGGAAAGTAAAGCCCCATCCCTCTGAACTCCAGGGGCACATCTTCCACTACTCCAAGATTTAGAAGAGAGTCCACTACTTGTCTTAACATCTCATGAGAGGGATCCTTAAAGAGGGACAAGGAAGGGGTTGGACTAGGAAGGGACAGGGATTGAATGGAATACCCTACACTGACAATCTCTAAAATGGTGTGGTTTGAGGTAATTCCATTCCAGGCCTCTCAACAATAAAACAGTGGTTGCCTAAGAAGGGTGGACGTGGTGGGAAAAACTATATAATGTTCAAAGGTTATTTATGGCTTTGATGCCATAAAATTTGCTATTATGAGATGAACACAGTGTGCAGTAGAGGAGGAAAAGGTAGAGGGCCTTCTGCATTGCCCTTCTTCCTTGGCAGCTCAGATCCTAATCCAGTGAGGAGAGGAGATATTTGTTGGGATCAAGAACTTTTCCTCAGCAGGTGTTCTTCATCACTTTCCTGTTCTTCATGTGGTATAGTGAGAGCTGTGGCAGCTTCTCCTCTTGAGCAACTCTACGAAGTTTCATAAAAGAAGGAGATTTAGCACTAGTTAGGGGTAAAAGGCTGGGGCCAGAGAGGTAGATACCAAGGTATGTGCTCTCTCCAAGATTTCATAGGTCTGTGACTATAGTGACGGCTCTTAGATTCCCTGTCAGATCAGTAGGGGTCATACAAATGGGAACAAGATGAGCAGGTGGAGGATACCTCCTTACTATACTCAGAAGGGTAGAAAGAAAATGAGTACTCCTCCTCTAATGGCGACTTTACCCTATTCAGAATTCTAGGGTGAGCTTAAGTTTCCCCACCCTTCCACCACTGGAGCGGAAGAGTTCACTAATACCATAACATTACTGGTAGTTGATATGTAAGTGCAGGGCAGTCCCACAACTGAGGACAATTGTGGTGAATCAGGTTTCACTGTCACTGCAACATCACTGAGTATCAAAAACAACATTGATGCTAAGAAATCAGTGGTGGGAGAATCTGTACCACAGCTTTCAGCACTGGTCATGGGTGCCAGGGTCATCAGCACCTTGTGCACAAATGTCGGCACCAAGAGGTCAATCCTGAGTGAAGTGCAGACTACTGCCTGAGATGGTACTGTATGTGGACCAAATTTAGGCCATGAACTACCTCTTTGGCTGAGTAATAAAATGACACCACCAGATCTACTTCTGATGTGTAATCACATCACATCTGCTAACTTTAGAGACAAAAATAAGCATTTACTGATTCACAGATTTGACAGCCAGAAAGGACTATTTTGGTCATCTAATCTGATCTCCTGCACCACACAACAAATTTTCTTCCAGTAACTTCTGTATCAAGACCATAATTTCTGTCTGATCTAGAACACAGACATCCAATCTTGATTTAAAGACTTCATGTGATGGAGAATCCACTACATCCCTAAGTAAGTTGTTCCAATGGCAAATTAATCTAATTGTTAAAAAGCTGTATCTTATTTTTAGTCTGAATTTGTCTAGCATCAGACACTAGATCTAGTTATAACTTTGTCTGCTAGATTAAAGAGCCTGATCAGAAATCTTCCCCACATATAGGTACTTACAAATCGCGATCAAGTTACCTAAATCTTCTCTTGGAGAAACTAAATAGATTGTGCTTCTTGAGCCTCTCACTGTTTGGCAGGTTTTTCAAACCTTGAATCATCCTTGTCGTTTATTTCTCAACCCTTTCCACCACATCACACTGGGAGCTCATGATCAGTTCATGATCTGGGGGAAGAAAGCAGAAGGAGACTCCGCTGGTTGGAAGGCATGAGATGCGCTGTCCTAAGGTTGGGGGTTCCATGACCACCACTCCCAAAAGAAGGAGGCGGGTGGTGGTGGTCGGGGACTCTCTCCTCAGGGGGACTGAGTCACCTATCTGCCGCCCTGACCGGGAAAACAGAGAAGTCTGCTGCTTGCCAGGGGCTAAGATTCGCTATGTGACGGAGAGACTGCTGAGACTCATCATCAAGCCCTCGGATCGCTACCCCTTCCTGCTTCTCCATGTGGGCACCAATGATACTGCCAGGAATGACCTTGAGCGGATCACTGCGGACTACGTGGCTCTGGGAAGAAGGATAAAGGAGTTTGAGGAGCAAGTCGTGTTCTTGTCCATCCTCCCCGTGGAAGGAAAAGGCCGGGGTAGGGACCGTCAAATCGTGGAAGTCTACGAATGGCTATGCAGGTGGTGTCGGAGAGAAGGCTTTGGATTCTTTGACCATGGGATGGTGTTCCATGAAGGAGGAGTGCTGGGCAGAGACAGGCTCCACCTAACAAAGAGAGGGAAGAGCATCTTTGCGAGCAAGCTGGCTAACCTAGTGAGGAGGGCTTTAAACTAGGTTCACCGGGGGAAGGAGACCAAAGCCCTGAGGTAAGTGGGCAAGCAGAATACCCGGAGGAAGCACAGGCAGGAACGTCTGTGAGGGGAGGGCTCCTACCTCATACTGAGAATGAGGGGCGATCAGCAGGTTATCTCAAGTGCCTATATACAAATGCACAAAGCCTTGGAAACAAGTAGGGAGAACTGGAGGTCCTGGTGAAGGCAAGGAATTATGACGTGATTGGAATAACAGAGACTTGCTGGGATAACTCACATGACTAGAGTACTGTCATGGATGGTTATAAACTGTTCAGGAAGGACAGGCAGGGCAGAAAAGGTGGGGGAGTAGCACTGTATGTAAGGGAGCAGTATGACTGCTCAGAGCTCAAGTATGAAACTGCAGAAAAACCTGAGTGTCTCTGGATTAAGTTTAGAAGTGTGAGCAACAAGAGTGATGTAGTGGTGGGAGTCTGCTATAGACCACCGGACCAGGGGGATGAGGTGGATGAGGCTTTCTTCCAGCAACTCGCAGAAGCTACTAGATCGCACACCCAGGTTCTCATGGGCGACTTTAATCATCCTGATATCTGCTGGGAGAGCACTACAGCGGTGCACAGACAATCCAGGAAGTTTTTGGAAAATGTAGGGGACAATTTCCTGGTGCAAGTGCTGGAGGAGCCAACTAGGGGGAGAGCTTTTCTTGACCTGCTGCTCAGAAACCGGGAAGAATTAGTAGGGGAAGCAAAAGTGGATGGGAATCTGGGAGGCAGTGACCATGAGTTGGTCAAGTTCAGGATCCTGACATAGGGAAGAAAGGGAAGCAGCAGAATACGGACCCTGGACTTCAGGAAAGCAGACTTCGACTCCCTCAGGGAACTGATGGGTAGGATCCCCTGGGGGAATAACATGAGGGGGAAAGGAGTCCAGGAGAGCTGGCTGTATTTCAAAGAAACCCTATTGAGGTTACAGGGACAAACCATCCCGATGTGTCGAAAGAATAGTAAATATGGCAGGCGACCAGCTTGGCTTAACAGTGAAATCCTTGCGGATCTTAAACATAAAAAAAGAAGTTTACAAGATGTGAAAGATTGGACAAATGACCAGGGAAGAGTATAAAAATATTGCTTGGGCATGTAGGAATGAAATCAGGAGGGCCAAATCGCACCTGGAGCTGCAGCTAGCAAGAGATGTTAAGAGTAACAAGAAGGGTTTCTTCAGGTATGTTGGCAACAAGAAGAAAGCCAAGGAAAGTGTGAGCCCCTTACTGAATGAGGGAGGCAACCTAGTGACAGAGGATGTGGAAAAAGCTAATGTACTCAATGCTTTCTTTCCCTCTGTCTTCACGAACAAGGTCAGCTCCCAGACTGCTGCGCTGGGCAACACAGCATGGGGAGTAGGTGGCCAGCCCTCTGTGGAGAAAGAAGTGGTTAGGGACTATTTAGAAAAGCTGGACGTGCACAAGTCCATGGGGCCGGATGCGCTGCATCCGAGAGTGCTAAAGGAGTTGGCGGCTGTGATTGCAGAGCCATTGGCCATTATCTTTGAAAACTCATGGCGATCGGGGGAAGTCCCGGACGACTGGAAAATGGCTAATGTAGTGCCCAACTTTAAAAAAGGGAAGAAGAAGGATCCTGGGAACTACAGGCCGGTCAGCCTCACCTCAGTCCCCGGAAAAATCATGGAGCATGTCCTCAAGGAATCAATCCTGAAGCACTTACACGAGAGGAAAGTGATCAGGAACAGTCAGCATGGATTCACCAAGGGAAGGTCATGCCTGACTAATCTAATCGCCTTCTATGATGAGATTACTGGTTCTGTGGATGAAGGGAAAGCAGTGGATGTACTGTTTCTTGACTTTAGCAAAGCTTTTGACATGGTCTCCCACAGTATTCTTGTCAGCAAGTTAAAGAAGTATGGGCTGGATGAATGCACTATAAGGTGGGTAGAAAGTTGGCTAGATTGTCGGGATCAATGGCTAGTGATCAATGGCTCCATGTCTAGATGGCAGCTGGTATCAAGTGAAGTGCCCCAAGGGTCGGTCCTGGGGCCGGTTTTGTTCAATATCTTCATAAATGATCTGGAGGATGGTGTGGATTGCACTCTCAGCAAATTTGCAGATGATACTAAACTAGGAGGAGTGGTAGATACGGTGGCAGGTAGGGATAGGATACAGAGGGCCCTCGACAAATTGGAGGATTGGGCCAAAAGAAATCTGATGAGGTCCAACAAGGATAAGTGCAGGGCCCTGCACTTAGGACGGAAGAATCCAAAGCACCGCTACAGACTAGGGACCGAATGGCTAGGCAGAAAAGGACCTAGGGGTGACAGTGGATGAGAAGCTGGATATGAGTCAACAGTGTGCCCTTGTTGCCATGAAGGCCAATGGCATTTTGGGATGTATAAGTAGGGACATAGCCAGCAGATCAAGGGACGTGATCGTTCCCCTCTATTCGACATTGGTGAGGCCTCATCTGGAGTACTGTGTCCAGTTTTGGGCCCCACACTACAAGAAGGATGTGGAAAAACTGGAGAGAGTCCAGCGAAGGGCAACAAAAATGATTAGGGGACTGGAACACATGACTTATGAGGAGAGGCTGAGGGAACTGGGATTGTTTAGTCTGCAGAAGAGAAGAATGAGGGGGGATTTGCTAGCTACTTTCAACTACCTGAGAGGTGGTTCCAAAGAGGATGGTTCTAGACTATTCTCAGTGGTAGAAGATGACAGGACAAGGAGCAATGGTCTCAAGTTGCAGTGGGGGAGGTTTAGGTTGGATATTAGGAAAAACTTTTTCACTAGGAGGGTGGTGAAACACTGGAATGCGTTACCTAGGGAGGTGGTAGAATCTCCTTCCTTAGAAGTTTTTAAGGTCAGGCTTGACAAAGCCCTGGCTGGGATGATTTAATTGGGGTTTGGTCCTGCTTTGAGCAGGGGGTTGGACTAGATGACCTCCTGAGGTCCCTTCCAACCCTGATAGTCTATGATTCTAGTTGGGTATCCATCACGACCTTGAAGTCATTTTCAGAGTCACTGTTTTCCAGAATCCAGTCCTCCATCGTGTAAGTGTGACCTATACCTCTTTGTTCTTAGGTGTACACCGTGGTTATATTAAAATGCATGTTGTTCAAGTGAGCCCATTTGACCAAGCAGTCCAGATTGTTCTGTAGAATAGATCTGGTCTGTTCATTTCATTATTGCTTTTTATTCCCCTTAGCATGGCAAAGCCAATAACTAAGAGGGAGAGAGCTAGATTCTATTCCATCTTGTGCATCATCAACACAATCATTTACTAAATTTCCAATCAGTTACACAAGTGTAAACCCATTGAAGACAATGGAATTGCTCAGCTGTCACTAATGGCATAATTTGAGACAATAAGGTTACACAGGTGCAACTGGGGGTTTAATACGGCTTGCAGAACTTTTGTTTGCGGGAAACATGGAAATTGGCTCACTCACTTCTCAGATTGGAGGTTGTGCTTGTAGTTAAAGAAAAACATTTTTACTGTAAATTAAGCATATTTCATATGGATGTCATTGGAAGCTAACAAACATGGACCCTCACAAGTCATTTTTCAGAGCAGAGCTATGCTTTAATGTGAATAGGTGTCTTTAGGGATTTGGAAAAAAATACTTTAAAATAGATGAAGTAATTGCCTGAAAAATGCAGTTAGTATGTGTGCAGAATAGTTATATTGCACAATAGAATTTACTTTTGCCATACATTTACAAAATCCTAATTTTCATGGTTCAAGGCTCATCTATTCCGGTTTAACTTGGATTTAAACTTGGAGAGTGGTCAGTTTGGACGAGCTATTACCAGCAGGAGAGTGAGTCTGTGTGTGTATGGGGGTGGGTTTTTGGAGGGGAGTGAGGGAGTGAGAGAACCTGGATTTGTGCAGGAAATGGCCTAACTTCATTATCATGCACATTGTGTAAAGAGTTGTCACTTTGGATGGGCTATCACCAGCAGGAGAGTGAATTTGTGTGAGGGGGTGGAGGGTGAGAAAACCTGGATTTGTGCTGGAAATGGCCTAACCTGACGATTACTTTAGATAAGCTATTACCAGCAGGACAGTGGGGTGGGAGGAGGTATTGTTTCATATTCTCTGTGTATATATAAAGTCTGCTGCAGTTTCCACGGTATGTATCTGATGAAGTGAGCTGTAGCTCACGAAAGCTCATGCTCAAATAAACTGGTTAGTCTCTAAGGTGCCACAAGTACTCCTTTTCTTTTTAAGGAATGCATTGACATTCTCGATTCAGTTTTTTTGCCCCAAAATTGTCTTGGGCAATAAACTGTTAAAGATTTATTTGCACCTTAGTAAAAATAACATGGCATTGTGCTACACACAAAGACACTGCATCGTGAGACAAAAAGGTTGCTGTTGTGTCTTATCTGAACAGGGCATGATTACACAAGCATACATTTTCTACTGTGCAAAGTCTCAAAGAAAAGAATGAGAAATCTTAACCACAATGGTGAAGTCTTGGACTAATGAATACTTTGATGCTTTTTGTTTGCTTTCTATAGACTTTTGACAGTATAATCCAGCACAGGTGATGCTGCATAGTAAGAATAATGTACTGTCTGCTTTATTTTTGTGGACAAAAAAAAACCCCAATGTTTTATTTTGTGGAATATTCCCTTAAAAAAATCATGTTAGTGTTGAAATGTGGTTATGGTCGCTGTCCTCACTTTATGTAAATGGACAAATCCTCCCCTGTCCTCCTTAGCCATGGAAGGTGGTGCACACAGGGAACTTTCACGCTGCTGCAGAGTTGGGTGAGCTGAGAAAGGTGGCTCTGAATTCCACTACTTTGTGGATCTGTTCGATTTTCCCTATGGGAGGCAAACAAAACACTATACAGGCCACTTCAGGCCTGAGGTCTCCCCACCTTCCCAAGTACCCAGTACATGTACCTAGCACTTGTGCTCAGATTCAGTGCAAGGGACACGATTGGCTAAGTGAGGTATTAAGGTTGTACTTGAAGTTCCCCTTGATTTTGTGGTTCCACTTCTAGAGGAACACTTTGTTTACAATACTGTAACTCTGATATTTGATCTGTTTTTGGAACTGAGCAAGGATGTGATTTATTTGTGTTTCTGTTTATTCTACAAAAAAGCATCCAAAACATTCTAGCATATGGATGTATTTCAATCTAGAAAAATGATCCACATCCAATCCAGCATTCATATTATAACACTGAATATTAAGAGAAACATACCTCTGCTCCTGAAAATTTTTAATCAGCTCCTTCCATTTTTCCATATCTTCTTTGTTTTCCTTAACAATGCTTTTTCTTTCCTTCAGGGTTTCCTCACTTTTCCTCAATCTGTCAAGTCTAAACAAACTCTGTGTCAAAGAAGCATGCTGAATGCTGAAGTCTTGAATTAATGAATACTCTGATGCTTTCTGGTTCTTGGTTTCTAAAAACTGAGCATGCCTTTGCCTTACTTTTTCAATAAATCCTGATCTTCTCAATTGATGTTGTTGTAAAGCTTCTTGAATTCTAATATCTTCTTCTTTGCATCTTTTCTGAACACCATTCTTTTTCTCCTCAAGAAAACCCTTAATACAGTAGTCAGTTTCACCTTTGGCAATTTGCATCTGCATAACCCCACGTATCTTTTTAGTTTGGATCTCACATCTCTTACTCTCTCTGTAGGCTTTATCAATAACATAAAATGGTCCAAGTCTTACAGATCCATACATTCTAGCAAAAATCCTCTTCTCTATACTTATTGGGTGATTCACAGCTTTAAGCTGTGGAGCAGGATGAACAAGAGAATGAAACGGGTGTACGGCATGCCAAATTTCTTCCTCTTTCTTTTGAAATATCATCAGCTTCTCCTTCACTGAATGAAAAGCAGCTTTACAAACTGAAAGCCTAAATTTAGTTTCTACCTGCTCCTCCATATTAGGTTTCTCCACGTCCAAGAAACCTACGATACAAAGAATGCAATATTTAATCTGTGATGCATATTTGATTATAAAAATTTACTATTTCTTATTTTTCAGACTCTTTATTAGATTTTAATATCTACGGATGATAAATGTCCTATTTAAGTCAATCTATCCTCTTGTGAGTTTGAATTAAATATTAGATTACTTTGAAGTAAGACTTTAAATTATCTTGTCATATCAGCACAGTATTATCATCTGCCAAAATTTGTTTGTTCAACACACCTAATAATGATAAGCAAAGGCTCAGAGTTAAGTCTAATAGACTGCTTTTTATTGTGTCAAAATGGCTGGGCAAAAGTTTTAAAATATTTAATAATAATAGTAGTAAGTGCCAACTTAAAAATCAGCTACTATTCTTTTTGGAGCCTAATCAAACCCCTCAATGAATTCAGTCAGAATCTTTCAATTTACTTTAATAAGTTTTAGATCAGCACCCTGCTCTATTACTTGTCCAAAGAAAATTATGATATTTTTGAAAGTTTCACAAGTTCCTATACCTGCTACCTTTTTAAAGGCAGAATTTTTTAACCTACTGACATTTAAAAAAATCACAGCATAAAATAATGTAACAGTTGAATAATATTATTATAAATAATATCAATTTTCATTCTGATTTTTAAAAATATATCCCTTGCTCTACCTGTATTTCATGGTGTCTCTTAAAATTAAATATCAGTCATATTCAATTGGATACTTCATCTTCTATATTCACATCCACAACAAATTCTTCCTCCCTTTTATACACTGAGTATAATACATGTTCAAATATTGTCATTCGTTTTATTTATGTGAAAATGTTTACAAAACAGTAGGCCCGTTACTCAATGAGGGGGGAAAGACAATAACAGAAAATGTGGAAATGGCAGAGGTGCTTAATCACTTCTTTGTTTCGGTTTCCACCAAGAAGGTTGCTGGTGATGGGACGTCTAACATAGTGAATGCCAGTGAAAATGAGATTGGATCAGAGTCTAAAATAGGGAAAGAACAAGTCAAAAATTATTTAGACAGGTTAGATATCTTCAAATCACCAGGGCCTGATGATATGCATCCTAGAATACTCAAGGAGCTGACTGAGAAGATATCTGAGCCATTAGCAATTATCTTTGAAAAGTCATGGAAGATGGGAGACATTCCAGAAGACTGGAAAATGGCAAATATACTGCCCATCTATAAAAAGTGAAATAAGGACAACCCAGGGAATTACAGACCAGTCAGCTTAACTACTGTACCCAGAAAGATAATGGAGCAAATAATTAAGACTACTAAATAATTAAGTCTACTAATTTGCAAATAGCTAGAAGATAATAAGTTGATAAATAACCGTCAGCATGGATTTGTCAAGAACAACTCATGTCAAACCAACCTGATAGCTTTCTTTGACAGGGTAACAAGCCTTGTGGATCGGGGGGGAAGGGGTAGATGTGGTATAACTTGACTTTAGTAAGGCTTTCAATACTGTCTCGCATGACCTTCTCATAAACAAACCAGGGAAATACAACCTAGATGGAGCTACTATAAGGTGGGTGCATAACTGGTTGGAAAGTTGTTCCCAGAGAGCAGTTACCAGTAGTTCACAGTCATGCTGGAAGGGCATAACGAATGGGGTCCCGCAGCGATCAGTTCTGTGTCCAGTTCTGTTCAATATCTTCATCAATGATTTAGATCAGTGGTTCCCAAACTTGTTCCGCCGCTTGTGCAGGGAAAGCCCCTGGCGGGCCGGGCCAGTTAGTTTACCTGCCATGTCCGCAGGTTCGGCCGATTGTGGCTCCCAGTGGCCACGGTTCGCTGCTCCAGGCCAATGGGAGCTGCTGGAAGCGGCGTGGGCTGAGGAACGTACTGGCCACCGCTTCCAGCAGCTACCATTGGCCTGGAGCAGCGAACCACAGCCAGTGGGAGCCACAATCGGCTGAACCTGCGCACACGGCAGGTAAACAAACCATCCCGTCCCGTCAGGGGCTTTCCCTGCACAAGCGGCGGAACAAGTTTGGGATCCACTGATTTAGATAATGGCATAGAGAGTACACTTATAAAGTTTGCGGACGATACCAAGCTGGGAGGGATTGTCAGTGCTTTGAAGGATAGGATTATAATTCAAAATGATCTGGACAAACTAGAGAAATGGTCTGAAGTAAACAGGATGAAATTCGATAAGGACAAATGCAAAGTACTCCACTTAGGAAGGAAAAATCAGTTGCATACATACAAAATGGGAAACGAGTGCCTAGGAAGGAGTACTGCGGAAAGGGTTCTTGGGGTCACAGTGGATCACAAGCTAAGTATGAGTCAACAGTGTAAAGCTGTTGCAAAAAGAGCAAACATCATTCTGGGATGTATTAGCAGGAGTATTGTAAGCAAGACACGAGAAATACTTTTTCCGCTCTACTCAATGCTGATTAGGCCTCAACTGGAGAATTGTGTCCAGTTCTGGGTGCCACATTTCAGGAAAGATGTACACAAATTGGAGAAAGTCCAGAGAAGAACAACAAAAATGATTAAAGGTCTAGAAAACATGACCTATGAGGGAAGATTGAAAAAATTGGTTTTGTTTAGTCTGGAGAAGAGAAGACTGAGAGAGGACACGATAACAGTTTTCAAGTACATAAAAGATTGTTACAAAGAGGAGGGAGAAAAATTGTTCTTCTTAACCTCTGAGGATAGGATAAGAAGCAATGGGCTTAAATTGCAGCAAGGGAGGTTTAGGTTGGACATTAGGAAAAACTTCCTAACTGTCAGAATGGTTAATCATTTGAATAAATTACCTGGGAAGGTTGTGGAATCCCCATCATTGGAGATTTTTAAGAGCAGGTTGAACAAACCCCTGTTACAGATGGTCTAGAGATAATACTTAGTCCAGCCTTGAGTTCAGGGGACTGGACTAGATGACCGCTCAAGATCCCTTCCAGTTCCATGATTCTATGTTCAGCTCATGCACTCCCTCAGAGCTTTACAGTGCCAAGGAACATAGTAAGAAGCATGAAGTGAATTTTTTGGCCTTTGTGGCTTTCATTTAAGGACTTCATGTTATTTTTATGCAATAATTGCATTTGCAAAATAGCCATGGTCACAAAAGAATTTTTTGTTTTACCTGTTTTCTGATCAAATCCACTTCTTACATGAGTGCCAGTCACATTGCTTCATTTACAGATAAAATAACTTTTAGTACTATAAGAACTGCAGAGCCAATATGCAGTAGTTGCATAGGAGCATGCTATATTTTGTTCTGCCTCATGCATCATCTTGCAAAGCAAGACATATGCTGAATATAGAATATTTTTGTGTTGACAATGTATGAGGGTAAAAAGAAAATGGCTTGATTTCAAGACACTTGAAGTGCTGTCAGTTTAAAAAAATCTTGTTTTGATTTGAAAATTGAGCAAATTTGTTACAGAGTGACTTAAGGAGAATAAATATCAAACACCAAAATGTCATTTTACAGAATCATTTTTGTAATCATAATCATATAAGAGGTAAGCATAAACATTCTCTCTTTTCAACCTGAAAAGGGGTTTTTGTGGATGAAAACAAGAGAAATGTTTACCTGAAGTTTCCTTTTGAAGAATATATAGCTATATGTCAGTGAAAAAATACATGAGTTTTACCTAAGATTTGTGGCAAATAATGTAGATCAAGCTCATGTCTCATATTTCAGATATTTTTCCCCCTGCCATCCTCAATACAATAATCCTTTGACTATGTCAACAGGAGTAATTCAGTATGTCTACTAGGATGTTCTCTTACTCTTTGAGGTATGTGAGAATTCAAAAATACTTTTCTTGAAATCATTATTTTCATTAAGAGGGACTCCCGACATACATATAAGGCAGACAGAGTGGCCTCCTGTGTTTATTTAGCACATCACTTACTGAGTCAACATTTCCTTATGTATACTAGATATTTTAAATGTCTACAATGCTTTAAAGACTTTGTTCAGTAAGAAGATATAGATATTATTTTGATTTCCTGGAATGATCACACCACTATGGTTGCACAAGTCTCTTATGAAAGCTCTCAGCCTACATTGCATACAACCAATCGTAACTTAAATTAGCCACTTGAATTAACAGAGTAACTAATAGCAACAGTAGGTTGTACTGGGGAGCAATTAAATACAATAAAATATCATCAATTATATTAAAATAAGAAGCACCTCAAAATGCAACCGGTCAAAGTACTGACAACGTCCTTTAAATAATTTACAAACTTGACATTAGACTTTGAGTAAAAAAGTCCCCTGAAAACCCATGTTTGAGGAAGATAAAAATTGTTGATGTTAGAGGGCACCATATTCTCCATAATTTCACCATTCAAATAAAAATTAAAGGTTATGATATTAAGAGAGACAAGGAAGCTGAGGTAATATCTTTTATTGGACCAACTTACATTGGTGAGAGAGACAAGCTTTGAAGCTACACAGAGCTCTTGTTAAGGTCTGGGAAAGGCACAATGGCTATGTCTACTAGCAACTGAATGACAAAATGTTTGTCTTTCAGAGGTGTTAAAAAACACCTCCCCCGCACCAAAAGACAAAAGTTTTGCCGATGACAAGCACTGGTGGGAACAGCGCTTTGTGGGCAAGAGTGCTCTCCTGCTGACACAGCTAATGCCACTCTTTGGGGGTAGAAGTTTTTCTCAGCAGGCGAGCCGACAAACAGCGGCTACACTGTGTGCCTTTTAGCGGCACAGAGGTAATGACACAGCTGTGTTGCTAGAAGCTGCATAGTGTAGACATAGCATTAAGTGTATCACAGCTAAATACAAGATCAAACAGATAGTTTAGTGTAAGTAGTTAGCACATATTTTAAGGGACCATTCAAGGTGAAGTAGCCCATTAGCACCCCTGCAGACATAGGACAAAAAGGGGAGTTAGTTGGTTTCAGGTTCTTGAAATAACCCATAAATCCCATGTCTTTATCAAGACCATGATTTTTAGTGTCTAGCAAAGCTGTGAATTTAAGCTCCCAAGCTTGTCTTTTGAAAGTGTTGTGTAGGTTTTCTTTCAGGATGAGGACTGATAGGTCAGATATAGAGTGATCGCTTTGTGGAAAGTGTTCACCCACTTTCCTGGACACCATGATCAGCTTCAACAATGGAACCATATGGACAAGTATATACAAGAAACCCACAGATCACTGCACCTACCTTCATAGATCCAGTAACCACCCCAAACACACCAAGAAATCTGTTATCTACAGCCAGGCTCTCAAATTCCACAGAATATGCACCAAACAGAAAATCCGGGATATACACCTTAACACACCCAAAACCACCTTCACCAAACAAGAACACTCCACCAGAGAAGTAGGTCACATCATGGAATGGGCAACTCAAATACCCCAAGAGAACCTGATTCATATGGAGATAAACACCCCTCTGAGAATGCATACCTTTAGTTGTCACCTACCACCCCACACTAAAACCCATTCAGAGTATCATCGAACAACTACAATCCATGCTCGATGTGGACACCATCCTGAAAGAAATCTTTCCTGAACCCTTCTAGCTTTCAAATAACCCCTCAACCTCTCCAAGCTCATCATCAGAAGCAAGCTCCTCACAGACAAGGACACACAAACATAAAGTCGCACCAGACCGCTCTGATGGACCAGCTCTAGTAGGTGATGAGAGACACACTTTGCCAGTGGGTTTCACAGATATTTGCTGACAGCAGAGCAATAGTGAAACTCAGGAATTTTCAGTTCTATTTAAAGCTCTCGATGGGAGTGTGCTCTAGTGGGCACAGATTCTTCTGCCTGTTCCCCCTAAGCTTGATTCCTCCTGCCCTTTTCCCCTCCAACCTGCCTCTGTCTCTGCCCTGGCTCCCTTTTCCAGTTTCATTTTCCTTGCCTAACCAATCTCCATCCCTCAGGATTCTCATCCCAATACCAGTATCCTTGACCACCTAGTCTAGTTTCCCCACGTTGCCTCACTATCCAAGTACCAGTTCCCCCCGCCCACCCCTCCCCCACACACACTCTCAGTTTCTCCCTTTCCCTACACCCAGTCTCAGTTCCTACCTCCTGGCTCTGCATCCAGTCTGTCTCTTTTCCCACACTGGCTTTCACTCCTTGTCTTCCCTCCTCAGGCTCCTCATCCAGTCTCAGTCTCCCCACCTACCTCATCCTCAGTTTGTTGCCCTGATCTCTCTTTTCCCTGGCTTCTTCTTCCAGTTTCTTTGCCTAGCCATCCCCCAGTCTTCTCCTGCACCCTAACTCCTTATCAGATCTGTTTCCCCTTCCTCCTGCCCTCATTCTCATTCCCTCACACACTGGTTTCTGGTCCCAGGATCCTTGTTCAGACATTCTCAGTCCCCTCAGTTCCCCCAGTTCATTGTACAATTTCCATGTTCCCAAGAGCAAAATTGAATTCCAGTCCCAGTCTCCTTGCTCAACCAGTCCCAGCCTCTCCAGGTCTAATTCCAGTCTCTCCTCCCAGCTCCCAGCCCGTTTCTTTCCTTTCACCTCCAGTCCCAGTCTCACCAAATTCTTCTTCCATACTGCCAGAGTGCGAGTAAAAGAGTCATTGAGAGCATAGGAGAAATAGACTACTGCTCTCACTCCCAGTGCGCAGCCCCAGTCTGACCCAGAGCAGCAATTACCGGGAAAGTCAGGTTCCCAGACCAGTCTCCCTCCCTGGGCTTCTCATCTAGGCTCATTGTCCATGCCTCCCCTTGCTCCTTGTCCCAAACTCTTTGCTGAGCCAGTGCCAGTTCTTCCCCCACACTCTAGCCTCTTTCCAGATCTGTCCCCGAGTTCTCCACTGGTTCCCAGGCTCAGTCTTCTTGCCCAGCCAGTCCTCCTAATTCCCAGACCCAGTCTCTACCACCCCCATCAGCCTCCAGGCCTGGTCCACACCACCAAGGCTCCTTGTCCAACTCTACTCCCCCAGCCTTCCCCTGCAACACCCTAGGTCTGGCTCTTGTCTCCTTTTCATTTGAATCAAATCGCCTCCTCCTCCACACTGTCTGGGAGAAGTCATTGAGAACACAGGAGAGGCAGGCTCTGTGCTCCCAGTTCCACTGTTTGGCCCATCCTCAGCTCAGAGCAGTCATTACTGGGACAGGCCTGTTTTGCTCCAATAGCCCTAGGCTGGAAAGAATGTGCTCAATCATTCATTGGAGCTGTGAGGGGATGGAGAATGCTCCGTTGCTCTGCAGGGATCATCCATGCATAGTATGCTCAATGAGGATGGAATCTTCAGAGATTTTAGCTGTTAAACTCTAGCAAGTCTCCACAGAGCATGTGTGAAGTACAATTTCTTAAAATATTCCAAAGGCTTGTAAATTGGCCAAATGTTGGTGGATTTTTGATGGGGCAACAAAAGACACATTCCTGACACAAAGGTCACCCCCCTGCCAAATTTCAAGTCCCTGTTCCAAAGAATGGGAGCAGTAGAGCTGTTCAAAGAAAGGGTTACCAGAATTTTTTAACATAGGCAAGACAATGTATTGCTCCCTAGACTCATTTTTGCAAATGGCTGAACTGTTTTGATTGAATTTTTTTAAAAAATTACAGCTTGAGTCAGACACACAGATGGAAGAAGTTAGCCTGAATAATTAAAGTTTGGCAAAGTTATAAGCAACTGAAAATAGGGTCTGATAATGTGAAGTATCAAGCAACTTTAATTAGAAGTGACACTACCAGCCCCACCTAGAATAAATAACTAATATGGTTGCTAAAATCTTTCCAAGTAGCTTTTTCTCATTTACTGTTAGTTAGATTTTTTATTTTATATAGTATTACAAAAGGATCACATTACTAACCCTTCCTCCATGGAATTCTATGTTCCCCTAGTTTATTCTTTTTTTTTTTTCTCAATGTGGGTGAAATGGAGAAAACTGGTTGTTTTTTTCTTCTCAGACATAAAACAGGAAGCTTTTTAAAATTATTCATATAGGATACCTGTTAACAAAACAAATTTTATTTTAATTAAACATGTCATTATAATCAAGAAAATGAAGACTTGTAGCAATAATACAGCATATATTACTTTTTCCTATAAATAATTAGATATCTATACACTTTTTTACCGATTTGACAAAAAAAAAACCTCCTTTTTTTGTGGGATGATACCCCTTTTTTGCAAGACTATTTGTTACTAGGCAGAGTCTCTCTTTGCTTGGCTAGGTGCATACTTGTTCCAACCCCACACCTCTAATCCTGAAAAAAATTCCAGCTTTTAGTCTAAACAACTCTTCACTCATCATATGTTATACCAAGATGCATTCCTTTGCAGTTTTTCAGTGAAAAGGGCACTTTATCTTTAGCAGTGTGAGCAAACAAGGAGCCCTAAAGAACAGTTTATGATATTCTCAGCTTTTTAAGTGAATACAGTGCTTGCTTGTAAAACACATTTGAAGCTCACACCCTTATGTATCCACAGAACTGGTACATGATACACAGTAGCAATTCATGACACGGTGTCATGCAAATGTGTGTAATTCTTGACCTACTATTTCAAACTCTTGGGTGAGAGGTGGTTTTTGTTTCTGTGCCCACTGGCATTCTGGCTTTTTTGCTGAGACTGTCACACAAGGATGCCAATTGATACTAACTGAGGTGATGCATTTTATGATGTAGATACCAGCCAACCGGAAATTGGACTGAAACTCATTTCTCGTACACTGCCAAACAGCTATCAGATAACATTTTTCTCTCACTTCTCAAGTGAGCCAGATCCAAACTAGTGACCCACAGTCAGTTGAAAAGGATTCGTAATGAGAAACGTAACCTAAATTATCCAGTGCACCAGGCTTATCATAGAATCATATACTCATAGAATATCAGGATTGGAAGGGACCTCAGGAGGTCATCTAGTCCAACCCCCTGCTCAAAGCAGGACCAATCTCCAACTAAATCATCCCAGCCAGGGCTTTGTCAAGCCTGACCTTAAAAATATCTAAGGAAGGAGATTCCACCACCTCCCTAGGTAACACATTCCAGTCTTTCACCACCCTCCTAGTGAAAAAGTTTTTCCTAATATCCAACCTAAACCTCCCCCACTGCAACTTGAGACCATTACTCCTTGTTCTGTCATCAGCTACCACTGAGAACAGTCTAGATCCATCCTCTTTGGAACCCCCTTTCAGGTAGTTGAAAGCAGCTATCAAATCCCCCCTCATTCTTCTCTTCCACAGACTGAACAATCCCAGTTCCCTCAGCCTCTCCTCATAAGTCATGTGTTCCAGTCCCCTCGTCATTTTTGTTGCCCTCCGCTGGACTCTTTCCAATTTTTCCACATCCTTCTTGTAGTGTGGGGCCCAAAACTGGACACAGTGCTCCAGATGAGGCCTCACCAATGTCAAATAGAGGGGAACGATCACATCCCTCGATCTCCTGGCAATGCCCCTACATATGCATCCCAAAATGCCATTGGCCTTCTTGGCAACAAGGGCACACTGTTGACTCATATCCAGCTTCTCATTCACTGTAACCCCTAGGTCCTTTTCTGCAGAACTGCTGCCGAGCCATTCGGTCCCTAGTCTGTAGCGGTGCATGGGATTCTTCCATCCTAAGTGCAGGACTCTGCACTTGTCCTTGTTGAACCTCATCAGATTTATTTTGGCCCAATCCTCTAATTTGTCGAGGGCCCTCTGTATCCTATCCCTTCC
This sequence comes from Eretmochelys imbricata, assembly GCF_965152235.1. Taxonomy (NCBI): domain Eukaryota; kingdom Metazoa; phylum Chordata; order Testudines; family Cheloniidae; genus Eretmochelys; species Eretmochelys imbricata. The sequence continues at coordinate 85,582,088 of NC_135579.1, read as the reverse complement.
CTCCAGCGTATCTACCTCTCCTCCCAGTTTAGTGTCATCTGCAAACTTGCTGAGGGTGCAATCCACACCATCCTCCAGATCATTAATGAAGATATTGAACAAAACCGGCCCCAGGACCGACCCTTGGGGCACTCCACTTGATACCGGCTGCCAACTAGACATGGAGCCATTGATCACTACCCGTTGAGCCCGACAATCTATCCAACTTTCTATCCACCTTACAGTTCATTCATCCAGCCCATACTTCTTTAACTTGCTGGCAAGAATACTGTGGGAGACCGTGTCAAAAGCTTTGCTAAAGTCAAAGAACAACACATCCACTGCTTTCCCTTCATCCACAGAGCCAGTTATCTCGTCATAGAAGGCAATTAGATTAGTCAGGCATGACTTGCCGTGGTGAATCCATGCTGACAGTTCCTGATCACTTTCCTCTCCTCTAAGTGCTTCAGAATTGATTCCTTGGGGACCTGCTCCATGATTTTTCCAGGGACTAAGGTGAGGCTGACTGGCCTGTAGTTCCCAGGATCCTCCTTCTTCCCTTTTTTAAAGATGGGCACTACATTAGCCTTTTTCCAGTAATCTGGGACTTCCCCCGATCACCATGAGTTTTCAAAGATAATGGCCATGATATTCTATAGGTCAGTCAATAAGATATTTGAAAGCTTGAACACATGATTTAATGCACATATTGTACCTTGGGCTTTGCAGAAATGGTGCAGATAGGTTCAGAGGCAGAAGATCCATCCTCGTTGCCAAAATGTTGTAGCAACCAGGCAAGGTACTAACAAACTTCAACAGGACTTTATTTTTAAACCTGTTTACCAAGCTGCTGCTGCACCCTCGGTAGCTCTCACTCTGCCTCCTCAACTCTGCCCCCCGCTTCCTGTTTCCTGTCCTTTCAGACTCCCAACAGCCAGTGCTCCCGTTCTAATAATTACAAGCAGCATCTAAACACCACATATGTTTCAACAGTAAGATTGTAAACAATGTCTCTTTAGACAAAACATGATTTCAAGTCTTTAGATGAGAATTTTTTTAAGAAATATTATTTCCTATATGTTTCATTTAAATTTATTTTTACTTATGTCGTTTCCCATGTAATCTAGTTATATCAACAGTGATATGCATACCACTGTCTTCTATAAATTAATTGCTGGATCTAGTTTTCTTTCCATTCTACACAAAAAAAACCTAAACTATACCAAAGGTAAAACAAAACAAAACAACAATTCAGACTTATGACAATGATGTAAGAAAACATATGACTGTGTTTATTTTACACAGTTCATTTAAAAGATCATAGTTACTAGTTCATGCTAATGCCAAATTTACACTGTTTCTATTTTTTCCCCCAGTATACCCTATGTCTTATTACTTGTGAAAGGTGCCAATTTACTGCCAAACTCAAACTCCCAATAATGATGCCACTTGTGATGTGTTATAGGACACTTATCCAAAAGGAACTGGACTGAGATCACCAACTTGTTTCATAAAAAAGCTTAGCATGATGGACAATTGGTCACTACCAAACTGGATTAGTTTAGAAGTGATAGTATAAGGTTCTATGTCTTATAACCAAACTTCTAAGCCATCCATTTCCCTCAGAGAAGCATTAAAAAGTAGAAACATACATAGATTTGACACATAGGATAAACAGGACAGAATACAATCTCTTTCAAGTAAACTAAAGTACAACAATTCAATAAGACACTCCCGTCCAGTAAAAGAAATTCTACAGATTTATTTAAGTAGAGTATCATTAATCAATGGATTTTTTTTTCTATTTGGAACTCAGAGAACACGTTCAGCAACATCTGTAGGTCATCATAAATTTGGTTTAAGGTTTTGTGTAAAGTTAAATTATAAAAGTCAAAATATACCAAAACTTAGACTCACTAGTACCTTACTCATGGAAAGAGCCCCACTGATATGAGTCAGGGCTGCAGAATCAGGCCCTTAGTGAGGAAGCAGTTACAACTATATTTTTAGGCATTCTTGGCTCAAAAATGTGGTTTAGTCATCACAGCCAAAAAGAACAATGAAAAACTGTATTTTTACAGTTCAAATACCTCAAGTATAGAATATAACCTGTTTTTCACTAAATAAATACTTTTGTTAATATTGTTAAGATTACAGAAATACTACTTACTCTGAAGACATCAAGCAACAATTTTCCCTATTGTATCATTATACCCAAATAATTTCTAAAGGAGAGTTAGGCAGTGAACATACAATCTATATATATTCTTAGAGTCATGATTCCTTTCTTGTAGGGGTTAGGCCCAGATCCACCTAGAAAATCACAGGAACAACACCACAATCCACAAAGCCTGAGTTAGGTGCCTAGGCTCCCTAAAACTAATGCGGAGACATAGGCAATCCACAGAAGCCAACACACTAGGCAGACAGCCTCCTAAGCTAGCCAATGGGAGATGCAAACAACAGAAGTGTGTCCTAAGTCATGCCCCTCTCTCAGAGATTGGTACCTAAATCCGAGCTGCAAGGAGGTGCCTATGCCTTTAAAACACTTTCAGTAACAGAACACTTTCAGTATCAGTAGCATTGCATTTATTTCACTGGTTTTGTAAAATCAGACAAAATGCTTGCATATTTCTACATTATATCAACAGACTGATGGCAAGTACATACTTGAATTTGATTCTTTCTCCTGGAGTTTCATCAGTTATTAATCTGATTCAGTTAGCTTCCTAGATGACTTCTGAAATGCTCACAAATTTTCACCATTATCACTAATATTTCCTTTGAATACCACAGGATGCTATTCTCAATTTAAACCATTTGTTCAGAATTCTGGCACTACTGCTTCACTGCTTTATTAGATTGATAAGTCTGCCTTCATCATGTTCATATTCTTATACTATTTTTTCTCTTTCAAGAAATTATAATTTATGTCTATGATTATTCTGGAGCAGTCTTAACGTTATCAGATTAGTATTTTACTTCACAGTTCTAATCTTCCACAGTACTAAGAAAATACAACTCCTGAACAATTTAATAGGTGCCATAACTTAAATTAATAAAGGATGTTTTTATTTAGGAATACATTTTAACCAGTTAAAAATAAAAGTTAAACACAACTTGATAAGATACAGTACATACTTTTTCAATTAAAAATCATCATAAATTTGAAGTAAGACATTTTAAAAGTTCAATAAAAATTCGGCAATAAGGAAGAAAATATGGAATAGCATTACAAATTGCTCACTGTAAAACTTGTGGGGCATCACCACTATGCCGAATAACAAGGTATGAAAGTAAAGAAAGCATGTCCTGCTGATAGGCATTGAATTTGAAGATTGTGCACAGTGTCTCTACAACAACTAAGTGATGCATGGTATAAAGCATCTTTTTGTTTGAGTCCAACTGATGCAGAAGTATTCAGAGGCTGAAAAGCAAACCTGAACACTACAATGTCAATGGTTGTTACATTCTTTTACAACAAACCAAGCCTAACTTTGACTTTGAGTGTTAACCCTGGCTTGGGAAGCAAGTGCTGGCAGTTTATGTTGGTGGTTTGGATTCTCTGATTAAGTTGTACAAGAAAGAGAGCAGAGACGTCTCAATAGCCTAATCAAGGTTGGAATCTTATTATGACATTCTGAGTTTCCCAGAGCAACTAAATTGTTAGTAAGACCCTTTCAAGAGGCTGGTGGTAAGATTTTTTTAATATCAGGATAGCTAACAAATAGTAATTTTTCTGGGTTAATAATTTGTTTTTGTAATATTTTCTTTTACTGTATGTTTGCAACACATATGGAGGTGATAGCCACATAAATTGCACAGCAGAGCGATAATTAGTTTATCCTGCTCCCCCAAATGTCAGAAGATTGAACAGTTTCAAACAGCCATTAGCTTTTATAATCCATCTTACTGGAGAAACATTTCCTCCTTCCTCTTAAAGGAAAATTCCCCTCCCCCACCCCAGAGTATGCAAATTCACAGGGTAAGAATCAATTCTCACTGAATAAACTGAAATACATATTTTGTAAATAATCAGTATTTCTGAAACTAGTGGTGGAGGCAGCCATTTTATTGAAAAGTAGTGTCATCTGCAATAATGATGACTGTGATCTGCAGTAATAATGGCTTAACAATCACAAGAACTATTTCAGTATGTATAAACATTAAATATATATGTTCTAAGAAAACTGAAAAAAAATGTACAACCTTACACCAGGCTCCAACAGTAGTAATGTCAAAAATGACACGTTCTCAACAAAATGTCCACCTCTAGCATTATTCTATAAAATGCCAATCTTAATTAACTGTGAAAAAAGAATATTTTATAGTTCATTTGCGATTAAAAGTGTTTTTACCTCTTAAAAATGTAAATGTTAGGCTAAGGAAAATGAGTGCAGTTTTCCTTTAATTCTCTCTAATTCTTAAAATCACTTTTTATTAACAGCTCATCTACATTTGTTGTAAACTAAATGTTTAATTTTGTTACACTTTTTAAAGAGAAAAGGTTGTGTGTACAGACACTAACCTAACTATGTCCATTTATTAAACCATTCAACTCAAGATTCTTAGGTGCAGTGCTTTTAGAAGACTTCTGTAAATCAACATAAGCAGAACCAAGATTGTAACAGAAGCGAAAACTCCAGTGGCTAATTTCAGAGGAAGTTCTGTTAGCATCAGTGGAATTCCACTTGCTTAAAGTATCATAGAATATCAGGGCTGGAAGGGACCTCTGGAGGTCATCTAGTCCAACCCCCTGCTCAAACAAAGCAGGACCAACCCCCAATTTTTACCTCAGATCCCTCAATGGAACCCTGAACTCACAACCCTGGGTTTAACAGGTCAATGCTCAAACCACTGAGCTATCCCTCTGTACAGTTGTATTTGGCCTCAAGAGTCTGACTCATCAACACTTGTGGAAGAATTATCAGCTCAAGGTGTTTGAAATTCACTGCACTTTGTCATCACATTCTCACTGTTTTATGGAGTCTTCCATTCTGATCTGTGCTGGGGATGATTAATATTGAAAAAAAAAGACATGCCATGTAACAGAAAAAATATGTAAAAATTTAAAATACTATACATTTAGAATAGTACTTTTCATAGACTTATGAAATGACAAAATGCCTTAGATTCTGGGCCTGAGCCTCATTTACACTAAGGCCCTGACATGGTAAAAGAGTTTTAGCGTGGTATAAAGAACTTTAGTACAAATTAGAATCAGGTCCTCTATGTACAGTGATCATATCATCCACCACTAAAATGTATCTATCTCTGGAGTGCAAACCAAGCAACCACTCTGCTGAAAGACACAACCTTCATCAGCAGTTTCCCCTGTGAAAATTTCCTTTTCCAAAGTTCAGAACTTTATTTATTTATGGGCATTTCTATGGAGATTTGCTATATTCATTCTAGACCAGTGCAAAAAGCACTGCTAGATTAAGGGATCAGTGACAGTTTTAAAGTTCAATAACTCACATACGATCAGAGCTAGAAATTAATGCTGTATATCATAGGCAAGTTTTTTCCACTGTTACATATCATGTGTATCTAGCGCCGGCATGTCATAGAATCCTGGAACTTGAAATCATATTATTCTGGCTACTTGTTTGCTTTTCCTTTCACTTTCACTCCCTTATTTCAACACGTTATTAAGCTAAAATTAGAGTTGTATACATCTGAAACCTTTGAACCTATCATTCAAATGTTATAACCCAGCAACCACACACCACACAACAGAACCACTAACCCAGGAACCTATCCTTGCAACAAAGCCCGTTGCCAACTGTGCCCACATATCTGTTCAGGGGACACCATCACAGTGCCTAATAACATCAGCCACACTATCAGAGGCTCGTTCACCTGCACATCCACCAATGTGATATATGCCATCATGTGCCAGCAATGCCCCTCTGCCATGTACATTGGTCAAACTGGACAGTCTCTACGTAAAAGAATAAATGGACACAAATCAGATGTCAAGAATTATAACATTCATAAACCAGTCGGAGAACACTTCAATCTCTCTGGTCACGCAATCACAGACATGAAGATCGCTATCTTAAAACAAAAAAACTTCAAATCCAGACTCCAGCGAGAAACTGCTGAATTGGAATTCATTTGCAAATTGGATACTATTAATTTAGGCTTAAATAGAGACTGGGAGTGGCTAAGTCATTATGCAAGGTAGCCTATTTCCTCTTGTTTTTTCCTACCCTCCCCCCCCCAGATATTCTGGTTTAACTTGGATTTAAACTTGGAGAGTGGTCAGTTTGGATGAGCTATTACCAGCAGGAGAGTGAGTCTGTGTGTGTATGGGGGTGGGTTTTTGGAGGGGGGTGAGGGAGTGAGAGAACCTGGATTTGTGCAGGAAATGGCCTAACTTCATTATCATGCACATTGTGTAAAGAGTTGTCACTTTGGATGGGCTATCACCAGCAGGAGAGTGAATTTGTGTGGGGGGGTGGAGGGTGAGAAAACCTGGATTTGTGCTGGAAATGGCCTAACCTGAAGATTACTTTAGATAAGCTATTACCAGCAGGACAGTGGGGTGGGAGGAGGTATTGTTTCATATTCTCTGTGTATATATAAAGTCTGCTGCAGTTTCCACGGTATGCATCTGATGAAGTGAGCTGTAGCTCACGAAAGCTCATGCTCAAATAAATTGGTTAGTCTCTAAGGTGCCACAAGTACTCCTTTTCTTTTTGCGAATACAGACTAACACGGCTGTTACTCTGAAAAATAACATTAAGAAATTGTTCCACATGAAATTCATTCAGCAATTATATTTAAAGTTGTAATATACAACCATATTTACAGTATAAAGAGAGGCTATTTTGGTTTTAACTCCAAAAAGAAAAGACTCCTAATTCTCTTCTATGAGGAGAAAAACTACAGATATGTGAAAAAGTGGGACAGTGGCATTCTATGTAGTATCTGACAAAAGTAAGAAAGCACAGAGAAAGCAGGAAAACAGAGAAAATTCTATTTGTTAAAAGGAAACAAATATGCTCTTCTATTTGTACAAGTGGGTTTTCTAATGCTCTTTTGTATCACAGAATAGCAGCATTATACCTTTAAACTGTGTGAAAAGATATGAAAAAGATATTTAAATAATGGAAGTGCAATGAATGGCATGTAGTTTTTACAAAATTGCACAGCACTAACAATTAACATAGTATAATATTTAGAGCTATAGTATGTACACTAAACATTAGCATTCCTGTCTTTATCATCCATTTGTATCACACATCAGCATTTTACATTATTTGTTCTGGACATGAAGAAAGAAAGACAAGATGTGAGGGGTGTGGTTTAATTAGGCCATAACTTTATCAGCTTATTTCATCTGGGAACTATCCAGCAATATACTGTGCAGTGCAGGTAATGATTCCTTCCTTAATCATTTCTACCTGGTAGAGGGCTGCCATCATCCTTCCACAGCTGTTCCCCAGCCATCTGCTGGGATCTCACCACCCTTTCCTTACTTCTTTCCCCCCTCTAAGTCTAAACAAAGACCATTCTGTCTTTGAGGTTGTAGGGATTGCAACATAGCTTGTAAAACAGAACCTTAAATGTCAAGAACAAAGTTTTTCAATAGATGCTCTTTATTCTTAACAGATTTTCCTGGAATATTTAGAATGATCCTTGGTGCTATATGCAGAGTCCAGATTTTTCTGAAAATAGTTATTAAATTAATATTTAATAGTACACTTACTTGTTTCCCAGATGTAAGCTTTTTGTCCTCAGTATTCTGTTCTGGTTTAATGATGTGATATATAAAGCTTTTACTATCACATACTGGAAGTGTGCTTTGACTGTAAATTTGTTTTGCTCTATCTCTGATATAATGTCTCTGCAGAAGAACTTCATCCAAAGGAATTTTGCTGTAAAAACAGAACTTCTGATACTTTAGTTCACAGTAAATAAAAATGTAGGTACTTCTGAATGACGGAATAATCCAGACAGTTGATTCTTTTATTGTTGCTAAAGAACAAAGTGAACCACAATACTTATAATTTCCTCCTGTACATCATTATTACTTAAGAAGAAAGAAAAAGAAAGGGGAATTATATGCCGAAAACAATGTTAATTAAATATTTAGATTGAAACCTTACTGACATAAAAGACAGAAAATGCACAGTTAAGATTCCCACTTCTAACTTAACTTGGTTCCCTAGCTGATGTATGAAGTAAAATAAGATATTTTACAACATACAAAATAAGAAAAGCTGGAAAGGCCCTGGAGTTAAATGCAAGTCTCGCAGTTGTATTAAGAACAGGAGTACTTGTGGCACCTTAGAGACTAACAAATTTATTAGAGCATAAGCTTTCGTGGCCTACAGGCCACTTCATCGGATGCATAGTATTAAGAGGGTCTTCAGAAGGGAAAAAAGCAAGGAAAGGTGTATTGTGCTGATTGGCTGAGGTGAAAGAGAAGTAAGAAAAAGGCCTATAAAAAAAGGCTGCAGGGCCTAACAAATTAATCCATGTTAGATTCCGTTCAGGTCAAGATTTTGGAAAAAGCTTTCTAATGTTGTAAAACTGGGTCTTTAGAAGTGGTGTCTAGCTGTATAGATATTACCTAATTTTTATTAGCTAAACTTGTAAATCAAATACATTAATTTATGTTTTTGCTAGTTAAAATATAAATTTCGATATACACAATGGATTTCTGACTTTTGGTGCCACAAGTACTCCTTTTGATTTTTAAATGACTCTACAACTCATAATTCCATGCTATATATAATTAATTACATTTAGGTTTGGCACAATTAGTTTTTTTGATCATTTTGACTTCTAAAATTTATTTTTAAACTTTTTTTAGATTTTTAGCTATTTCAATTTTCATAGCTATAGAAAGTTAGGGGAGTATCAGAAAATAATTTAGTGACAGACACTGAGATTCAAAAAGTTAACATTTTACAACCACTAAAATGTTAACACAAATTGTCAAAATCACATCAAAATATACAAATAAATATCCTTAAATCTAATTCTAATAAATTCTCAAGCAGCATTTTTATAACTTTTCCTGTCTGTAAATTTTGATTATTATCAATGGAAATATTTTTGTCTATGTATGTATAATGAAAATCAATGTTTACAGATAGTTACCAAAAAAAATCTAATCCTTCCAAGCTTAATTATATTTACATTCACTTTAAGGATACTTTACACTGTCAGGTTTCAGAGTAACAGCCGTGTTAGTCTGTATTCGCAAAAAGAAAAGGAGTACTTGTGGCACCTTAGAGACTAACCAATTTATTTGAGCATAAGCTTTCGTGAGCTACAGCTCACTTCATCGGATGCATACTGTGGAAACTGCAGAAGACATTACATACACAGAGACCATGAAACAATACCTCCTCCCACCCCACTCTCCTGCTGGTAATAGCTTATCTAAAGTGATCACTCTCCAAGTTGGGCCATTTCCAGCACAAATCCAGGTTTTCTCACCCTCCGCCCCCCCCCCCACACACAAACTCACTCTCCTGCTGGTAATAGCCCATCCAAAGTGACCACTCTCTTTACAATGTGTATGATAATCAAGGTGGGCCATTTCCAGCACAAATACAGGTTCCCTCCCCCCCCCCCACTTTTCTCCAAAAACCACACACACAAACTCACTCTCCTGCTGGTAATAGCTTATCCAAAGTGACCACTCTCCTTACAATGTGTATGAAAATCAAGGTGGGCCATTTCCAGCACAAATCCAGGTTTTCTCACCCCCTCCCCCCCCACACACACAAACTCACTCTCCTGCTGGCAATAGCTCATCCAAACTGACCACTCTCCTTACAATGTGTATGAAAATCAAGGTGGGCCATTTCCAGCACAAATCCAGGTTTTCTCACCCCCTCCCCCCCCCCCCCACACACAAACTCACTCTCCTGCTGGCAATAGCTCATCCAAACTGACCACTCTCCTTACAATGTGTATGATAATCAAGGTGGGCCATTTCCAGCATAAATCCAAGTTTAACCAGAATGTCGGGGGGGGGGGGGAACAAGGGGAAATAGGCTACCTTGCATAATGACTTAGCCACTCCCAGTCTCTATTTAAGCCTAAATTAATAGTATCCAATTTGCAAATGAATCCCAATTCAGCAGTTTCTTGCTGGAGTCTGGATTTGAAGTTTTTTTGTTTTAAGATAGCGACCTTCATGTCTGTAATTGCATGACCAGAGAGATTGAAGTGTTCTCCGACTGGTTTATGAATGTTATAATTCTTGACATCTGATTTGTGTCCATTTATTCTTTTACGTAGAGACTGTCCAGTTTGACCAATGTACGTGCCAGAGGGGCATTGCTGGCACATGATGGCATATATCACATTGGTGGATGTGCAGGTGAACGAGCCTCTGATAGTGTGGCTGATGTTATTAGGCCCTGTGATGGTGTCCCCTGAACAGATATGTGGGCACAGTTGGCAACGGGCTTTGTTGCAAGGATAGGTTTCTGGGTTAGTGGTTCTGTTGTGTGGTATATGGTTGTTGGTGAGTATTTGCTTCAGGTTGGGGGGCTGTCTGTAGGCAAGGACTGGCCTGTCTCCCAAGATTTGTGAGAGTGTTGGGTCATCCTTCAGGTTAGGTTGTAGATCCTTAAGAATGCGATAGAGGGGTTTTAGTTGGGGGCTGAAGGTGACGGCTAGTGGCGTTCTGATATTTTCTTTGTTAGGCTTTCTTGTTATTTTCTTTGTTATACTGTCAGTGTGGTGTGAAGGGGCTGTAATGTAAATGAAACTCAGACTCACTGTGTATTGTAAACATGAGCTCCTTTTCCCAAAGCTGATCCAACTCCCACTGAGATCAACTGAGAGGTCCCCCATTGATTTAAATGGATTTGGGCCCTAAATATAGGGTTCTCTTCTCTTTGTTTCAGGCCCTATATTGTATTTCTACCTGTCATGTGGAAAAGTCAGCCTGTTGTCCAACCATGACACTGTACAACTCAGAAGATAGTAGATAATTTCAAATGCATATGTAAGGCTACAATTCTGTCAGGGAGGTCACAGATTCCATGACTTTCTGGGATCTCCAGGACTTCTTCTGGGACAGGGCTGGAGCAGCTGTCAGCCCCGGGCAGCCTGAACAGCTGACCAATAGTCAGCAACAGGCCACCAGAACAGCGATCCCCAGCCTGCCAGAGCAGCAGCTGCAGATGGGTCTGACCTTGATGCAGGAGCAGCCATGGGGCTGAAGCAGCTGCAAGCCCTGACAGCGTTTTGTTTGTCCCTCCTCCCGTCACAGGCTTCCATTAATTTTTGTTTATTGCCCGCGACCTGTCCATGGCTATTACTAAAAATACCTGTGACAAAATCAAAGTCTTATGCATAAAGCCCAAAGTGTTGTTAAATTTTATTAATAAATATTTTGATAACAACTCACACTCTGAAAGCAAGCCCCTGATCCAAATTTAGTGTCAATTTACATCCCCGATCTAACTAACTAGGAAAAAAATCTCCAAATAACTGTACAAATTCCAGTGATATGGTATGTTGTGAGTTTTCTATTTAATGCATTGAACAAAACAAGAAAAAATATATTTACCTCTTGTAACAGGGTGCAGGGTTACAGTTTTGAACTCATTCAAAAAGGACATTTTCAGAGGAACAGGCTTGAGACAAATTAATTTACATCTGTGGGGAATTAAGAGGGGATTTGGAAGGGAAAACGTAATATTTATGTTGAATCGTAGGATCAGCAAAAACAAGCTTTTGCTTGCCACTGGTTTTCTTTGTATAACAGAGGGCAAATGGGGGCACCATCCACTATCACTGACTTCAATGGGATTTTGTATCAGCACTTAAGGTTATGTCTTCACTACAAAACAAAATAATTTGTATTTTTACATCAAGAAAACCCTAGTGGAGACAAGGGATAAGAAATCTTAATGTCAATGTAGCTAGTCAAAATCAACCCCCAACCCCCCCCCACACACACACACCTGTGCAGTTTTAGCTTCTTCTGATCTTCCCTCTTACTTATTTTGCTTCCTTTTCTGTCCCTACTTCCCTTACACAAAATAAGCAAACAGAAAATAACAAACCAGTAACCACTTTGTCTGTTCTCCAGCCACCACACTTAAAACTCACTTAAAATCACTACCAGTATTTCAAAGTAATCAGCTGTGCACAGAGCCTGCTTGACTACACCACTTGACGGGTTGGATCACAGAAACCCCCTGGGGAGTTGCCTTCTGATGTGCCAAGACTACTTCTGCCCCTGCTTTCCTGCCCAGTCAGCTTAGGACTTCAGTGCCCTGCCTGGTTTGAGCCAGGCCCATTAGCCTGCTGCAAACCCAGACCCAGGTCTGAACCACATCCCCTAACAGCTGTAGGCTCAATGGAAAGCAGCTTACAGAAGTGTTCCAGTCTTTAATACTCAGATACCCAACTCCCAATGGGATCCAAACCCCAAATAAATCCGTTTTACCCTGTATAAAGTTTATACAAGGTAAACTCATAAATTGGTTGCCTTCTATAACACTGATAGAGAGATATGCACAGCTGTTTCCCCCCTCCCCAAGTATTAATACATACCTTGGGTTTATTAATAAGTAAAAAGTGATTTTGTTAAGTACAGAAAGTAGGATATAAGTGGTTCCAAGTAGTAACAGACAAAACAAAGTGAATTACAGAGCAAAATAAAATAAAACACACCAGTCTAAGTCTAGTATAGTAATAAAAACTGAATACAGATAAAGAAAAGGAATACTTGTGGCACCTTAGAGACTAACCAATTTATTTGAGCATAAGCTTTTGTGAGCTACAGCTCACTTCATTGGATGCATGTAGTGGAAAATACAGTGGGGAGATTTTATATACACAGAGAACATGAAACAATGGGTGTTACCGTACAGACTGTAACAAGAGTGACCAGGTAAGGTGAGCTATTACCAGCAGGAGAGCCGGGGGGTGGGAGTGGGGAAGAATTGCCACTATTAGGTCTGCCAGGTACATTGGCCAAACTGGACAGTCTCTACGTAAAAGAATAAATGGACACAAATCAGACGTCAAGAATTATAACATTCAAAAACCAGTTGGAGAACACTTCAATCTCTTTGGTCATTCGATTACAGACCTAAAAGTGCCAATTCTTCCCTAAAAACCTTCAAAAACAGACTCCAAAGAGAGACTGCTGAATTGGAATTAATTTGCAAACTGGATAAAATTAACTTAGGCTTGTATAAAGACTGGGAGTGGATGTGTCATTACACAAAGTAAAACTATTTCCCCATGTTTATTCTCTCCTGTCCCCCCTCCCCCCACTGTTCCTTACATGTTCTTGTCAACTGCTGGAAATGGCCCACCTTGATTATCACTACCCCCTCCCCCGCTTCCCCCCGCTCTCCTGCTGGTAATAGCTCACCTTACCCGATCACTCTTGTTACAGTATGATGGTAACACCCATTGTTTCATGTTCTCTGTGTATATAAAATCTCCCCACTGTATTTTCCACTACATGCATCTGATGAAGTGAGCTGTAGCTCACGAAAGCTTATGCTCAAATAAATTGGTTAGTCTCTAAGGTGCCACAAGTACTCCTTTTCTTTTTTCGGATACAGACTAACATGGCTGCTACTCTGAAACCTGAATACAGATAAAATCTCACCCTTAGAGATGTTTCAATAAGTTTCTTTCACAGACTGAAGCTGGACACCTTGCTAGTCTGGGCACAATCCTTTCCTCTGGTACAGCCCTTGTTCCAGCTCAGGTGGTAGCTAGGGGATGTCTCATGATGGCTCCTTCTCCTTGTTCTGTTCCACCCACTTATATATCTTTTGCATAAGGCAGGAATCCTTTGTCCCTCTGGGTTCCCACCCCTCCTTCTCAGTGGAAAAGCATGAGGTTAAAGATGGATTCCAGTTCAGGTGACATGATCACATGTCCTGTGAGACCCCAAACCTTCATTCCTCCCAGCGTGACTCACAGGAAGGCCTGCCTGCAAACAGAGCCATCAACAGTCAATTGTCCTGGTTGATGGGAGCCATCAAGATTCCAAACCACCATTAATGGCCCGCACTTTGCATAACTACAATAGGCCCTCAAGAGTTATATTTCATATTTCTAGTTTCCGATACAAGAGTGATGCATTTATACAAATAGGATGACTACACTCAGTAGATTATAAGCTTTGTAATGATACCTTACAAGAGACCTTTTGCATGAAGCATATTTTAGTTTCATTATATTCACACTCATACTTTTATAAAATACTTTTATAAAATCATATAGAACGCGTCACACCTCTGGACATAATTTTTCAGGTAATAAAGGTGTGGTAGTATCTGACTGAAATATCCAAAGAAGGACTAGAACAAATTGATAAATTAAGGAACAACAAGTTACAATGCTCCGATGAAGTGAGCTGTAGCTCACGAAAGCTTATGCTCAAATAAATTGGTTAGTCTCTAAGATACCACAAGTACTCCTTTTCTTTTTGCGAATACAGACTAACACAGCTGTTACTCTGAAAAAAATGCTCAGATAGTTTTTAGCCAAGATTATTGAAAGAACTTAAGAAGGAAGTGTCTGAGTTGCTAACAAAAATAAACAATCTCTTATTAAAATCAACTGCTATACTGGAGGGCTGGAAGATAGCAAATGTTCTACCTATTTTTAAGGCACAAGTGGTGATCCTGGGAATTACAGACAAGTGGGACTTACTTCAGTACCAGGTAAACTGGTTGAACAATCATTAAAAGCAGAATTATAATATACCTAGATGATCATGATATGCTAGAGACAAAAAAAAAAAACAGCTTCTGATAAAGAAAAAGAAAAGCCTCACTACTTACTATTAGAATTTTCTAAACGCATTAACAAAATAGTCTGTAAAGGAGAACTGGTTTATATAATTTACTCGGATATACACAAAACTTTTGTCAAAGACTTATTAATGATCTGTAACAGGCAGGAAGTAGCGAGGTAGCAAAACTTGCAGATGACAAAAAATTATTTGAGTTAGTAAAATCAACAGAAAACTGTGAGTAACTTCAGGGGGACATATCGAAGATGTATAAATGGACAGCAGATGAATTTCAGTGTTGATAAATGCAAACTGATGCATATTTGAAGGAAAAATCTGAACTATTCATAAACTTTACTGGTTTCTAAATTAACTCTAACAGTTTAGGAAAGAGCTAGGTGTAACTGTGTCAATGAACACCTCAGCTCAGTGTAAAGTGGATGAATTTAAACCGAAATAATTTAAATCACTAAATTTAATCATGATTTAAAACAACAAAACAACCTTGATTTAAATAATTTATTTTAATCTTTGCTTGCATTTGTACTTTTTAGTTACTTTCCTAACCTAAAATGTTGATTCTCGTTGGTTGGTAACAGTTAAAACATGTTGATTTGCACCTAAATATAGTCTTTACACTCATTTTGGTACTTCTTTTTGCTAACCAACAGGACACGCTATATCTATACATCTTTATTTAAGCAGTTACATAGCTTAATTTACATTTATTCAGATTCTTAATTTTTAGATTTTATAAATTATGTTAGGAAATGGAGAATGATGCATTTCTTATTTATGAGATGATATTTACTTTTTTTACTCACAATTTGTGTCAAGCATTTGGATGGAAATTGAAATTCAATTACAAATGAACAAAAACAGCATTTTAAAAAAAAAATTATTAGTTAAATAAAATTACCTTGAATGTGTGGGGTATGTAAGGGGGAAAAAAACATATATCAAAACATGTTTTGCATTTGAAAACTACCTGATTTAGTAAACAAAGGAAGTGCAACAGGATGCATGCCCCACGCCCTGCATGTTACTATGCAAGCAGTCGTCACACACACCTGTGTAGTTTCACCATAGTGTGCTTTATTTACAATGTCTTGTATAGTTTTGTGTTCCCACAGCATAAGACTTTTCCCAAGCTTCACCCTACTTCCTACACAAAGGACTGGGGGGTTCCCACCTGTCTAAGATCCTGGGTTTGTTGCCCTTCCTTTTCTTTCTGCCTTCCTGTCTCCCTTTTAACTGACCCCAGCTGATGAGCTGGATTCCCTTGTTAACTGGTTAATCAACCAGTCTTTAAGCAATTATCTCCCAATTTAGCCCATGGGGAGAAGCTTACAGAGTGATGAGTCAACCTTAGGCTATTCCTACTCTGTCATAGGAAGCATTAGGCTTATTTTGTTGCTCTTTTGACCAGAAGGTTGACAGTTGACATTTGGTCACCGGTTGGATGTTAGTCATGGTTTCTTACTTAGCAGGGTGGAATATATGAAAGTCATCATTTTCCACCCAAAATATGGACTGGCAACTTACATAAAGCAGATCAGCAAATATGTGATTCTACTTCCTACAGCACACAAGGAACCAATTGCAATCTCTGTGTGCATCAGCAAACTAACCATCATTAATGCATATAAACCAGCTGGTCCATAGTGGCTTCAACCAGCTCCGCAGAATGCATAGGAACCCTGCTATATTTGTGGGCAACTATAATAGTCACCACATGCAATGGGGCTATGCTGGAAACAACATTGGAGGGGAAGAACTGACACACCAAGTGTTGGCAAATGATATGTTCCTCCTTTTTGATGCGAAACAGTGCATCACTTTCTATTCTACAAGATAGGGCAGAGGATACTGCCCTGACCTGACTTTCATCTCTAACAATGATACAGGCACACCAATACCTGCACCGTGAATTGTCCTCAACGACTTCTGAACAGCTAGCCCAGACCAGTACTAATTCGTATTGGCATTCAAATCCCAGTTCTCTATTAAAAACTGGTGGCGCTCTGGAATTCAAACAAGCATATGGGACCACTTTCACTATGACTGTGAACAATACAATCTCCCACGTTCCCCCAATGCCTAAGACTTTGGATGTTTTACTGTGCTCCCAATCTCCACCACAAAGAACAACATCCCCCGGAGACAGATTTCTTTGCAAGCTCCTTGCTGGACTGCAGAGAACCAAAAGCTCCTCCACAAATATGACAAGTGTAGAGACCCAGAAATTCAAAAAGCCCTCCAGGCATCACTGGATGCAGCAAGGCAGAAACAGAGCTTGAATGTGTAGAAAGTCTAAACTTCACACACTTGATCAGATGCACCTAGAACCTTCTGAGACACCTGGGGGCTGCAAATCCCACACATACCACTAGGCTGCAGGTGAAAGCCAACACCATCACTGCTAAACTTTTGTGGACATCAAAATAGCCAGTGGATAAACAGTATCACAGACAAGTCCAGCATGAACTTCGGCAGGTGAGATGTCCATATGTGCTCCAGCGTCCCAATAATCTGAACCATTCACAAGTAAGGAGATCAATGCAGCCATGAAATTGGGAAAAGCAACAGGAAGAAATGGTATCTATCCTGAGTTTCTATATAATCTGGGTCTACTGGCATGGAAATGGATAATGATGGCATAATGAGTGGGGTCCCACAGGGATCAGTTCTGGGTCCAGTTCTGTTCAATATCTTCATCAATGATTTAGATAATGGCATAGAGAGTACACTTATAAAGTTTGTGGATGATACCAAGATGGGAGGGGTTGCCAGTGCTTTGTAGGATAGGATTATAATTCAAAATTATCCGGACAAACTAAAGAAATGGTTTGAAGTAAATAGGATGAAATTCAATAAGGATGAATGCAAAGTACTCCATTTAAGAAGGAACAATCAGTTGCACACATACAAAATGGGAAATGATTGCCTAGGAAGGAGTACCACAGAAAGGGATCTGGGAGTCATAGTGGACCACAAGCTAAATATGAGTCAACAATGTAACACTGTTGCAAAAAAAGCGAACATCGTTCTGGGATGTATTAGCCGGAATATTATAAGCACGACACAAGAAGTAATTATTCTATTCTACTCCGCACTGATTAGGCCTCAACTGGAGAATTGTGTCTGGTTCTGGGTGCCATATTTCAGGAAAGATGTAGACAAATTGGAGAAAGTCCAGAGAAGAGCAACAAAAATGATTAAAAGTCTAGAAAACAGGACCTATCAGGGAAGATTGAAAAAATTGGGTTTGTTTAGTCTGGAGAAGAGAAGACTGAGAGGGGATATGATAATAGTTTTCAAGTACATAAAAGGTTGTTACAATGAGATGGGAGAAAAATTGTTCTTCTTAACCTCTGACAATAGGACAAGAAGATATGGGCTTAAATTGCAGCAAGGGAGATTTAGGATGGACATTTGGAAAAACTTCCTAAATGTCAGGATGGTTAAGCTCTAGAATAAAATGCCTAAGGAGGTTGTGGAATCTCCATCATTGGAGATTTTTAAGAGCAGGTTAGACAAACCCCTGTCATGGATGATCTAGATAATACTTAGTCCTGCCATGAGTGCAAGGGACTGGACTAGATGACCTCTCAAGGTCCCTTTCAGTCATACGATTCTATGATGCAGCTTTTCACCAACATCCTGGAGAGCACTGAAATCCCCCATGTGTGGAGAGATGCTAAGGTCATGCACTCCTAAAGCCTGCAAAACTGCAGATCACCCTTCTAATGATAGGCCATTGTCCCTCTTAAGCACCATGAACAAGTTGATGGAGTACATGATTCTGAACCAAGTCAGGCCCACTGTAGATGCCAGCCTACCCAAGGAGCAAGCTGGTTTTCGACCACACACAGAAGTTGCTGCAACCAGGTCCTGGTTCTCACTACAAACATTGAGGCTGGGTTCCAACAAAACTCAAGACTCAAAACTTAAGATCTGTCAGTGGCATATGACACAGTCTGGAAGGATGGTCTGCTACTGAACTGGCCAAAGTGATCCACTGTGTGTGGATTTTCAGGCTGCTGAACACTATGCTTAGAGGCTGAAGGATATGTGTTTACCTTGGAGGTCAAACCAGCAAACTGTGCACTTTGAATAATGGGATAGCACAAGGCTCTGTACTTACTCCAACACTCTAGATACATGAGTGATATGCCTGAAATGATAGCACAGAAGTTTGTATACGCTTATGATTTGTCACCTGCAATTAAGGCCTGTAGTTTTAAAGAACTTGAAGTGATCCTTATATCTGACCTTAAGATCATGGAGGAGTACTTTCAAAAATGGCAGCTGAGACCAAATCTGAGCAAATCAGTAGTCTCTGCTTTCCACCTTGACAACAGAATTGCACAAAAACTCTGTCAGGTTTTGTGGTGAAACTGTGCGTTATGACCCAAAGCCAACATATCTTGGTGTCATTCTTGACCACACACTGACCTTTCATGACCAGCTCAAGAAAGTAGCCTCTAAAGTGAAGACTTGTATCAACATTATTCAAAAATTAGCAGGAAAAAGCTGGGGATCAACTGCCCCAATGCTACAAACATCAGCCTTGGCCCTGGTGTACTCAGTTTCAGAGTACTATGTGCAGGTGTGGACAAGAAGCTGCCATACCCAACTTGTGGATAGGCATCTGAATCTGACCATGCGAATCATCACGGGAACTTTAAAATCAACACCTCTACAATGGCTTTCTGTGTGAGCTAATAACAAACCTCCACGTATCCACTGAAATATAGCCACAGTAAAGAACTTAAACACACTGAAGACTACTCAGAACTTCCCATCAGCAGGTTATGGATAACATATCTCAACAACACCTGAAATCATGAAAACCACTATGGACCACACATGAACACCTCATGTCTCTGGATCCGACCAGGGAATGACAAAGTGTCTGGATCTCATCTACCATTTCAAACAAGCACATTATTACTGACCAACAAGTTGTCCTCCCGGTTTCCACCTGCCATGGATAAACTTTCAAATGAAGAGAAACTGAAAAGATTGGAATTGTTTAGAGAAGAGATAAATAAGAGGGAACATAACAGAAGAATTCACATAATGAATGCTATAGATAAGGTAGACTGAGCACTCATACTCACTTTCATAATACAAGAAAAAGGAAACATATGATGTAATTTAAATACTACACATTCAAAACTGATAAAAGGAAATGCTTTTATTTTAAAACAATGTATAATTTAGCCTGTGGAACTCATTGTCATAAAATGTTATTGATGTCAAGTGCATAGTAGGATTCAAAAAAGGTTTGGACATTTATATGAAAAATGAAAATATCCAATTATATTAGATATGATTTTTAAAAAAGAAAAAGGCAGAAAGGGATATACATCCTTGTGCTTCAGGGAATAACCCAACTCTAACTGATGGGGTGGTTGGGAAGAAAGTTCTCCTGTGGGTGAGTATTCCATAATTGAGCATTTCACTGTTTCTTGAATCTTCTTCTGAAACACCTGGTACAGGCCACCATAAAAGACAGATGGACCACAGGTCCAATACAGCATAGCAAATCCTATGTTCCAACAAAACACTGGGTTTGTTATTGTAAGGTCATCCACCATTCTAATTTAATTTTTTACTTGTGTTTCTTATCTAATTGAGAAAATTTTAAGCCTGACAACTTTGACACTAGCCCTTTAAAAAAGAAGTTGGGGGTGGAATTTAACTATAAGAAATACTGTTTGAAAGTGATCCTCAAATCTTAAGGAAACCCTTGCTGGTCACAGCAATTACTTAGTACAAAGAATAAGTGTATAAATTTTAGAATGTAACATACAGTCCTTTAAAAAGATTGACAACACATTTTCTGCAAAGGGCTTCATATTAACATATTAATGAAAGAGTTTTCAAGCCATTATGGAGACACTGAAGTTTTTATGGTAATATGTAATGTGCCATTAATAACCTGTAAAATGCATAAGCATGAAGGACAAAATTTTGAAAGGTTTATACTTTGAACAGCTATTAGTTTAAGAGCATACAGCTATGCTATTATGTGTTTAGGCATTAGGGTTACTTGTCTCTATCTGAAAATGATTAGGACATTGCAGCCTCTTCACAGCATTTCTTTTCCAGAATAACAATAAGAAACCCATGCAGAAAATGCTGAAAAGCAAGTAAAAGCAGTGTCCTTTTGTAATAGAGAGTGAAATTACTTTAAAAAAATACAAAACTGTAATAAATAATAAAATCGCACATTTTGAGGCAAAGACTTGAAAAAATGTACAGGTTTTGAGAGCAGAGGAATGAAAATATACAGCCCTGGTATGTTCTTTAAGCTCCCAATGTAGCTCATTAGTGATGTGCAGTGCTACTGTAATCTGTGTTGGGTATTTACTAGCAGAGATGGATTACACTGCAAAAGAGTATTAAATTGTATGGCCTTTCTCAGGGGCATAATGACATGTGAATGATCTCTCAAGCACAACTTTAAAGTGGGCTGCCTTCCTACCCTGCCTCTTCTCTCTTTCCACCTCTTATAAAAGATGACAATTTACTAACTCAAAATGTGTTACATCCAACACAGGGGAATTCTGTATTTGACCTTGTCTTGACAGATAAAGAGGAACTGATGACAGAACTAAGAATTAGCTGCAGCAGCACGGGAGCCAGCAAACAGAGCTGTAAACAGGGGAGTTTGAGTGGGAGTTCTGTTGGAGAAGAAGATTAACAGGATTTAGGTGGGAAGGCTGTGACAGATACAGAGGCAGCAGTGGGAGTGACCCAGGTAGTGCAAGACACAATGAAGATGATTGGATGTGGAAGCTGCGGTATGTACAAGATCCTGGAGGGGGTACCTGGAAAGAGTTTTGTCTGCATGAAGTTCCGTCTGATAGAGCTGATGGAAGAAAAGATACGAGGACTGGAGATGCAGGTGGAAAGTCTGGTTGAGTTTAGAAGGGGGTTCAAGTGGATTATGGAGCAAAGACATGAGGTAGCTGAAGGGAAAAGCTCAGATTTGCAGTTGGAAGCAGGACTGAAGAATTCTGAGGGGAGACTGCTGGGTGAAGAAAATAGACAGTGGAAGCATGTGACTAAGAGAACCAGGCAGAGGAAAAGATGGGCTAGTGAAGGAGAAATAGAGCTCAAGAACAGGTTTGCAGAGTTGGAAAATGAAGAAGGGGCTCAGCAGGTGGTCACTGAAGGTGGAAGGGCAAGGAAGAAAAGAGCAGCTAGTCCTAAAGGAAAAGGGGAAGAGTCAATGGAGACTACACCAAATATGAGCCCCAGGAGGATACAGGATGGGTTGAAGAGGATTACAAGGGAGAAAAGGAACGGAAAGAACTTGCAGCCAGAGGGAAAAGGGGATAGACTGGAGAATCGCACCGTCACCAGGAAAAGGCAGGTCTACGTGATCGGGGACTCCTTACTGAGAAGAATAGACAGGCCTGTAACCAGAGCTGATCCAGAGAATAGAAGGGTGTGCTGTCTTCCAGGTGCTAAGATACGGGATCTGGACCTGAGGTTGAAAAGGATCCTAAAGGGAGCGAGAAAGAATCCACTGATTGTCCTTCATGTGGGAACAAATGATACCGGTAGATTCTCGCTGGAACGTATCAAGGGAGACTATGCCAGTCTGGGAAAGACACTTAAGGAAATCGAGGCTCAGGTGATCTTCAGTGGGATTCTGCCTGTTCCTAGAGAAGGGCAACAAAGGTGTGACAAGATTATGACTATCAACAGATGTCTCAGGCAGTGGTGCTTTTAGGAGGGCTTTGCGATGTATGGCCACTGGGAGGCGTTCATGGACAGAGGTTCTCTTGGGATGGACTTCATCTGAGTAGGGAAGGAAATAGACTTCTAGGATGGAGGCTGGCACAACTGATTAAGAGAGCTTTAAACTAGGAATTTGGGGGAGATGGTTGGGAGATGTCCAGATAATCTCCATTCCAGATTTTAGCATTGAGAGGGAAGAAAACAAAGTAAGAAAAGATACAGCCATGGGTAGGAGAATGAACTTAAGGAGGAAGGGCAGTGTGGATACCAGTCTAATAGGTCATACTGGCTGTAGAATGTCCGTGCCTAATTGGGTAAAGAATTTGAGCGAGGCCAAACAGCAAAAATTAAGATGTTTGTACACCAATGCGAGGAGCCTAGGTAACAAAATGGAGGAACTAGAGCTACTGGTGCAGGAAGTAAAACCAGATATTATAGGGATAACAGAAACATGGTGGAATAGTAGTCATGACTGGACTACAGCTATTGAAGGGTATGTGCTGTTTAGGAAAGACAGAAATAAAGGTAAAGGTCGTGGAGTAGCGTTGTATATCAATGATGAGGTAGAATGTAAAGAAATAAGAAGTGATGGAATGGATAA
Source organism: Eretmochelys imbricata (assembly GCF_965152235.1). Lineage (NCBI taxonomy): Eukaryota > Metazoa > Chordata > Testudines > Cheloniidae > Eretmochelys > Eretmochelys imbricata. The sequence goes on along the minus strand of NC_135579.1, from coordinate 85,558,995 downwards.
GACCGAGTCCGTCTGGGCAAAAATCACATTGGGGAAGAAAACTACTAGAGCCTCCCCGATGATAGGTTTCAGAGTAGCAGCCGTGTTAATCTGTATTCGCAAAAAGAAAAGGAGTACTTATGTGGCACTTGATGCATCTGATGAAGTGAGCTGTAGCTCACAAAAGCTTATGCTCAAATAAATTGGTTAGTCTCTAAGGTGCCACAAGTACTCCTTCTCTTTTTCCCCTGTGATAGTACTTGGGGTGTGCTATAGACCGTCGGGATCTAATTTGGATATGGATAGAGCCCTCTTTAATGTTTTTAATGAAGTAAACACTAATGGGAACTGCGTGACCAGGGGAGACTTTAACTTCTCAAATACAAACTGGAGGACAAGTGCTAGTAATAATAATAGGACTCAGAATTTCCTAGATGCGATAGCTGAAGGATTCCTTCAACAAGTAGTTGCTGAACCGACTAGAGGGAATGCCATTTTAGATTTGGTTTTGGTAAGTAGTGAGGACCTCATAGAAGAAATGGCTGTAGGGGACAACCTTGGTTCAAGTGATCATGATCTAATTCAGTTCAAACTGAAAGGAAGGATAAACAAAAATAAATCTGCGACTAGGGTTTTTGATTTCAAAAGGACTGACTTTCAAAAATTAAGGAAATTAGTCAAGGAAGTGGATTGGACTGAAGAATTTATGGATCTAAAGGCAGAGGAGGCCTGGGATTACTTCAAGTCAAAGCTGCAGAAGCTATCGGAAGGGGGGAAATCCCGAGAAAGGGGAAAAAATTCATAGGCAGGAGTTGTAGACCAAGCTGGATGAGCAAGCATCTCACAGAGGTGATTAAGAAAAAGCAGAAAGTATACAAGGAGTGGAAGATGGGAGGTTTCAGCAAGTAAAGCTACCTTATTGAGGTCAGAACATGTAGGGATAAAGTGAGAGAGACTAAAAGTCAGTAGAGTTGGACCTTGCAAAGGGAATTAAAACCAGTAGCAAAAGGTTCTATAGCCATATAAATAAGAAGAAAACAAAGAAAGAAGAAGTGGGACCGCTAAAATTGAGGATGGAGTAGAGGTTAAGGATAATATAGGCACGGTCCAATACCTAAACAAATACTTTGCCTCAGTCTTTAATAAGGCTAATGAGGATCTTAGGGATAATGGTAGCATGACAAATGGGAATGAGGATATGGAGGTAGATATTACCATATCTGAGGTAGAAGCGAAACTCGAACAGCTTAATGGGACTAAATCGGGGGGCCCAGATAATCTTCATCCAAGAAAATTAAAGGAATTGGCACATGAAATTGCAAGCCCATTAGCAAGAATTTTTAATGAATCTGTAAACTCAGGGGTTGTACCATATGACTGGAGAATTGCTAACATAGTTCCTATTTTTAAGAAAGGGGCGGGGGGGGAAGTGATCCGGGTAACTACAGGCCTGTTAGTTTGACATCTGTAGTATGCAAGGTCTTGGAAAAAATTTTGAAGGAGAAAGTAATTAAGGACCTTGAGGTCAATGGTAAATGGGACAAAATACAACATGGTTTTACAAAAGGTAGATCGTGCCAAACCAACCTGATCTCCTTCTTTGAGAAAGTAACAGATTTTTTAGACAAAGGAAACGCAGTGGATCTAATTTACCTAGATTTCAGTAAGCCGTTTGATACGGTGCCACATGGGGAATTGTTACTTAAATTGGAAAAGATGGGGATCAATATGAAAATTGAAAGGTGGATAAGGAATTGGTTAAAAGGGAGATTACAGCGGGTCATAGTGAAAGGTGAACTGTCAGACTGGAGGGAGGTTACCAGTAGAGATCCTCAGGGATCGGTTTTGGGACCAATCTTATTTATTACTGACCTCGGCACAAAAAGTGGGAGTGTGCTAATAAAGTTTGTGGATGATACAAAGCTTGGAGGTATTGCCAATTTAGAGAAGGACCGGGATATCATACAGGAGGATCTGGATGACCTTATAAACTGGAGTAATAGTAATAGGATGAAATTTAATAGTGAGAAGTGCAAGGTCATGCATTTAGGGATTAATAACAAGAATTTTAGAAATAAGCTGGTTTCAGAGTAACAGCTGTGTTAGTCTGTCTTTGCAAAAAGAAAAGGAGTACTTGTGGCACCTTAGAGACTAACCAATTTATTTGAGCATGAGCTTTTGTGAGCTACAGCTCACTTCATCGGATGCATACCGTGGAAACTGCAGTAGACATTATATACACACAGAGACCATGAAACAATACCCCCTCCCACCCCACTGTCCTGCTGGTAATAGCTTATCTAAAGTGATCATCAAGTTGGGCCATTTCCAGCACAAATCCAGGTTTTCTCACCCTCCGCCCCCCCCACACACAAACTCACTCTCCTGCTGGTAATAGCCCATCCAAAGTGACCACTCTCTTTACAATGTGTATGATAATCAAGGTGGGCCATTTCCAGCACAAATACAGGTTTTCTCACCCCCCCCCCTTTTTCTCCAAAAACCACACACACAAACTCACTCTCCTGCTGGTAATAGCTTATCCAAAGTGACCACTCTCCTTACAATGTGTATGAAAATCAAGGTGGGCCATTTCCAGCACAAATCCAGGTTTTCTCACCCCCCCCCCACCCCCATACACACACTCACTCTCCTGCTGGTAATAGCTTATCTAAAGTGATCATTAAGTTGGGCCATTTCCAGCACAAATCCAGGTTTTCTCACTCTCCGCCCCCGCCCCCCGCCCCCCCCCCCCCACACACACAAACTCACTCTCCTGCTGGTAATAGCCCATCCAAAGTGACCACTCTCTTCACAATGTGTATGATAATCAAGGTGGGCCATTTCCTGCACAAATCCAGGTTCTCTCACCCCCTCACCCCCCTCCAAAAACCACACACACAAACTCACTCTCCTGCTGGTAATAGCTTATCCAAAGTGACCACTCTCCTTACAATGCGTATGAAAATCAAGGTGGGCCATTTCCAGCACAAATCCAGGTTTTCTCACCCCACCCCCCACCCCCATACACACACTCACTCTCCTGCTGGTAATAGCTTATCTAAAGTGATCATTAAGTTGGGCCATTTCCAGCACAAATCCAGGTTTTCTCACTCTCCGCCCCCCCCCCCCCCCACACACACACACAAACTCACTCTCCTGCTGGTAATAGCCCATCCAAAGTGACCACTCTTTTCACAATGTGTATGATAATCAAGGTGGGCCATTTCCTGCACAAATCCAGGTTCTCTCACCCCCTCACCCCCCTCCAAAAACCACACACACAAACTCAATCTCCTGCTGGTAATAGCTTATCCAAAGTGACCACTCTCCCTACAATGTGCATGATAATCAAGGTGGGCCATTTCCAGCATAAATCCAGGTTTTCTCACCCCCCCCCACCCCCATACACACACAAACTCACTCTCCTGCTGGTAATAGCTCATCCAAAGTGACCACTCTCCCTACAATGTGCATGGGACACATCAATTAGAAGTAACAGAGGAGAAGGACTTTGGAGTATTGGTTGACCACAGGATGACTACGAGCTGCCAATGTAACATGGCCATGAAAAAAACAAAAAAGCAAAAAAAATGTGGTCTTGGGATGCATCAGGCGAGGTATTTCCAGTAGAGATAAGGAGGTATCAGTACCGTTATACATGGCACTGGTGAGACCTCACCTGGAGTACTGTGTGCAATTCTGGTTTCCCATGTTTAAGAAGGATGAATTCAAACTGTAACAGGTACAAAGAAGCGCTACTAGGATGTTCCGAGGAATGGAAAATCTGTCTTATGAAAGGAGACTCAAGGAGCTTTGCTTGTTTACCCTAACCAAAAGAAGGTTGAGGGGAGATATGATTGTTCTCTATAAATATATCAGAGGGATAAATACCAGAGAGGCAGAGAAATTATTTAAGCTCAGTACCAATGTGGACACAAGAACAAATGGATATAAACTGGCCATCGGGATGTTTAGACTTGAAATTAGATGAAGGTTTCTAACCATCAGAGGAGTGAAGTTCTGAAAAAGCCTTCCAAGGGAAGCAGTGGGGGCAAAAGACCTATCTGGTTTCAAGATTAAACTCGATAAGTTTATGGAGGAGATGGTATGATGGGATAACACGATTTTGGCAATTAATTGATCTTTAACTATTCATGGTAAATAGGCCCAATGGCCTGTGATGGGATGTTAGATGGGGTGGGATCTGAGTTACTACAGAGAATTCTTTCCTGGGTATCTGGCTGGTGAATCTTGCCCACATGCTCAGGGTTCAGCTGATCACCATATTTGGGGTCTGTCATAAATTTAAAGGGAAGGGTAAACCCCTTTGAAATCCCTCCTGGCCAGGGGAAAGTTCCTCTCACCTGTAAAGGGTTAAGAAGCTAAAGGTAACCTCGCTGGCACCTGACCAAAATGACCAATGAGGAGACAAGATACTTTCAAAAGCTGGGAGGAGGGAGAGAAACAAAGGGTCTGTGTCTGTCTGTAATCTTCTTGGCCGGGGATAGACCAGGAATGGAGTCTTAGAACTTTTAGTAAGTAATCTAGCTAGGTATGCGTTAGATTATGATTTCTTTAAATGGCTGAGAAAAGAATTGTGCTGAATAGAATAACTATTTCTGTCTGTGTATCTTTTTTGTAACTTAAGGTTTTGCCTAGAGGGATTCTCTATGTTTTGAATCTAATTACCCTGTAAGGTATCTACCATCCTGATTTTACAGAGGTGATTTCTTTACTCCTATTTACTTCTATTTCTATTAAAAGTCTTCTTGTAAGAAAACTGAATGCTTTTTCATTGTTCTCAGATCCAAGGGTTTGGGCTGTGGTCACCTATGCAAATTGGTGAGGCTTTTTATCCAACATTTCCCAGGAAAGGGGGGGTGCAAGTGTTGGGAGGATTGTTCATTGTTCTTAAGATCCAAGGGTCTGGGTCTGTAGTCACCTAGGCAAATTGGTGAGGCTTTTTACCAAACCTTGTCCAGGAAGTGGGGTGCAAGGTTTTGGGAAGTATTTTGGGGGGAAAGACGTTTCCAAACAGCTCTTCCCCAGTAACCAGTATTTGTTTGGTGGTGGTAGCAGCCAATCCAGGGACAAAGGGTGGAATATTTTGTACCTTGGGGAAGTTTTGACCTAAGCTGGTAAAGATAAGCTTAGGAGGTTTTTCATGCAGGTCCCCACATCTGTACCCAAGCGTTCAGAGTGGGGAAGGAACCTTGACATGGTGACATAGTGGTGGGATTAACCTGAAATCATTTTGAGATCCAGTTGAGATTTTTTGAACTAGAAATACAGATTTTAAAAAGGAAATTTTTTTTTCCTTTGGAAAGGAAGTCCAGAAAGCAGCTGAAAGCAGCTTGTTTTTTCTCTGTTTGGGGAAAGAGCAGAGACAAAAGGGGATTATCTTTGTGAATTGCAGGTTTTCTTTGCCTGGAGGCAGGGTACTTAACTCCTGCAGGGAAATTCACAGTCTTCCAACTCAGAGTTTTTTTCCCCCTAAAAGTAAATGGGGAAGGGGGGGTGTTCTACCCATTTGCCTGGAGACAAAAGTGGCAGGGTGTTTTTTTTAGGATTTTGATTTTTTACAAGGAGCACAAGTTTAAAAAGGAATTTTTTTTTCCTTTGGGCTGCTGGTAAGCAGGTTTCCAAGTAGTTGGAGGTTTTTTGCTTTGATTTGGGGCCAGAGCAGAGACAAGGGAATTGTCTTTTTCTGTAGGCTGACAATCACTATCAGAGAATAGGTATTCTATTCCAGCACAGCAAAATTTTACAGCCAAGTTTTGTTTGGTTATTTCTAAACCTCGGGTGTAAAGTTAGTTAAAAACAGAGAGGTTAGAATGACAAAATCCATGGCTCGACAAAAGCTGGAATTAGCCAGATTTCAGGCTGAGGAGAGACAAAGGGAACATGAAAGACAGATAGAACTCATGCGGCTGAAGAAGGAGGAGAAGGAACAAGAAAGGGAGGCAGCGAAAGAGGCAGAACAACACCAAGCGGCTGCTCACAGGAGAGCTATGGAAGCAAGGGACAAAGAACTGGAGGAGAAGGAAAAAGAGAGGAAGTATGTGGAGGAGATAGAGAAGATAAAGGCTCAGCAGAATATCCCAACAAACCCTAGCAATCCTTCTCCAAGTACCACTTCCCATCCCAGAAAGTTCCCCACCTACAAGGCAGGTGATGATACTGAGGCCTTCCTCGAAAACTTCGAAAGGGCCTGCCTTGGGTACAACATCTCTACTGACCAATACGTGGTAGAGCTGAGGCCACAGCTCAGTGGACCCTTAGCTGAGGTGGCAGCTGAAATGCCTAAAGAACACATGAACAAGTATGAACTGTTTAAATCCAAGGCGAGAGTCAGAATGGGGATAACACCCGAGCAGTCTTGTCGGAGGTTCAGAGCCCTAAGGTGGAAACCAGACGTGTCATTTACCCGACATGCCTACCACATTGTGAAACATTGGGATGCCTGGATATCAGGAGCAAGTGTTGAATCTCCAGTAAATTTGCCCTTCCTAATGCAAATGGAACAATTCTTAGAGGGGGTTCCTGAGGAAATAGAAAGATACATCCTAGATGGGAAGCCCAAAACTGTAATCGAGGCAGGAGAGATTGGAGCCAGATGGGTGGACGTGGCAGAGAAGAAGAAAACTGGTCACAGTTGGAGCGGACACCAGAAGGGACAACCCCAGACCACACCCTATTACCAGGGGCCGCCCAAGGCCCCACCTACCTCCCAAAGAACCCTCCAGACACCTTATCATCCCACCACCCCCTTCTCCAGCAACCCACCTCGCCCCAGTGACCCGTCAGCTGGACGATGTTTTAAATGTAACGAGCTGGGGCATGTAAAGGCCAACTGCCCCAAGAACCCCAACAGATTACAGTTCATTGCACCGGAATCACACCAGAGGTCCGCAGGCCCAGATACCTCCCAGATACCGTAGGAGAGGAGGGAAACTGTGAGTGTGGGCGGGAAGAAGGTCACTGCGTGGAGGGACACTGGAGCACAAGTGTCACCTATCCATGCTTCCTTAGTGGACCCCAATTTAATCAACCCAGAGATCCAAGTCACGATTCAACCCTTCAAGTCCAACTCTTTCAATTTGCCTACAGCCAAGTTGCCTGTCCAGTACAAGGGCTGGTCAGAAACGTGGACTTTTGCAGTCTATGATGATTATTCCATCCCCATGCTGCTCGGGGAGGACTTGGCCAATCATGTGAAGCAGGCCAAGAGGGTGGGAACGGTCACCCGCAGCCAGGCTAAACAAGCCGTGAGGCTAGCTCTGTTCCGGACACTTCTATCAGGACCCAGTCAGAGGTGATGGACCCGGACCCCAGGCCAATGTCTGCAACAGCAGTAGTGGATCCAGTCCCAGAGACCCAGACGGAACCAGTCCCAGAACCGGAACTAGCCGAACAACCAACACCAGACCCATTGTCAGCACTGAATCCAGTACTTGCAACCTCAACACCAGAGGGCCCCACCGAACCTGAACTGGCAGCAGCTGATAACCCTACACAAGAGGCTCAGCCGGAACCTGAATCCCAACATAGTGCACCAGCGGAGAGCAGTTCACAGTCAACAGAAACAGCTCCATCCCCGATATCGCTTCCAGAGGGACCAAGCCTAGGTCCACAATCCCATGAGGAACTGATGTCTCCAACATCAAGGGAACAGTTCCAGACCGAACAGGAAACAGATGAAAGCCTCCAGAGAGCTTGGACGGCGGCACGGAGCAACCCACCGCCTCTCAGCTCTTCTAATCGATCCAGGTTTGTTGTAGAAAGAGGACTCTTATACAAGGAAACTCTTTCTGGTGGACACCAGGAAGACTGGCATCCTCAGAGACAGTTGGTAGTTCCAAATAAATACCGGGCCAAGCTCTTGAGCTTAGCCCATGATCACCCTAGTGGCCATGCTGGGGTGAACAGGACCAAAGACCGTTTGGGGGGGGTCATTCCACTGGGAGGGAATGGGCAAGGATGTTTCTACCTATGTCCGGTCTTGTGAGGTGTGCCAAAGAGTGGGAAAACCCCAAGACCAGGTCAAAGCCCCTCTCCAGCCATCATTGAAGTTTCATTTCAGCGAGTAGCTGTGGATATTCTGGGTCCTTTTCTGAAAAAGACACCCAGAGGAAAGCAGTACATACTGACTTTCATGGATTTTGCCACCCGATGGCCGGAAGAAGTAGCTCTAAGCAACACCAGGGCTAAAAGTGTGTGCCAGGCACTAGCAGACATTTTTGCCAGGGTAGGTTGGCCCTCCGACATCCTCACAGATGCAGGGACTAATTTCCTGGCAGGAACTATGGAAAACCTTTGGGAAGCTCATGGGGTAAATCACTTGGTTGCCACTCCTTACCACCATCAAACAAATGGCATGGTGGAGAAGTTTAATGGAACTTTGGGGGCCATGATATGTAAATTCGTAAATGAGCACTCCAATGATTGGGACCTAGCGTTTCAGCAGTTGCTCTTTGCCTACAGAGCTGTACCACACCCCAGTTTAGGGTTTTCCCCATTTGAAGTTGTATATGGCCGTGAGGTTAAGGGGCCATTGCAGTTGGTGAAGCAGCAATGGGAGGGATTTACACCTTCTCCAGGAACTAACATTCTGGACTTTGTAACCAACCTACAAAACACCCTCCGAACCTCTTTAGCCCTTGCTAAAGAAAACTTACAGGATGCTCAAAAAGAGCAAAAAGCCTGGTATGATAAACATGCCAGAGAGCGTTCCTTCAAAGTAGGGGACCAGGTCATGGTCTTAAAGGCGCTCCAGGCCCATAAAATGGAAGCATCGTGGGAAGGGCCATTCATGGTCCAGGAGCGCCTGGGAGCTGTTAATTATCTCATAGCATTCCCCACCTCCAACCGAAAGCCTAAGGTGTACCATATTAATTCTCTAAAGCCCTTTTATTCCAGAGAATTAAAGGTTTGTCAGTTTACAGCCCAGGGAGGAGATGACGCTGAGTTGCCTGAAGGTGTCTACTACGAAGGGAAATGTGCTGGTGGTGTGGAAGAGGTGAACCTCTCCATGACCCTTGAGCATATGCAGTGACAGCAGATCAAGAAGCTGTGCACTAGCTATGCGCCAACGTTCTCAGCCACCCCAGGACTGACTGAACGGGCATACCACTCCATTGACACAGGTAATGCTCACCCAATTAGGGTCCAACCTTCCCGGGTATCTCCTCAAGCTAAAACTGCTATAGAACGGGAGATCCAGGATATGCTACAGATGGGTGTAATCCACCCCTCTGGAAGTGCATGGGCATCTCCAGTAGTTCTAGTTCCCAAACCAGATGGGGAGATACGTTTTTGCGTGGACTACCGTAAGCTAAATGCTGTAACTCGCCCAGACAACTATCCAATGCCACGCACAGATGAACTATTAGAGAAACTGGGACGGGTCCAGTTCATCTCTACCTTGGACTTAACCAAGGGGTACTGGCAGGTACCGCTAGATGAATCTGCCAAGGAAAGGTCAGCCTTCACCACACATCTCGGGCTGTATGAATTTAATGTACTCCCTTTCGGGCTGCGAAATGCACCCGCCACCTTCCAAAGACTTGTAGATGGTCTCCTAGCGGGATTAGGAGAATATGCAGTCGCCTACCTTGATGATGTGGCCATATTTTCGGATTCCTGGGCAGACCACCTGGAACATCTACAAAAAGTCCTTGAGTGCATAAGGGAGGCAGGACTAACTGTTAAGGCTAAGAAGTGTCAAATAGGCCTAAACAGAGTGACTTACCTTGGACACCAGGTGGGTCAAGGAACTATCAGCCCCCTACAGGCCAAAGTGGATGCTATCCAAAAGTAGCCTGTCCCAAAGTCAAAGAAACAGGTTCAATCCTTCTTAGGCTTGGCCGGTTATTACAGACGATTTGTACCGCAATACAGCCAAATCGCCGCCCCACTGACAGACCTAACCAAACAGAAACAGCCAAATGCTGTTCAGTGGACTGAAAAGTGTCAGAAGGCCTTTAACAAGCTTAAAGTGACACTCATGTCTGACCCTGTATTAAGGGCCCCAGACTTTGACAAACCGTTCCTAGTAACCACAGATGCGTCCGAGCGTGGGGTGGGAGCAGTTTTAATGCAGAAAGGACCTGATCAAGAATTCCACCCTGTAGTGTTTCTCAGCAAAAAACTGTCTGAGAGGGAAAGCAACTGGTCAGTCACTGAAAAAGAATGTTACGCCATTGTCTACGCTCTGGAAAAGCTACGCCCATACGTTTGGGGACGGCGTTTCCACCTGCAAACCGACCATGCTGCACTGAAGTGGCTTCACACTGTCAAAGAAACTAACAAAAAACTTCTTCAGTGGAGTTTAGCTCTCCAAGATTTCGATTTCGACATCCAACACATCTCAGGAGCTTCTAACAAAGTGGCTGATGCACTCTCCCATGAAAGTTTCCCAGAATCAACTGGTTAAAATCGACCTTGAGATGTAGAAAATATTGTTAGTCTTTATGTACTTGGTAGTATATTTGCATTTGCATATGCATGTGTCTTATTAACTCTGTTTTTCCTCGAGCTCCAGGAAGAAATCCCAGCCAGTGTTTCACCCTACCTGAGATTTGGGGGGCGTGTCATAAATATAAAGGGAAGGGTAAACCCCTTTGAAATCCCTCCTGGCCAGGGGAAAGCTCCTCTCACCTGTAAAGGGTTAAGAAGCTAAAGGTAACCTCGCTGGCACCTGACCAAAATGACCAATGAGGAGACAAGATACTTTCAAAAGCTGGGAGGAGGGAGAGAAACAAAGGGTCTGTGTGTCTGTCTATATGCTGTTTCTGCCAGGAATAGACCAGGAATGGAGTTCTTAGAACTTTTAGAAGTAATCTAGCTAGGTATGCGTTAGATTATGATTTCTTTAAATGGCTGAGAAAAGAATTGTGCTGAATAGAATAACTATTTCTGTCTGTGTATCTTTTTTGTAACTTAAGGTTTTGCCTAGAGGGATTCTCTATGTTTTGAATCTAATTACCCTGTAAAATATCTACCATCCTGATTTTACAGAGGTGATTTCTTTACTCCTATTTACTTCTATTTCTATTAAAAGTCTTCTTGTAAGAAAACTGAATGCTTTTTCATTGTTCTCAGATCCAAGGGTTTGGGTCTGTGGTCACCTATGCAAATTGGTGAGGCTTTTTATCCAACATTTCCCAGGAAATGGGGGGTGCAAGTGTTGGGAGGATTGTTCATTGTTCTAAAGATCCAAGGGTCTGGGTCTGTAGTCACCTAGGCAAATTGGTGAAGCTTTTTACCAAACCTTATCCAGAAGTAGGGTGCAAGGTTTTGGGAAGTATTTTGGGGGGAAAGACGTTTCCAAACAGCTCTTCTCCAGTAACCAGTATTTGTCTGGTGGTGGTAGCGGCCAATCCAAGGACAAAGGGTGGAATATTGTGTACCTTGGGGAACTTTTTGACCTAAGCTGGTAAAGATAAGCTTAGGAGGTTTTCATGCAGGTCCCCACATCTGTACCCTAGCGTTCAGAGTGGGGAAGGAACCTTGACAGGGTCGGGAAGGAATTTTCCTCCAGGGCAGATTGGCAGAGGCCCTGGGGGTTTCTCGCCTTCCTCTGCAGCATGGGGCACGGGTCACTTGCTGGAGGATTTTCTGCACCTTGACGTCTTTAAACCATGATTTGAGGACTTCAATAGCTGAGACATAGGTGAGAGGTTTATTGCAGGAGTGGATGGGTGAGATTCTGTGGCCTGCACTGTGAGAAGGTCAGATTAGATGATCATAATGATCCCTTCTGACCTTAATATTTATGAATCTATAAGTGATCATGACTCAATCACATTTATAATGTGCAAACAGAAGTCCAGACCAGTAATCTATGTTCTTGGTGTTTTAAAAGGGCCAATTTCACAAAGCTGAAAACAATTATGAGCCAAATCAGTTGGGAGGAAGAATTAAAAAAATATGAATGATAATTAGAAACTGTTTAAGAGGTCTTTACTAGAAACCTCAAAAAATCACAATTCCACAATTGAGGAAACCAACCTGATCTAGAGGGAAAGTAAAGGCAGCTATATTATATAATAAATGGAATAAAGGAGAAGTTGATAGTAATGAAAATAATTCAGAAGCTAGGAATTGTAGAAAGTTGGTAAGGAAAGACAAGGGACATAAAGAAAAACCTGTGGCCAGCAGAGTTAAGGACAATAAAGAGGTTTTTAAGGATATTAGGAACAAAAAGAAACCTAACAATAGCATTGTCCCTTACCAGATGGAAATGGTAGATTTATCAGTAATAATCCAGAAAAGGCAGAAATGTTCAATAAATATTTCTGTTCTGTATTTGGGAACATAAACAGAAGATGTAATCATATGATATGATAACACTCATTCCATTCCACCAGAATCTCAGGAGGATGTTAAACAACAGCTACTAAAGTCAGACGTTTTTAAATCAGAAGTTCCAGATAACTTGCATTCAGGACTTTTAAAAGTGCTGGCTGAGGAACTTGCTGGACCATTACTGTTGATTTTGATAAATCTTGGAACACTAGGGCATTTCCAGAAGACTGGAAGAAAGCTAATGTTGTGCCAATATCTAAAAAGGACAAAAGAGATGACCTGGGTATTTATAGGCCTGTCAGTCTGACATCAATCCCAAGCAAGATAATGGAGCACTGATCCAGGACTTAATTAATGAAGAATTAAATGAGGATAATATAATTAATGCCAATCAATGGGTTTATGAAAAATAGATCCTGTCAAACTAACTTGATATCATGTTCTGATGAGATTACAAGCTTGGTTTATAAAGGTCTGTCACAGGGTAGCTAGTCCTGTGGACAGACTAAACCCAGCTGCCCTGGGCCAGAGAGCAGATAAATCCAATCCAACCAATTAAAGGGGGCTGGCCTAGGTCTGAGCCTATAAAGGGTTGCTAATACATAAGACAAAAGAGGGATTGATTGAGACAGTCTGTGCCTTGAGGAGGAAAAGCCTCAGTGAAGCAGAGCTAACTTTGTGGTAGGTCTCCTGGAAAAAGGGGCCAGTGCTCATAGAGACAGCTCTGAGGTTGCTGCTCCAGAGAGGGAGTAGAGCTGGTTGAAATGGGAAAGCTGCTAGAGGCCCCTAATGGGGAGGAGCTGAAACCTGAAAGTAAGGAGTTAGTTAAAAGACTGTTTTTCTATTTGCTTCTATTAAGAAGACAAACCTCCTTGCAAGAGACTGGGTGTGGCAGCATATATATTGGAGCTAGGAGAAGCCCTGCACAGTGACAAGCTCATAGCGTTTATGTAATATACTTCTGTAATGTGTTTGACTTTGTACCACCTGATGTTTTGATTAAAATAACTGAACAAAATAAAGTTAACATGGCATACATTAAATGGATTAAAGTTGGCTAACTGATGGGTCTCAAAATGTAATTGCAAATAGGGAATGATCATCCAGTGGGTTTGTTTCTAGTGGAGTCCCCACAGATATTCACTTCTTGTTCCTACACTATTTAATATTTTTATCAGTGACATGGAAGAAAACCTAAAACCATCACCGATAAAGTTTGCAGATGACCCAAAAATGGGGGGTGTAGTAAATAATGAAGTGAGTGATCAGGGTCGCTTGGTAAACTGGGCACAAGCACACATGTGCTTTTAAATAGCTGAGTGTAAATGTATACATCTAGGATAGTGGTTCTCAAACTTCATTGCACCGTGACCCCCTTCTGACAACAAAAATTATTACATGACCCCAGGAGTGGGGACCGAAGCCCAAGCCTGCTGCCCTGGGGCTTCCGCCCTCGGTGTGGGGCATGTAACCTTAGTCCCCCTGTCCAGGACTGAAGGCTTTGGCTTTGGTCCTGGGTGGTGGGGCTCAGGCTTTGGTTTCAGCCCCAGTTGATGGGGCTTGGGCTTCAGCTTTGGCCTTGGACCCCAGCAAATCTAATGTCAGCCTTGGTGACCCCATTAAAATGGGGTCATGACACACTTTAGGGTCCCAAAACACAGTTTGAGAACTCCTGATCTAGGAACAAAGAACGTGGGTCATATTTACAGGATGAGGAACTCTATCTTGGGAAACAGTGACTGAAAAAGATTTGGCAGTCACGGTGGATAATCAACTGAACATGTGTGATGATGTGGCCAAAAGGGCTAATGCAGTCCTTGGATGCGTAAACAGTGGAATTTTGAATAGAAGTAGGGAGGTTATTTTACCTCTGTATTTGAAACTGGTACAACTGCTGCTGGAATACTGGTTCTGGTGTCCACAATTCAATAAGGACATTGATAAATTGGAGACGGTTCAGAGAAGAGCCATGAGAATAATCAAAGGATTAGACAATACGTCTTATAGTGATAGGCTCAAGAAGCTCAATCTATTAATCTTAACGAAGATAAAGTTAAGGGATGACTTGGTTACAGACTATAATGCTACGGGGGGGTTGATAATAGATTCTTCAAACTAGCAGACAAAGGTATAACGTGATCCAATGGCTGGAAGCTGAAGCTAGACAGATTCAGACTGAAAATAAGGCATACATTTTTAACAGTGAGGATAATTAAGAATTGGAAAAATGTACTAAGGGTTGTAGAGGTTTCTATATCATTGGCAATTTTTTAATCAAGATCAGACTTTCTGAAAAAGATATGCTCCAGGAATTTTTTTAGGGGGGAGATCTATGGCCTGCATTATAGAGGAGGTCAGACTGGATTATCGCAATGGTTTCTTTGTAGATATCTTGGATTGATTAATAGACTCTATCATAAACTATTACCCTATTGTGGGCTGATTCTAGCCTAACACACTACCTATTGCTGGTTGGTTCCAGGGCTGACTTCTGAACTCTTGTCTTCTAGCATTGGTCCCCCTAGTTTTATTTCACAAGTCTTGGCTCCATCACTCTTTCTTCTGGTTTCCCTAAGTCTCCTGGCTCTTCCTCTAATTTTCTCATTATCTCCTCTGACTTGCCTCTTCTTTTTCCAGTATCTCCACTGCTTTCTCCCCATTCCAGGGCAAGCCCTTGATGGGCTGAAGAGGTTTTGCACTGTGCTATCCCCCACAGTGCTGGCTAATTCAGGAACCCTGGTCACACATGGCTGCTCTGATATTCATCTGGGAATGGACAGTCAACAACAGCTCATTGTAGCAGGAAGGAGAAGCAGCAGTCTTCAGGATGGGGACTGTAACTTATATATGTTTGTATGGCTCCTAAAAGCCCCAGTCAGGATGAGGTGCTATCAAAATAATTAATAATACCTTCGAGATTCCTGAAAAGATTGTGGTATAGACTTTCTGAAGTACTGTAACTGGGATGGCAGTTTCCCTGAATTCCCCTACAGGTAAATCCTAATATACTGCCAAAAGTCTTTATTCCTCCAACACCATAATGACTGCAGGGTCATTTGCTGAACCATTCACTTTTCTCTTTGTGGATTAATATCTGAAGGGCAGTTGGGAATTCCACTTGAACAGGGGCCATCAGAAGCCAGAATAAGTTATATCAGCCTTAAGGCTGCTCTAACTTGCATCAAGGCACACCAAGTATTCTGGGCACTGGGGGAACACGAAGATAGCTTTAAGCTATCTTTCCCCCCAACCCACTTGGTAAAATAGGGCCTGGAATACGTAAGGATCTGAGCCTGAGTGTGTTTTTTCTGAGTCTTCACTTAACACACAGCTTGTGCATTCCTGCTGACTGGGAATATCAATTCAGTTACGGAGCACTTATTATCTTTTGTGTTTCATTAGTTTCCAAAGGTCCCAGTTAGGCTCAGGGCCTCAACCCACTATAAAGACACATAGAAAGTCCCTCGTCCAGAAGAATTTACAATCTAAGAAGACAAAAAGAAACCTACCACCCACAAATGAATGCTGAGATGAAAAGATAGAGCATACTGTGCAAGTACAAGCAAAATTATCAGGGAGATGGCAGATATATATCAGTCCTGCCACTCTTTTCAAGGTTGGATAAATGATGCTGTCAGAGGGCCACAGTTGCCATTGTTCCTCAAGTGTGGGGTGCAGCTTGGCACTACAGTTTGGACCTTGTCTGAGTTTCTCTGAGTCCAATAAGAATATTAGATTAGCCTGATTTAACCCATGAATCCTTGGCTATTAATGATGCTTAGATTAAAAATGAACCCGGGTAAGAGGGGTGGAAGTTCCTATTTTAAGGTAAAAAGAACAGGAGTACTTGTGGCACCTTAGAGACAAACAAATTTATTTGAGCATAAGCTTTCGTGAGCTACAGCTCACTTCATCAGATGCATGCAGTGGAAAATACAGTAGGAGGATTTTTTATACACAAAGAACATGAAATAATGGTTGTTACCATACACACTGTAACGAGTGATCAGGTAAGGTGAGCTAATTTAATGGTGTCCAGTTTGCAAATTAATTCCAATTCAGCAGTCTCTCATTGGACTCTGTTTTTGAAGGTTTTTTTGGCATATATCACATTGGTAGATGTGCAGGCCAATGTGATATGTGCCAGCAATGCCCCTCTGCCATGTACATTGGCCAAACCAGACAGTCTCTACGTAAAAGAATAAATGGACACAAATCAGACGTCAAGAATTATAACATTCAAAAACAAGTCGGAGAACACTTCAATCTCTCTGGTCACTCGATTACAGACCTAAAAGTGGCAATATTACAACAACAAAAACTTCAAAAACAGACTCCAAAGAGAGACTGCTGAATTGGAATTAATTTGCAAACTGGACACCATTAAATTAGGCTTGAATAAAGACTGGCAGTGGATGTGTCATTACACAAAATAAAACTATTTCCCCATGTTTATTTCCCCCCACACACACACACACTGTTCCTCACACATTCTTGTCAACTGCTGGAAATGACCCTCCTTGATTATCAGTACAAAAGGTTTTTTTTTCTCTCCTGCTGGCAATAGCTTACCTTACCTGATCACTCATTACAGTGTGTATGGTAACACCCACTGTTTCATGTTCTCTGTGTATACAGAATCCCCCTACTGTATTTTCCACTGCATGCATCCGATGAAGTGAGCTGTAGCTCACGAAAGCTTATGCTCAAACAGATTTGTTAGTGCCTAGGGTGCCACAAGTACTCCTTTTTCTTTTTGCGGATACAGACTAACACGGCTGCTACTCTGAAACCTATTTTAAGGTAATGAACTTTATGACACAAGGCCACATTGGGACAGTTTTACTCAAAAAGAATCTTCTTTACACCTCAAGCAGTCTCACTGGTTTCAGTAGGACTACTTGGGGAGTATTTTATTTTATCTGAGCAAAAGTATCACCCTCTGACCCCAGAATCTGTTAAAACAGGCTTTATTTAGCATGCTACTAAGTTTTGGCTCAGTTACAGATGGCACCAAGGGGAGAAAGGAAAGGTTAAAAATGGCCTGCTGGAGTATAAATGAGCAAAATTACAGTTGAAGAAACTAAGACAAGGTTCAGTGAGTTGTTTAGGGCATGAAAGAATAATTGCAGAAGCAAGTATGAGAGGAGAGCATGCTAGCTGACAGCATTAGGAAGAACAAGTTATGTTTGAATCTATTAAATGGTAAAAGACGGAAAGATTATTACAGGACTACTCAAATCTACACTGACTTCAATTTGACAGATGTGAGAATGGATCTAAGGATGGCCAAGGAGCTAAAAAAGTTCTGGGCTGATGAACATGTCCAAATAAACAAACACACTGCAAGCACCAGTAAGAGAATCAGCTCCCCTGCCATTTTTTGTTCATGCTTCACTAATCATTATAAGGTCATCAGTGACATGCATTCATTCTTCTACCTTAAAGACACCTTGGTGTTGTATCAGATCCTTCTTGCTAAACTTACTTTCTAGCATATTGCAATGGGGAGGAAATTATCCAAAGTTTGGTTTAAAATAATGTTCTAAGAGCCCTCATGCAATAAAAATCTCACTAAAAGTCACGACTCATCTTGTGTGGTTATTATTTTTCAGCCTTATAGTGGTGGTATGCTTTATCTTCCATATTACCAATAATGAGCTAATAAATACTGTTACTTTGGGTTACTCTGGATATAACGTTTACCAACAACTACAGGATGATACAAAACAGGAAGCAAAATCATGAGGCCTGTTACAGCACAGGAGGCATTATTTCTCCCTAGTGAAACAATTTTTTCCCAAACTATCAAAATGCCATGTTTACAGATGTGTTGGGTCAAACAGATTACATTTGTTAAATTTACACACAATTCACCTACTAAAAAGCAGTAAGTCCAACAGGGCATGAGAATGAGAACTTGTTTCCTTCATTTCAACTTCAGCTTCTGAGGAACGTGGAAGACCGCACTTTTGTCTTTCGGAGACTCTCAGTACACCAGAGGTTGACGCTGAAGCACACCTAACCACACCAGCCCCACCAACTCCATCATTTTAACGTTTTGGCAATGCTTAGTCCACAGACTTTTTCTTGAAATGTGGGAAATTGTCACTTTCCCAGAGAAAAACTTTATCTATGTCCGAAATAACACAGAACCTGTCACTCTTCATAAGTATAGATGATCAACAAAATTATCCTTGGAACACAGAATATGGGTTGGGATTTTCAATCTCCAAGTAAAACTGGATTAAAATATCACTGAAACAAATTGAAATAAGTGTTTGAAATGAGGCTCAATACCCAGAGAAATGTCATAATCCTATATCAGTCCTGGTTATCACCCTGATGGATAGAATACAAAGAAAGAACTGATTCTCAAGAAAGAAATGTGAAGCTGCAAAAAACCCTAAAACCTAAAAATATTTCTCAACAGATATAATATAGGAGATATTTGTGTTTATTGTATGTTCTGCAAAAGGAAATTTTAAAATTGACTCCAGTTGAGAATACGGTGTGATGGACTCAGCCCAGCTAGTTAATGTTCATAATTACCCTCTTCCTTGGGAAATCGGTAAGTCAGTAAAAGGACAGTCTAAGCTTCTAACCCAAGGCTGGTTGTTCTTAGGTTTACTTCTGTGGCCTAGCTCTTAAGGTCCTTTAGCCAAAAGAGACATTCCCAAACCTTCTATTTCCTGATTGGAACTAACTGGACCCAGATAGCAGCAGTAGTTACCCTGAATCTTAATGCAGGATTTTATTAACACCTGGGCCTAGGACAAATTCAGTGCCTTACTCAGAGAATCCATAAACTTCATTGGTGAAATCCTGGCCCCAATGAAGTCAATAGCAAAACTCCCAATGACTGCCATGAGACCTGGATTTCAATGGGTATGCCTTCATGTCTCTATACTACTTCCTCTGCCTCTGCAGTTCCTTATAGATAAATTCAGTTTCCATAAGATGGCACTATGCCATGCATGTGTGGTATGATCATCTTAGTCATCCAGAATGCAATAAAGAGCTCAGGATTCCTAACAAAGATCTTAGAGCATGCAATGTTATTACTACACATTTTTCTCTAAACAGTTGTGTAGTGGACATCAGTAACCAACAGATGAACAACTGATTGCAAGGAATTGGGGAAGGGACTGTCTTTTTGTTCTGTGTTTGTAAACTGGTTCATGACTATGGCTCCTAACTGCTATGGTAATACAAATAATACATAAACAATTGTGGGAAACTCCTATTCTTATAAAACATGCCATGGGCTCTTTTAGGCCATACACAGCAAACAGGATCATGGTTTTTAATGTGTCATCTTAAAATCACACAGAGTACACTGCTCACCTTATCTACTACAGAAATATGAAGAACAAAGTTTACCCCACTGTAATTTGAAACTGGAGTTCTACAGTCTTGATATTCAAAGCTAAGGCTTAGTGAACTCAGCCATTCAGGGTGATGTGCAGGATTTTTTTGTTTTCTGTCTAGTCTCAAAACCAACCTATCTTTGTCTGTGTTTCACTATTTTAATATTGTATCTACTGTATAGGAGACTGCCTTTGGTCTTTCTCTATGAAATCATGACCTGGATAAGAACTGCCTACCTATGGTTTATTGTACTTGACATTGCATTCATTCAAACATCTCGGGAGAACACTTTTTCATTCCAGAGATAAGCAGGCAGGGGAGAGTACATAAATATGTAAGAGCAATCCAAAGTTTATGAGAACTACAAGTAGTAAATTTGATATGATGCACCTAGTCCTTTTGAAGCTCCTTGTGTTTCTCGCTGGATAAATGTATTTTCTTCAGAAATATAATCTAAACATTCAAGGAGAAGAGTTTTTCTCCCTTTTGATGTAATATTGCTTTGATGATCCATGAATACATTCTTATTCTAGACATCACGGATGATAAATAAAAACTTTAAAGGTATAACCCTGTTCTAGAAGACTATGAGAATATAACCTACATCATGACAATGATAGAAGAACAACTGTATGTTAAAATGCCAACTATGCAAAAGTTCAAGTCTCAATAAAATGATTGCTCCAAAAACACAAGGAGGAAGAGAATGAATACAAATTGTCACAAGCCTTGTAAAAACACAAATAAAACACACAAACAACGAAGTGAAACCAAAATATGTAGTATTACCTAGAGAACCAAGTTGCATCAAACTGTATTTTCATAACAGACTTGAGTGAAGAAGTGGTTAAGCCAAAAAAAAAAAAAGTGTCTACTAATTGAAACAACAATTATTTTGCCAGAGTAGGGAAGGATAGAAGTCAAATGGCGTAGAACCAAATTCTGCCTTCAATTACCCATATGCCCCATCACCAAAGTCCGTTGGGATCTCATGGATGTAACTGAGGGCAGAATTTTCCTTTAATAATAATACTCTGCACTTTCATACATAGATCTCATAGTGCTTTAAAAGGGTAGGTATTGTCCCCATTTTACAAATGGAGAAAAAAACTGGAGCACAGCATGATTAAGTAACCTGCCCAAAGTCACACAGCAAATCAGTGGCAAAGTTTGGAGTAGAATCCCAGTCTCCTAACTTCCAGCTTGACACTCAGTCCATTTCTAGACCACAGCTTCCCTAACCGTTCAACAATAATCCAAATTTTGGTAAGGAACAGGGAAATCTGTCAACTTTTCCTCTGAGAGAAGAGCTTACATCAACTAACTCATACTTCTTCACTACAATGGCCACTGAATAGTTCTGATAAATCAAGTGAGATGGCTGTTATATTTCAGAGAGCACTCACACTTATCAATTGCTCTATGTAGGGAAAAAGTTACTGGATATTGCCTCACATTATCAGGAACCATAAGAACAACTGTGCATAACCTTTATCAATATTGCTGAGTGAAGTGAAAGTACAAGTATTTTTCCATAAAATCTTGTATAGAGGCCCTTGAAAGAGGGAGGTGGATTGATTAGATGGACCCAACTGGGATTTCAGTAAAACTCCTATCAAAACTGTCTCAGTGAATATTACTGGACTTAAAAGTAAATCCTAGGATTTGGAATTTAGGAAGTATTTATCTCAATTTGATTTAGTTTTCTCCAGGAAATTTGGCTTTCAAAGAATAAGCCATTCTACTTACTGGGCTTTGACTCCTTTTAAAGAGGGTATTAAGAGTGCAAAAGGGGTAGACCTGTAAGTGGTCTGGCATTCTGATTTCTATTAAATTAAATGTTATAACTATCAAGTTAACACCTGACAATCCATGTTTTCAGGCCTACAATAATATTTTCCCAGATTAATCTATTCTATTAGTCCTGCATGTTTATTTGGTCTCTTTGGTTTCCCTTTTTTATAATGAGTCTGTCAGCAGAGCTTGAATCTCTCATTAACCTGCTTCTGGAAAAGTTTCCATCAGCAATCTTTGTGCTTTGGGGAAATTTAATGCCTAGGCACTGGAGATAAGGATTTTTTTTATTTTTTCCTCCAACTTGGTAAATGTTGCCTTTATTTTTCCCTAGTCATTCTATGGACAGGGTGAGATATATTCCTACAATGTACATTCTTTTAATTTTAAATAGATTTTGGCTGGAGGTTTTGAATAATAGAAGAGGTGATGATCTGAAAGGTTATTTCACATGCACCTCTTCTAGAGTGAGCAGTGTGATTGATGATATCACAGTTCTATTTTAAAATGGTCTTGTTTCTCAAACTTTATAGTAGCTTTTAAACCAGACAGTGATCATCAACTGCAATGCGGGTGCATTTATGCTCTTTCACTACTTTATCCTGAGATAAATTGTATCTCATTCATGATTTTGAAGCTGTAAGCTCAAGCCAAATTAAATGGAATCCAAGTCTAAAATCAGAGAGAAACTCACATCCAATTATTTGTTAGCTTTGGAGAACCGGCTTTTGGACCTTAATGACCCAGCACAAGCTCACACCATATTTACTGAGATTATTTAAAAAATTACAAGATGACTTGACCAGCAAAAATGGGATATTTTCATTATTCAAAAGTTAAAAGAATGTGCTATGATTTGAATTGCTTCTGTTATGAGACACCGCTTCCGAATATAAGGGTAGTAACAATGGTTCCACTGAGTCTATTAAGAAAAATTGGATTAGAGGGCCCTTTGGAAGGAATTTGAACTTGCTGCCACAGAGGAAAAATCATCTCTATTTTGGAATTGGTGGGAATGGGATTCAATCTTAACACCAGACATGCTTGGGAGACTCACATTTTTCTGCCTTTTGTAATGACATTCCATCTATCAGTCATTTGTTATGGTCTATCTCAGTGGACCTCACCATCTCTAGAATGGACTCAGTCTCCACCAGGGAAGCTAGAATACTGATCAACCAAAAATGCCATAGCAAAGCTCCTGGGGAGGATTTTATCCTAGCCGTAGCTTACAAGAACAATATTGATTGGTGGGACCTGTCGAAGTAAAATTATTTACTAAAATAGTATAGGGATTTTTTCCTCCATATTTTGAGAAACCTTCACAGCCAGTGTCCAGAGTTAGGATAGAGTGGAAAGATAACCTAACTGATCCCATCACAAGGGGTTCCACCAGGTAAACTTATTGGCCCCTTTCCTTTCTAATTTGTTAAAGAGGCTGTGGTTATTTTAGAAGGGTCGCAGTATTTTACCCTCAAAATTTTGGACTGATTTGTGTCAAGTCCTTCCTTATGCAGATGACAGGATTTTGCTGTCTCAGACTCCACTGGACTTGAAACATTTGTTAAGGGATTGTAGCTTTTTGCCTGACCATAAATTATAAGAAAATGAAAGTAATTTCCTTTGGCCACAGTCTACATACCAAAACAGCATAAATAGAAGACTGATGGCCATTATATTGAACAGGTCAGGTTTTTCCCACCTTTTGGGTATTTGTTTCATATATAATGACCAACGAGACCAACATACAGAGGAGAGCCTTAAGTTATGTGCAAGCAGTGCTTCGTTTCATCCATGTCCATGGGGGCAATTTAATTGCAGTGCCCAAATATTATATGGTTAGGAAATCTAGGGCTGAAGAGATTTTAATTGCTAAAAGTTTGTGCAAAACAAATTTTTAAGAAGAATGCTTGGCCTCCCAACTTACAGCTCAGTTGCTTTACTTAGGGCACAGGTAAGAGAATTCACCTCTTTGATCAAAGCTCAGTACCATTATAGCACTTACAGGCTGTGTATTCTGCATATAAATTTAGAGCACCTAACAAGGTAAAATCTGGAGGAACAGCTTAACAAGACATAAACTTTAGACTTCCTCTAGTTTTTGCAAGCCCATTTCTTGGAATTCTCAGAACTTGACCTGACTAGGACTGTGTGCAAGAGTGTGAAATCTGTAATTAAGCTTAGAATAGAAGATATTTACACACATGTGGATATGTCAGTCATCCATCAAATAAATAAGTCCCCTTGGCTTCCTCCTCTAAAGAACATTCATAATTATGAGAAATATTTGGCTATTTTGAACAACACTATGTTACGGAGGGCCTTTTCAGCTCTCCATTTTCTCCCTATTTGCAGTTGGCCTATTTAGAAAGGAGGTATGCTGGAACTGAGAGACAAAATCATTTTTGCCTATGTAGGTCTGACCAACCTGAAGATTTACCAGACTATCTACTTTCTTTTAATCTCCATAACTTGTCTTAGAAGCCTTTTGCTGCACCAACTCAAAAACTAGCATACTCACTATGTAATGAAAATATTTTGGTTATATGGGCTGTCACTATATTTGCCTCATTGGCAGCAAAACCAAGAAAATATATGTGAAGGAAAAAGTTCCTTAAAATCTAAATGAACCAATGAATTTCTAACCTTTGTTATCTTATTTTTATATGTTGATGGAGGGGGGAGGAAATTCTTAAAACATGTAACTGATTCTTGGAGAAGTGCTGATCTTATGTTTTTGTTTATTTTACTAAGTTGTATTGATTTTAAATTTTTTATTTTGCTAAAGCTAAGGTTCTAAATTAATAAACTTGACTTTGCCTAAATAAGTAACATTCAAAAATAACAAATAGTGTTAAAGAAATACTTGTGGAAATGTCAATGTTTCTGAGTCAAAAATGGCTGTTATTTATTTCAGCATGGCTGACATGTCCTTGTGTCAGAAAGCTCCAGTGAGACAGAGAATTTTTTCTCATTGGAGAATACAGTCAACTTTGCATACCATTTTAAAAGACGGTATATATACTTTAAATTGGAAGGGTTGGGGGAAAGGGGTTATTTAGTGTACCAAGAGTTTTGTTTTAAAATTAACTTATTTTTATTTAGATTACAGACAGAAACTTCCATCCCCACAGCACATACACACCCTTCTACTGATATAGTTCTCCTAAATTCCTTCCCCATTATCTACAGACAGAAAGACTGGGCTATTTGGTATTTAAATTAAGCATGCCAAATTTTTGTATGAATATTTTGATTTCTTTTGTATAGTACTACTCCATACTACAGACAACTCTTTTATTAATTATTGTGGAGTTAGAATAAAAGCTGTGGGAATTAAAACATTTCTGTTAGCAACTTGTTTTCCTTTCTTCTGCCACAAGACATGAAACTTGAAGAACATATCAATATTCAGAATTTACAACATATACAGTGCTCCCAAAACATAAACTCTGCCATGCTGCACATGCTGTAATTATAGTACACTTTAACACACAAAAATACGTTAAATTACATTTAACAAATGAAATGGGAATAGAAAACACTGCTTATGTGCAATGAGGCTGAGTTAATGTTACAGAAGCTAGCTTAGTTTTTGGAAATTCCTAACTTGATATATCTAACTTCAACAATGCACAATTACTAGTTTTTGCATTTTATTTCACTTTTTTAAAGGAAACAATGAAAAAGACAACTTCTGCAGTTCTTTAACTCAGGAACTTAAAAATACCATTGTAAAACCAATGGATATTGTAAATTCACTGATTCAGGACTAAAGACTCCCTGGTCATCTTATAAACTCTGCATGCTCCCAGTCATTCTAATGAAAGCATTTTAACTAGGGAATCTTTAAAAACCTTTAACTATTCACCCAAATTTATGAATACATGTTGAAATTTCCATAAAAAGAACCTTGTCAATTTCTTCTGAAATTGAAATTAGTGGGGGGAAAGTTTTCTATATCTCAATTACATGAACGTTTTGACTATTTGGAAACTTAGGTTCATGATGAATACTGATGCCCATTTATTAAGAAATGCCTCACATAGAGAATACATGCGTGAGCTGTACTGGCTTCCAATTAATTTCTTGGTAGAATTTCAGGTGTTCGCTTTTACATGTAAAGTCATAATTGATTTGGATCCAGGCAGCCCAAGGGCCTCTTTCCCTCTGTGATATTACTAAAGATGTGATCGCTGGGATGCTCTAATAGCTCTAATCAGATTTAAAAGAGACAGACAGATAGTAGGGTATTTTCTGTAAATAGTTCTTGATTCTCAAAGTCACTCCTACACTTGGCCTGACAGAGCCCAAGTTGTTAACCATTAGGGAACAGTGCAAGGTTCATGTAACTCTTCAGGATTTTTCATTGGTT
Source organism: Eretmochelys imbricata (assembly GCF_965152235.1). NCBI lineage: Eukaryota > Metazoa > Chordata > Testudines > Cheloniidae > Eretmochelys > Eretmochelys imbricata. The sequence continues at coordinate 85,533,164 of NC_135579.1, read as the reverse complement.
TGATGAGGATTTTTTTTAAATGTCATGTTGCTTTATATTATTGAACTGAGACCTGGTTTGGAGTGGGTGAGCCATTAATCCTTAAGCTGTACATACTTTGTTTTCTTTGTTTGCATAGCATTTACACCTTTAGGCATTTTGGGGGGAAAAATCCACTTGATTTTTAAAAAAATAAAATATTATATGGTAAATTCTTTCCCTGATATCATAACTTCATTTTTTGTCTCTCTCAAATACTTCTTCCTCTCTCCTTATGGACAATATGTACAGATTAGTCATACTGATTGCCAGTTGATGGTTGATTTGTGTGCTTTTCCTTTACTTTAAATTTGGTTTTAACATATTTCCATAAATATTTAATGACAAAATGGTATAAGGGAGGTGGCAGTGGAGGAGAGTTCTCCTTCACAGGCCAAATCTCTCATTTCAAATCAAGGCCAATGACTGGAATCTGCACTATGCCTGTTTCTGGTCTGCAATATTCCCTAAACTGATGTGCTACTGGTCTTCAGCGGAGGATGCTGTGGAGCCACATTATCAAGTTTCAACTAGTCCAGCCCATACCATCGCCTGCCAGATGCTACACGCTTGCACCCAGAAAACCCCCTGGAAAAGTGCTCCGTGGTAGAGTCCTGCAGCAGGACTGGGATTCTGTGGGTCCTGCATGACCCGCTGCCATAATAGCAGGATGGGGTAAAATGTACTTTGTTGCAGGTGGGAGTGGGTGGGGGGGAAAAAGAGTGCGGTAATTTGTAGGAAAATACTAAATCTCTCATCAGTTTGTCATAAATAGAATTTCAGAAATGTACAGGAAATTTTTCCCTTTTTTTAAAATAAAGGTTTTAATACTTAAATTTAAGTGGGGAATAAAAAGAGATTTGATGTCTATTACAACAAGAGTTAAAGCATTTTTTACATGGTTTAAGCAACATTTCTTTTATTCTTTCAGTGGTAAAAATTGTGTGTGAATTCTGTTTATATATATACACACAGTAAAAACTGTGTTATCCGGCACTTTACCAACTGGAAAGCTCTAGAAACCAGCATTTCTGATATCTCTGATTTCTGATCCGGGCGGTGTTCACCTCAGGCGGCTCCCTGCAAGCAGAAACACGTCCCTGCTGCTTCTAGGTGAAGGAACAGCTATGGGGGCTCCACCCACCCCAAGCACTGGGAACCATGGCTAATGGGAGCTGCAGGGACAGTGCCTGTGAACGGAGGCAGCCTGTAGAGCCTCCTGGCTGCACCTCCATCTAGGAGCAGCAGAGACATATCGACGCTTGCAGGGAGCCGCCTGAAGTGAACACCGCCCAGATCCGGCACTCCAAAACCCCTCCTGTGCCTCAAGCCCCTGCTCCGAGCCCCCTCCCGCACCCAAACTCACTCCCTCCACTGGTAAGTATAACTCTTAGTTAACTGGAATTTTTGATTAACCGGCACCCCTCATCCCCCGAACATGCCAGATAAAGCTTTTCCTAGCTTTGCCTGCATAATACATTAACCACATTAACATTGTGGGGTTTGGGGTCTTTTTGTAGCATGAGGGAATCTGGCTCTCTTGCATGATTTGCATGATCTAAGGTTTTTGCAAGTGGGAGTGCGATAAAATGCAAGAAACAATGGAGGAGCTTTCTGCCATTTAGTTGATTGCTATACAGTAAACTAAAGACACATTCAGAGACTCTGCACTTTAGCCATCAAGCAACACAGTAGAATTTTGTTGTACAATTTCTTCAAATACTGTATATTGTAAGCACACAGAACCTTTTTTATTTCTGGAATAGCCATAGGTATATCATTCCTGAATATTTACCTGCTATATAAAGTGATTACAACTGTGCTGAAGTATTTTATACATTTTCTAAATATGTACTTATTCTTAGGTACTTATTCTTTTAAAAAAAAAGTCTACATTTCCATCCTGAAAAAATTAAATAAAAAAAAATGTACATACCCAAATCTTTTTCTAGTTAAATATCCCCTTATCCATCTTTGAAGAATCACAACTGGTGAGTGATGAGCTAGAATGTGATTGATTTTTGAAATGATATCTTTTACCACATTTATATCCTCCTCAACGGTTGCTTCCTGTATGAATTCAAATGAAAATACGCTGAATATTGTGCCTTAAAATCTGTACTTCTCTAATAAATAATTTTGAAACAATGTATTTTAAAGGGATTATTATTTTAATTTTCATCCCATAGCTAACGTTTGAAGGGGAAGAGCAAGGTCTTTTGCTTGAAGAAAACTTAAAACACGCAGAATAAAAAACTGTCAATTTTATTGAAACAAAGGTGAGAAATAATTTATAACCAGAAGCTGAATCAGTAACCTCCTTCCCATATAAAATAAACACCTGTCGATGAGACTACTCTGCCTAGTGTAGAAATGTCATTCATTTTAAGTTACAGAACAGCCATTTAGTGCTCTGAACATAAAGATAACCCTAGATTATTACAATATTATTGTTACTGTAGGACAATTAAAATACTGTTTTCTTTCTTCAGTAAAATGTCGGAATAACTGAACAGGTTATGAATTATTAGGAATTATGAAAATGAGAATATAGTTTGATTATAAATACAATAAAAAGTAATGTAAAACAAGATACAGCTCAATTTTCTATAGAACTTCATCAAGCCTAAAATGAAAAAAATATATACTTCTCATTTTTCACAAAATTTTATGTCTCTTCTCAGCTACAGGCTCCACCTAGTGAACTGTTTAATGGCTAAACCCACACGGAGTTGGCCTAAAATATAGGTTGCTACTTTATACAGCCTGCCGCAGTTACAAACATTCAAATTCAGACAATGTTACTTCCGTCAGACATATCTTCAGCAGTTACTAAACGGACTGATAAAACTGGTTGTTTAATGGAGGTGGTTTTCTATCATAAGTGGAGTAGAATTATACATAGTACATTTGGATATGCCTAGAAGAGGTCTCTTAAATCAGAAAGATGTCTTATAAGGGTGGGTTTCAAACAGATTTCAATATAAAAGCACATTAAAAATTTTCAAGCATGGCTTTATCATCATATCCTAGGTATAATTTAGAAAAATGATAGAAGGTAATATTTTCAGTGTCTATCCCTCCCCAGAATAGAACTGGTTCCTATTTCAGGGCCCAATACTCTAGCTATTACTAATGTGGGTAGTGCCAATGAAATCAAGTGGTGTCACCCCATTCAGTAACTTGGTGTTTGAAAGGTTACGTTTTCTACTGTTTTTAATTTTTCTATTGTAAACCATCCCAAGAAGCTGGGAAGTTAACTGCACAAATGTTTTGTCATTATAACCTTTTGCTACCACCTTCATTAAGACATAGTCCCATCTCCATTAAAATACTCCCATAAGAAGGAGGGGCAAATAGCATTCTTGAGAGAAGTTTTCCTATTGTCTGCATTTACTGAATGCTTTTTCTCAAGACATGTTAATACTTTAAGTTTCCCAGACTGTTTTCATTCAAATATATTTTGTCACCTTTGGGATTCTTTCTATGCTTTTGGAACTTCAGAAATGCAGGATTTACGAGCAGCAAAACCACCTCTGAAAGCTATTCCTCTTAGGGCAAAGATTGTGTTTTCAAAAACCACTTTAATAGCATTTATCAATTTCTTTAAAGTTATAAATTTTATTTTAGGCAAAAAATATAGGAAAACAGAATCCATTTTTATTTTAGTACATATGAGTTATGCACATCTCTTATCAGCACAGCTCCAAGTTGCACCTCATTTCTAGTGCATTGTAATGAAAATAGTCATGTTTCTAGTTAGGTTTAACATGTTTGTCTTACACTGCAAAAATCCACCTCTAATTGATGGAGGCTAGGAAGAAACATCCATGCATGATCTTGTACTGACTGTTGTCAGAGAGAAAGAATAGTAAACTACATGTTCTAATGGTCTGATCCACTGTCTCAATACCTATTTTCACAAAATGAGAGGTGTGTACATGCTCCATAGCAACCGTGCCAGAGAACAAACTATAATATTTGGATTCAGATAAGAATCTTAAATCTACCCCAGTTCAATGTTGTTCAGATCTAGGGTTTTGGCTCTGCATCATTGCTGATTAATATGTTACAATATTTTCAATTTTTGTTGTGATACAGCAGCTAATTGTCCTATTGAAATAGTAAATTATATTGAAGTTTTTGCGTCATATAATATAATATAGGATTATTACACTTCTGTTCCACAGATTTATTTTATGACATCAGTGTTGTGCAATTCTAGTACAAAAGTATGGCATTTCTTATAACACAATTTTTAACTACCAGTATGATGCATATTGAAGAGAGAAAAATGAGTGATTGATTATAAATAGACTCTGGAAATTATTTGCATAAGCAACAGATTTCTTTCAATGGTATATGGTATAAAAAAATTAAATAAAACATAGTCATTTACAAAACATTAGTCATCAACCTTAGAAGACGTTAGCTTGGATGAATGAGTTTCTGACATGGTGCAGTTATTATCCATAGCCACTGTACATTTAGAAGTATTATATGGCAAATCAATGCTTATTGTCCTATATGCTGGTACTAAGATACGTTTTCTTATATATGACAGGTTTCAGAGTAGCAACCGTGTTAGTCTGTATCCGCAAAAAGAAAAGGAGGACTTGTGGCACCTTAGAGACTAACAAATTTATTTGAGCATAAGCTTTCATGAGCTACAGCTCACTTCATCAGATGCATTCAGTGGAAAACTTATGCTCAAATAAATTTGTTAGTCTCTAAGGTGCCACTAGTCCTCCTTTTCTTTTTTCTTATATATGTGTGTCAAGTTTTAACCTGTGTGACCCAAGAAACTCTTAATGCCAACTGACAAGGGCAGAGGGGTTGCTGGAATCTCCTGATTCTAGCACATACATTCTTGTTCACAAAATAATGTCATATGAGGTCTCAAATGAAAGCTGGTGTCATACTGGTCAACAGTATCATTGTGAAATGTATGTACAGGTACTACTGTGAGGACTAATGCATATATACTGAAAATATATTCTTAAAGTTTGTATCAAGATATTAGTCACCAGCAAAGGTGAAAAACATGTTGCTTTCTGTCAGACAGAGCATATCTCTCCACGTATCTGTTTATGTGTAAATTAAGTATTGTCTCATTCCAATGGGTCCCCTATCACCAGTCTTGATTAAGAAGGGTAAGAAAGAACTTCAGAAAGGATCTAATAGTAAGTGAAATACAGTAGGGCAAGAGAACCTTATTATCGTGAGCTGTACATTAGAGGTTTGCTTGACTATATTTGAGAGACAAAATAGACACCCTGGCACCCTTTACTTAGGAAGAAAAAGAACAGTGTTTTTGCATCATGCAAAAGGGGTCTCAATCAGTGTTTGAAATGCTAAAGAGAATTTTCGGTGAGTTAAGCCTCTTTAGACAAATGAGTGACTTGTTAGTTTAGTTTAATCTCTAGAAAGCATGTTATTATTTTGATTTACATATAATCATTTGTTTCCAGTATTCTTACTCACTATTACTTGAATCTCTATTCTTTCACAATAAACTTGTTCTTGTTTTCACTATAGATATATGTAAATGCTGTGGTGCAAAGCAAAATGTTGAATCTTATGAGCTGGTGTGTACTGCTCCTTTGGAAATAGCAGGCCTGGTAATTCTGTGAGTGTTCAGTGGATAAGGGGCTGGACACTAGAGTTAACACACCGAATATTCGGGGGTTAGTGTGGAACGTAGTACTTGTGCTGCCAAAGACTGGTGGTTTCAGGGAGCTGATCTACAGCGGACAAGACTATGCTAAGGGCAGGTAGTTATGAGATGCCTCACAACCCTAGTACTCGTGGGGAGCGACACAACCTGTTTGAAATGTTCATATACTGTATGACAGACTACTGAATTTTGTTTTTGATCAAAGCATAGGAACACAATGGCAAACCAATGAGAATGTAATATATAGAGAGACTAAGCATTTTGATTACATACAACTGTTTTAATATATAAATGCTTTATTCTAACCAAAAGATATGGAACACCGTTTTAACACAGCTATCATAAAATGTATAAAGATCAGTGCAACACAGTCAAATAAAACATTAACATTTTATTAACGAATATCTAGCATAATTTGATGTAATATAATTGCTTACCTTTCTAGGAGCATGGCAAAAATCAAGGAAAAAGCTAGGGCTAAATGGTTTATATTTGGGGGGAAGCTTCCAGTTCTCAACAATTTCCTCATCAGAAATTACATAGTAATCCAGTGCTTTGAGTGAGAAAATGCTGTTAACAACAATATGCCTATATTCTATTCTTAGGCTCAGTGGAGTATCAAACAAGGTGAGGCCTATCAGATTAGGACAGAAAGATAACGAATGCACATTATCCAGTTTTCCAATTCCATTGTCATGAAGATAGAGTAAATTTAATTCCTTCATGCCTTCCCAAAACGTTGGGCCAGGAAGATGCTGTACCTGAAATAATGATGAAAATGAAATTTTGAATTGTGTAGTTTATTGGATCCTACACTATAAAATGCCACAGTGACCAATACAGTCTCTATGTAAGTAGCTGCAACTCCACTGACTACACCAGGGCTGTATCTGGACCCTAATTATTATTTAGAGCTACTGCATGATGTGACCAGGATGTTACCAAATACGTAACCCACCCTGGGCATCACGGCTATGAGCTATATCAATGTAAAAAGGTTAAACATTTTGGAGCTAATGATTAGTTACAGTGTCAAGTTCACATATCTATCAAACCGCACAAATCCCCACAAACCACATTAGGCAGCAATTTTGGATTTGCTTCTTCTGAACTTTGTTTTTCAGCATCTTTCTGTTTGTGGCTTGTCTTAACAGATCTCCAGCACACAAAAAAGATCAGAAGGCCAAATCTAGTTGAAAACTTTTGCTCCATGAATTGAAAAGACATTTCCAATGCCACATGCCAAAGGCTTTATCCCAGTAGATGACACTTTTTCAACACAAGAAGAATAGATTTTTCTATTTCCCAGAAAAACAACAAAAAAACCCAGTTCCAATCTATTATATTTTAAGAGTATTAATGGAATAGAACCATGCAAAGGAAGATATGTACCAAAGATAAACAAAAAATCTTAGTAAACTTAGTAAAGAGTAAATTCAATAATAATGTGAACATAAGAACGGCCATATTGGGTCAGACCAAAGGTCCATCTAACCCAGTATCCTGTCTTTTGACAGTGGTCAATGCCAGGTGCCACCGAGAGAATGAACAGAACAGGTAATCATCAAGTGATCCATTCTCTGTCACTCATTCCCAGCTTCTGGCAAACAGAGGCTAAGGACACCATTCCTGCCCATCCTGACTAATAGCCATTGATGGACCTATCCTCCATGAATTTATCTAGTACTTTTTTGAACCCTGTTATAGTCTTGGCCTTCACAACATCCTCTGGCTAGAAGTTCCACAGGTTGACTGTGCATTGTGTGAAAAATTTTGTTTGTTTTACACTGCTGCCTATTAATTTCATTTGGTGGCCCCGAGTTCTTGTGTTATGAGAAGCAATAAATAACACTTCCTTATTTAACTGTTAACTATTCCCCAACAATTTATGTTCATCTATGTGTTTGACAATTTTGTTCTTTACTACAGTTTCAACAGTTTCCCCGATATTGAAGTCAGGCTTACTGGCCTGTAATTGCCGGGGTCACCTCTGGAGCCCTTTTTAAAAATTGGCATCACATTAGCTATCCTCCAGCCATTTGGTACAGAAGCTAATTTAAAGGATAGGTTACAGACTAGTTAGTAGTCCTGCAATTTCACATTTGAGTTCCTTCAGAACTCTTGGGTGAATACCATCTGGCCCTGGTGACTTATTACTGTTTAGTTTATCAATTTGTTCCCAAACCTCCTCTAATGACACCTCAATCTGGGACATTTCCTCAGATTCATCACCTAAAAAAATGGCTCAGGTTTGGGAATCTCCCTCACATCCTCAACTGTGAAGACCGATGCAAAGAATTCATTTAGTTTCTCCGCAACTGCTTTATCATCCTTGAGTGCTCTTGCAGCATCTTGATTGTCCAGTGGCCCCATTGGTTGTTTAGCAAGCTTCCTGCTTCTGATGTACTTAAAAAAAATTTGCTATTACTTTTTGAGTCTTTGGCTAACTTTACTTCAAATTCTTTTTTGGCCTTCCTAATTATATTTTTACACTTTATTTGCCAGAGTTTATGCTCCTTTCTATTTTTCTCACTGGGGTTTAACTTTCACTTTTTAAAGAACAGCATCCCAAAGGAAGCAGTGGAAGCCCTGCTGTTTTAATCATTTAAAACTAGACTGGACAAAGCATGTTAACGTACAACAGGGAACAATCCTTTAATAATGGGAGAAAACCAAGGGTACGTCTTCACTGCAATTAAAAACCCACAGCTGGCCCATGCCACCTGATTCGGGTTCGCAGGGCTCAGTTAATTTCTGGGTAGAAGTCCGGGCTCGGTCTGAAGCCCAAACTCTAAGACCCTGCAAGGTGGGAGGGTCCCAGAACTTGGGCTGCACCCTGAACCGGAACATCTACACCACAATAAAACAGCTCCGCTTCAAGAATCAGCTGACAAGGGCCAGCTGTGGGTGTCTAATTCCAGTGTAGATATACCCTAAATGGCCTATCTTAGCAGGTCTTTTCCACTGCTAACACTATGCATTAGACCAGTGGTTCCCAAACTTGTTCCGCCGCTTGTGCAGGGAAAGCCCCTGACGGGACGAGCCGGTTTGTTTACCTGCCGCGTCTGCAGGTTCGGCCGATTGCGGCTCCCGTGGTTCACTGCTCCAGGCCAATGGGAGCTGCTGGAAGCAGCAGCCAGTATGTCCCTCAGCCCGTGTCGCTTCCAGCAGCTCCCACTGGCAAGGAGCAGTGAACCGTGTCCATTGGGAGCCGCGATCAGCTGAACCTGCAGACGCGGCAGGTAAACAAACCGGCCCGGCCCATCAGGGGTTTTCCCTACACAAGTGGCGGAACAAGTTTGGGAACCACTGCATTAGACAATGCATGGAAAAATTTTATTGGGAAAAACTCCATTTCATGCTATCACTCTTCAGTCAACCAAATTCTATATTTATATAATTTTGACAGACCTTTATGAATTCATATGCAGAGGTGTTGAGCTATTATTATTATCATCACTTAAGACTTAAGTTACAGTAATGCATAGAGGCCCCAATAAGAATCAGAACCCCCTTGTGGTAGGTGTTGTTCTAGAAAAAGGTAGACATTGGGTGAAATCCTGGCCCTATTCAAGTCAATGGCAAAAATCGAATTGTCTTCAGTGCAGCCAAGATTATACCAACTGTTCCTGAACAGATATTTTTAGAGTAAAAATCTAAAATATTAAATCAGAAGAGCAACTGCTATGTACAAATAATACTTTTAAAGTCTGCATTTAAAATCTAAATTGCTTCTAAGAAATACTGGGGAAACACACAAGTTTACGGATAAATTTACTTCATTGAACTATTCTGTTTTGCATATCTCCAAAACAACTGTTTACCTGATTTCCATGGAGATCCAGCTTAACCAAATGAGTACAACATTCGAGTGCATCAATATTTGTAATATAATTATTAGACAGGATGCATACTTTAAGCAAAACACAGTATTGCAAATGTCTCACATTCTTTAAATATAGCCCATTTAACTGAACTATAGCAAGATCTTTCAGCTTCTTTATGTGGGCTTGACTGGTAGTTTGTCCATATTTGAGTAATAAATTTTCAGAAGTAGAAACAAGGTGTTCAGTTAATTCCTCCATGCCTGGTTATCTGCTTTGTGGTTCATCCACAAGAGATCTAAGAAAAGAAGAAGGACTACACAGTAGGTTGCATTTATTCAACTTTCAGAAGAAAAACTTCAAATACCCCAAATACATATCCAACTGTCTGTTACAACACTGCTTGCTCTGTAAAACACTACACATCCATGGGGGGGAAAACCTCTTATGGGATTAATTTTAAAACATAAAAGTGAATGAAAAAGTGTAAGTGCATGTTATTAGTATATAGCACATTTTATTCCAAAGGAACCCAAAAAGTGCTTTGCAAACTGTAGGCTTGATTATGCAACCCTTTATATTTTGTATTCACTCAATCAAGCAGTCAATGAACGGTACATACATACATGTATTGAGCTGTTTATTAGTTGATCCTCCCTGTTAACATGAGTACGGGTTGTAGGGATGAATTCATACAGCTGCTAAAATGCAGCCACCTTGGAAGTGAGGCAATGTTTAAGAATGCACAGCAACACAACACAATAAATTAGACAGGAAAAAACAAAGAATAACATTAGCCATTGAAACTGCATGGAGAAATTTGTTGGCAGAATGCAACTTCCTGAGTTACAATCTAGTTAGGATACTAGTGCTAACAGTCCTGCTCTTACAAAAAAACTGCTTTGAATTCTTTAATAACCACAAATGGTGAACAACTCTGGTTTACATCTTATCCAAAAGAGTGCACCTAGAGCAGCACAAATGTCCCTGTTTCTTAATGAATCATCAATATCACAGCTAAGACGGTTTTAGCTGACGGTCTTTTCAAATACTGAGACAATCCAACACTTTACTGTACGACATTTGCTGGAATCTGGCACAATTTGATGTGGTTTTATTGATAAAGGTAGGAATGTCCCTTTAGTTGAAATTATCTTTTTTTCAAAAAATAAAAGGAGTACTTGTGGCACCTTAGAGACTAACCAATTTATTTGAGCATGAGCTTTCGTGAGCTACAGCTCACTTCATCAGATGCATACCGTGGAAACTGCAGCAGACTTTATATATACACAGAGAATATGAAACAATACCTCCTCCCACCCCACTGTCCTGCTGGTAATAGCTTATCTAAAGTAATCTTCAGGTTAGGCCATTTCCAGCACAAATCCAGGTTTTCTCACCCTCCACCCCCCCACACAAATTCACTCTCCTGCTGGTGATAGCCCATCCAAAGTGACAACTCTTTACACAATGTGCATGATAATCATGCACATTGTGTAAAGAGTTGTCACTTTGGATGGGCTATCACCAGCAGGAGAGTGAATTTGTGTGGGGGGGTGGAGGGTGAGAAAACCTGGATTTGTGCTGGAAATGGCCTAACCTGAAGATTACTTTAGATAAGCTATTACCAGCAGGACAGTGGGGTGGGAGGAGGTATTGTTTCATATTCTCTGTGTATATATAAAGTCTGCTGCAGTTTCCACGGTATGCATCTGATGAAGTGAGCTGTAGCTCACGAAAGCTCATGCTCAAATAAATTGGTTAGTCTCTAAGGTGCCACAAGTACTCCTTTTCTTTTTGCGAATACAGACTAACACGGCTGTTACTCTGAAACTTTTCAAAAAATGTAACTGCAAAGAACAGCTGGATTCAACAATATTTTTGGACTTTGATTATTGTAACATAAGGAATGCACACAAATGTATGAATTATCAAATTAAATTAATGCCACAATATTAAAAATAAGTATAGCTATATTTTACTCCAGTATTAGGGATCTAATTATACATTCAAAGATTTCAGTTGAACAGAAATCATATTATTGTCAGTAAACCTTTCATGAGTTTTATATCTTCAGCAGTTTCCTAAATTCCTTGTAAATTATCGTATATTTTTAATCACACTGTGAAAACTGCTTCTATAGAGTATAGTGCATACTAGTTACAACAGACACCACTCTACTCTCAACCTTTATTCATTATACACAATTAGGTGAAGTACATGTGGCAGAGATGTATGTGAAGGACACAAGGTTTGAATAAATGAGAGCCTATGACAGGGATCGGCAACCTTTGTCATGCGGCCTGTCAGGGAAATCCGCTGGCAGGCTGGGATGGTTTGTTTACCTGCAGCATCCACAGGCTTGGCCGATCGCAGCTCCCACTGGCCGCGGTTCGCTGTTCCAAGCCAATGGAGGCTGCGGGAAGTGGTGGCCAGCACATCCCTCTGCCCTTGCCGCTTCCCATAGCCCCCATTGGCCTGGAACAGCGAACCACGGCCAGTGGGAGCTGCGATCGGCCGAACCTGCGGACGCTGAAGTTAAATAAACCGTCCCGTCCCGGCAGCAGATTTCCCTGACGGGCCGCGTGCCAAAGGTCGCCGATCCCTGGTCTATGATAAAGTATCAAACAAGATTGCAAATCATTCTCCAGTTCAGAAGGATGGGAATTTTCTCCTAAAGGAACTATTCCTCTGGAAAGAATATAATACATGAACATTTGCTGGCTAGCTGTTGAGGGTCCTACACTGTTACAAGAGGCACTTATTACTTAAAATGTTTATCTATTACCTGGAACATGCTTTAATCCATTTTGTACAATGTACTTTTGAACAAGTATATAGTATTCATGAAACATGGCAAATTAATGGGATCCATTAATAATGTTACATTTCTGCCAACTAGCAGAACAGAATGAAAATGGTACTAAGAACCTAAAACTCCAGGAACATTCACCTTAATTATAAACAAATTGTATAATTATACCTGCAACAGTGAATGAAGGATCCAAACTCTCTCTCACTGACGTGAATGGAAGTTGGCTTCAATGGGAGTCTGAGTCTGGAAAAATAACTAAGTATGCATTCTATAAAAGCACTTCATGCTTTTACCTACATTTACTCAGTAATGTGGGAAGACTAAGACGGGTCAAAAGGATTACTTATACTGAGCAAAGAAAGTAATTTTTAAAATTATTTTTTAAAAAGCTTTTTCAATCTATATTGCCATGGTGATGATAAACTCTATTTAATGAATCACTGAAAAAGTTTCATAATTCCAGGTCAGTAGCACTTTGATATTTTAGGGTCCATCAGCATTTACGCTCTAAGTCACCACTTTTAGCGCTAACTAGGGGATAGGTGATAAGTAGGCGATAAAAAAATTGGCTTTTTAGTAGAACTAGGATACTTTTCTCATGATGACATACTTTGTTTCCTAAATTCTTTACAACAGTTTTTGTATTACTTTTAAGGCTTCCTTTATTGCAAGATTTGTGTATGGTGAGACTTTATCAAAAGATACCACCATTTCATTTTCCTCTGTTTATATTCTGCACCTGTAGAATCTAAATTCAGAAAAGCAAATGAAGATTGCAGATCAGGAGCCATAACGTCCAAAAGAGAAAGAAAAACTCTCAGCAACATGGCTTATACCAATACTGAACAACTGTTTGTAGGTTTGTAGGTCAGCTGTGTGTGTAAAATTAAGCATGCGTATTAAGTCTTTGAAGGATCAGGACCCCATTCTTTACCTGCAGTATCTCTATGATGTTAACGAAGTATAAATTACTAGGGCTGTCAATTAATCGCAATTAACTCATGTGATTAACTAAAAAAAGAATCACAATTAAAATATTTAATCATGACTAATCACACGTTTAATTGCATTGTAAAACAGTAGAATTCCAACTGAAATTTAATAAATACAGTAAAAGCTGTTTTATCCGGCACGTTGGGGAAATGGAGAGTGCCGGTAAGTGAAAAATGCCAGCTAACTAAGACGGAGGGAGTTTGGGTGAGGGAGGGGATGTGGGGCTGGGGCATGGGAGGGGTTGCGGGGCGTGGGCTCTGGGCAGGAGTTTTGAGTGCGGGACGGGGCTTGGGGCAGTGGGTTGGGACGCAGGAGTGGGTGCGGGATGCTGGATCTGGGGGGTGCTCACCTCGGGCGGCTCCCCACAAGCGGTGACCAGTCCTGGATGCTCTTAGGCAGAGGCGCAGCAGGCAGCTCCATGTGCTGCCCCCACCCCGCCCTGAGCACTAGCTCTGCAGTTCCCATTGGCTGGGAATCACGGCCAGTAAGAGCTGCGGGGGTGGTGCCTGCGGGTGGAGATAGTGTGCAGAAAGCATGCAGCCTGCCATGCCCCCTCCTAGGAGCAGCTGGGACAGGTCACCGATTCTGGGGAGCCGCCCGATGTGAGCACCTCCCAGATCTGGCCCCCTGCACCTCCTCCTGTGCCCCAACCCACTGCCCCGAGCCCACTCCTGCACCCAAACTCCCTCTCAGAGCCCGTGCTCCACACCCCCTCCTACGCCCCAACCCCCTGCCGGCCCCACGACAACCAGACAATAAACCGGAATTTCAATGAATGTCAGAAATGCCAGTTTATAGAGCTTTCCAGTTGATGAAGTGCCAGGTAAAATAGCTTTTACTGTATTTGTGGGCGTTTTTCTACATTTTCGAATATACTGATTTTAATTACAACACAGATTACAAAGTGTATAGTGCTCTCTTTATATTATTATTTTTTATTACAAATATTTGCACTGTAAAAAGATAAAAAGAAATAGTATTTTTCAATTCACCTCAGACAATTACTGTAGTGTAATTTTTTGTTGTGAAAGTGAAACTTACAAATGTAGTTTTTGTTTGTTTGTTACATATCTGCACTCAAAACAAAACAATTTGTTTATCTTTACAGGAGATAATGCTGCCCACTTATTATTTACAATGTCACCTGAAAGTGAGAAGAGGCGTTCGCATGGCATTTTTGTACTGCAAGGTATTTATGTGCCACATATGCCAAACATTTGTACGCCCCTTCCTGCTTTGACCACCATTCCAGAGGACATGCTTCCATGCTGATGATGCTCATTGTAAAAATGTGTTAATTAAATTTGTGACTGAACTCCTTGGGGGAGAATTGTATGTCTCCTGCTCTGTTTTACCCACATTCTGCCATATATTTCATGTTATGGCAGTCTTGGATGATGACCCACCACATGTTGTTCATTTTAAGAACACTTTCACTGCAGATTTGACAAAACACAAAGAAGATACCAATGTGAGATTACGAAAGATAGATATAGCACTCGACCCAAGGTTTAAGAATCTGAAGTGCCTTCCAAAATCTGAGAGGGAGAAGGTGTGGAACATGCTTTCAAAGTGTTAAAAGAGAAATACTTTGATGTGGAAACTACAGAACGCGAACCACCAAAAAAGAAAATCAACCTTCTGCTGGTGACATCTAACTCAGATGATGAAAATGAACATGCATCGGTCCACACTGTTTTGGATCGTTATCGAGCAGAACCTGTCATCAGCATGGACGCATGTCCTCTGGAATGGTGGTTGAATCATGAAGGGACATATGAATCTTTAGTGCATCTGGCACATAAATATCTTGCGACGCCAGCTACAATTGGCATGCAAACGCCTGTTCTTACTTTCAGGTGACATTGTAAACATGAAGCGGGCAGCATTATCTCCTGCAAATGTAAACAAACTTGTTTGAGCGATTGGCTGAACAAGAAGTAGGACTGAGTGGACTTGTAGGCTCTAAAGTTTTACATTGTTTTATTTTTGAATGCAGTTATTTTTTGTACATAATTCTACATTTGTAAGTTCAACTTTCACGATAAAGAGATTGCACTAGGGTACATGTATTAGGTGAACTTTTAAAAATACTATTTATTTTGTTTTTTACAGTGCAAATATTTGTACTAAAAATAATAATATAAAGTGAGCACTGTACACTTCGTATTCTGTGTTGTAATTTAAATCAGTATATTTGAAAATGTAGAAAATATTCCAAACTATTTAAATAAATAGTATTCTATTATTGTTTAACAGTGCGTTTAATCACTTGACAGCCCTATAAGTCGTCTTAGCTAGGTCTCTCAGCAGTATGAAAAATCCAAACCCATGAGCAGCACAGTTAAACGGACATAATCCCTGGTGTGGGTAGTGCTACATCAATGAAAGAATTCTTCCATCAACCTAGCTACCACCCCTCGAGGATTCCCTACACAAACGGGAGAACCCCTCCAATCAGTGTAAGTAGTGTCTACACTGAAGCGCTACAGCGAAGCAGCTGTGATACTGTATCATTTTAAGTGTAGACATCCCCTTAGGCTTGTGAGTAAGTTTACAACTATTGTGAATAAAGTTATTTATGTGCACAAGGCCTGGTCTACACTAGGAATTTACTTCAGCATAGCTGCTTTTCTCAGGAATGTGAAAAATCTATACCACTGAGAGGGCAAGTCTACACTACAGCCAGGATCAATGCTCTGAGATCAATCCACCAGCAGTCAATTTAGCGGATCCAGGAAAGATCACTCTCCAGTCAACCCCTTCACTCTACCCCCGACGAGAAAAGTAAGGTAAATTGATGGGAGATTTTCTCCCTGTGGTAACTCGACCTAAGATATGTTGACTCCAGCTACATTATTCACGTAGCTGGAGTTGCATAGCGTAGGTTGCCGGTAGTGTAGACATAGCCAGAGATGTAGCTATCCCAACCTAACTCCCAGAGTCACAGCACTGCCCTTGAAGAATTCTCCCATTGACCTAGCTACTGCCTCTCAAGGAGGTGGATTATCTACATAAACAGCTGCACCACTGTAGCAGTTTAAGTTTAGACATACCCCAAGCTCTTGTAGGTTTGAGTCTATGCACAGAAGATACATTCATAGGTTCCTACAAAGTCCACCCATTAATAGAACTGGAAGGAAAGCTATTTTTCTCTTTAACGGATAATCCTTCTTTGCATTGAATAACCAAAATACCACTAAAAAGTGCATTTATATACAAATTATTGAACAGTATTATTCAAAAGTTTGTTATGAGCAGTCACTGAAGAATGTTTATGATTTAAATGCATAGTCTGTTTTTTCTTGTAGATGTTTTTAATCAAACTGAATAAACATTGTAATTCTTTATCATTTGTGACATCTTTAGACACTAGAACATACCAAAAGAAACTTTTTTTCAGTAAATAACAAAGAGCAAGTACAAAGGGAAAATAAATGATACAACACAGCATGAACACATTTTAGTAAATTCCAAGTTTCCTATCAGTGTGCGTCAGAAAGAGAACCATATAATCTACTCATGTTGTTCTGGAAATTAAAACTAGTAAAAACAGGAAACTAGGGCCCTGAACCACTTAAGCAGACTTTTATGTGTCCATGTGCACTCAAATGCACCCACATGAATTCAGTTGTAAGACTGGGCCAAAATACTGAGATGCATGTATTATAAAAGATTTCCAAACCAGATAATTTAAAGACAAAAGTTACTGTGCCACTTTAACACATCATTTATTACTATACTTCTCAGTATAGTACACAGACCATCAGGTACCAAGACACATGGATCACTTTGTGCACTACTGACCTACAGCCACTTCTGGGCCAGAACACTGCTGCTTGAGCCAGGAGGTGAAGAAGAACACCGCAGCTATTGGAAGGTGTAAATTGGAGATTTAGGAAGCTATGCCAAAGGCACTCAGGTGGGAATCCAGCCAGGGAATGGAGTTTGACAACCTGACTCTTCCAAAAAATGCCAAGGAATCTTTGGGGTGTGTTGTCAGTGTCAGCGCCAGACTTCGACATTAAGGGTGAAATGTTCAGCTACAGACTCTTATTTGCCCCCCCACCCCTCCAACTCTGTAGTGAGAAATTACCAACCGGGAGTGCACTACAGTTAGCCCTTAGCGACCGGGGGGGGGCCTGCTTTAAATCTTCACTCATCCCTGCCTGTCGGGCACCCCGGGGTTCAGCCCCCCCTGCCCGGGCCAGACCCCGGAGTTCAGCGTCCCCCTGGGCCTCCGGGCCCGTTAAGAGACTCTCGGGTTCAGCCCCACGCTGAGGTGAAACCCAGGGGCTGGGCTCCCTCGGTTCCCACGACCAGTTAGAGACCCCGGGGTTCAGCCCCCTACCCGGGAGCAGCTCCCCGCCTCCCGCCTCCCACTCCACTCTCACCCGCGTCCCGCGCCCCGCCCGGCCGGCAGCGGAGCTGGTCGGCGTACGGCGGCGGCCGAGCGGCAGGTAGCGGCGGCCTTGTTTGTCCGGCGGCTACCATGGGAACCGGCCCGAGAGCCGCCCCCTGCTCCCCGCCCCAGAGCGGGGCCGAGCCGCGCGGGGAGGCGGGGCCGGTAACCGAACCCGGAAGGCCCTTGCTGGGCCTGGGCTTGAGCCGGCGAGATGCCGGCGGAGGCCGAGCTCGAGGTGTTGCTCCAAGAGGCCACTCGGCGGAGACTGGCGAAGTTTGACCGGCTGAGAGGTAGGGGCCGGGGTCGCGGCTGGCCTCGGGGCCGGGGTGATGGGGTGGGGCCGCTGCTTCAGGGGAGTCACCCCGGATCCGCAGCGTCAAGCTCCCCGTCCTGAGAGTAACTGCCCTAAGCGTAGGCCCCGACCCGGCAAAGAGAGAGCCGGCCCCGCCCAGCCGAAACACCTGTCTCTCAGCGGCAAGCATCAGACGTGAAGTTAAGCCCGCCTGGGAGCGTTTGCAGGATCCGGGGCTTGTTCGTGTCGCGCAGCGGTTCTTAAACTAGGGCCGCCGCTTGCCCGGGGAAAGCCCCTTTGGCGGCCGGGCCGGTTTGTTGACCTGCCGCGTCGGCGGTTCGGCCGATCGCGGCTCCCACTGGCTGCGGTTCGCTCCCGGCCCCTGGGCGCTGCGGGGAGCGGCGTGGGCCAAGGGACGTGCCGGCCGCCCTTCCCGCAGCCCCCACTGGGCTGCAGCGGCGAACCGCAGCCAGTTTGAGCCGCGATCGGCCGAACCTGCCCACGTCGCAGGGAAACAGACCGGCCCCGCCCGCCAGGGGCTTTCCCTGGGCGAGCGGCTGCCCTAGTTTTGGAACCACTGGTGTAGCGTTTTCCACCTGTAAATCTGAAAGACAAGCGCTTTTCTTGGAAGGCAAGTAATATCCCCAGCACGGTATGCATCCGATGAAGTGAGCTGTAGCTCACGAAAGCTTATGCTCAAATAAATTGGTTAGTCTCTAAGGTGCCACAAGTACTCCTTTTTGCGAATACAGACTAACACGGCTGTTACTCTGAAATCTGATCCCCAGCACTGGCTCTGGCTTTTAGCAACTGATGGGAAAATTAAGAGACGGAGAGTTGTGTCCCAGTGAGCACCCCACAGAGTCCCTCAGCAAGGCCACAATCATGCAGGGTTAACTCTAAGGATGGGAGTATTCCCACTGACTTCATTGGAACTGCTCACATATTTAAAGTTAAACACATGCATCAATGTTTGCAGGATCAAGGCCCAAGTCATTTGTAAAGATGAGGAAAGCACCCTGGTCTCCTGACTCCTAGTTCCATTTCTGTATTCACTGTTTTAGTCCACAGTCCTTCAAAAGAATCCTCTTGGTCGATTTTTACATCAGTGTGACTCCACCTATGTAGATCCTTGACTGGTTCACAACTTTATGGAGTGTGGTGTTAAAAGTAGTTGGGGGGGAGGGAAGGTTCAAATCTGTTCTGAAATAATGAGTTCTGAGGGGAAAACTTCTGCAGATTCTACATAGAGTTTTAGGGGACAAGGGGAAGAGTAAGTAGGGAGAGTTGCAAATTATTTTTAATTTTTTTCCATTTTATTGTCACTTTTCTTGAAAAGCCACTTTTTTAGGGATTTCAAAAAAGAAGTGAGAGAGGAGAAATACAGTGTTTCTGGCTACAGCTGCTAGTTATGCAGATCAACATGATGTTACAAGATTGAATCTGAGAAGGTTTAAGGTGACTCAGATTACAGGAGAGATGGTGCATATTGAATATATGAACTGCCCTATATGAATGTATCAATGTTTTATAAAACAATAATTCCATTAAGAGTGACCGTTCTATAGACCAAGAATAATTAAATTTTCATGGGATTTGAGTTACAATGGGTTGATGGATATTTCTGAGCTGAGAACATCACTCGTGTTAAATCTAAGGAACAAAGGTAGCATAGCACTGTCTTATTAGTTAGGGTCTAGTTAAGAGTATGCAGATTCCTTGATGCACCCATAAAGAGCGAGGTCAACGCTGTACACCACAGAGTGTTAAAGTGGCTAGAATTGTTACATGAATAAGGCTATAAGGCCATGTCTAGACCAAGGGCTTGTCCATACCAACAACACTTAGTTCGCAGCAGGCTGGGGCATAAATCTACTTTGGGCTAGCCTGCTGTGCACTAAGTGTTCTTGTGGACTCTGCTGACACACACTAACGGTTCCTTAAGCACACTAAGGTTTTTATAACAAGATAGATACATAAAATCCTAAAGTGAAATCCTGGCTCCACTCATCTCCATGGTAAAACTCCCATTCTCTTCAATGAGGTCCTTATTTCACCCAAAGTGTAAACAGGGCAAATTGTTGTTTTATCTTAATGTAGCCAGTTGAGGGGAATCGTAGTAGGAAGTTTAGGATTTCTGGATTTCCTAAGCATTTTTGGGCAAGTCTGTCATAACGAATATTCATGAGGCAACCAAATTAAGGTTGTATGTGGCCACTTTTATTTGGGCATTTAATAACATTTGAGTGCTTGATTTTAATGCAAGTTCCTTTAATGTAGTTTTTGAATGTCATACCACTGAGAAAGTCATTAATCTCTCACTATTGTACTCTACTGATGGTCTCTCTTGTTAACTCACTTTTCAAATAGGTAAAGTCACACAAACTGGAGAATTCTGGGATGTTGTTGTAATTACAGCAGCTGACAAAAAACAGGAATTGGCTTATCAGCAACAACTATCAGAAAAGTTGAAAAGAAAGGAACTCCCTCTTGGAGTTCATTACCATGTTTTTGTGGATCCCCCTGGACCAAAAATTGGTGGGTATTTTATTGCCAATTTTTCTGTTTTCGCTTACATGATATAGTAGTTGATACATACCTTTTTCTGACAATCAGTCAAAGAAATTAACTTTGCAGGTCTCTGACTACATTCAGTATAAAGCCAGAAGGCACCATTGTCACCATCTGGTCTGTCCTCCTGTATAATACAGGCCATAGAACTTCCCTCAATTAATTTATATTTGAACTAGTACATTTATTTTAGAAAAATAGCCAATCTTGATTAAAAATTTCCAGTGATGCAGAAGCCACCTCACCACTGGTAAGGTTCATAGTTTAAGATTTCATTACACATTGAGAAAAGGAGTACTTGTGGCACCTTAGAGACTAACCAATTTATTTGAGCATGAGCTTTCGTGAGCTACAGTGAGCTGTAGCTCACGAAAGCTCATGCTCAAATAAATTGGTTAGTCTCTAAGGTGCCACAAGTACTCCTTTTCTTTTTGTGAATACAGACTAACACGGCTGTTACTCTGAAACCTGTCATTACACATTGACTAATTTTCAGACAGACAAAAAGTGCTCATTGTAGTAAGTATTATGACAGTTGTCTGTCTCTTACAGCAAACGAGTTCCAGAAAGCTGTTAGAAGCAGAATTATATTAATTAAATCACAAAAAGTGTTCTAATGGCATTAAGCAGTGTATTTTGATTCAAATGTGTAATTATTAGCATTAATGAGTCTGGTGCTCCTTTGGACTTCATATCAGTTCAGCAGATGTATTAAAATTTACCTAGTAACATTGATATATTGCCCTTAAGGTGCATGCACAGTATATAGATCATGGTGGTTTAGACTTTGATTGTATGTTAGTAATATATACATACTCTGTATTATAAGTGCATAACACAGAATGTCACTGATTCATGTTGTTCTTATATGTTCATATTGTACATCATAACGAATCCATTATGGTCTATAGTGGAATACGTTTACACCTATTCGATTCATAACACTGAACACATAGCAAGAGTCTTAATGAAAAGTAGTCACTGAGCATGCACAGTGTCATCTTGTAAACTTCAGTAGCTCAGACATTTGTTTGTTTAGAAAGTAACAAATATGATTAGAATATAGTATAATCTGCAAAGATTAATTTTCTGAAATTAAATTGTTTTATGTTATAGGAGAACAATAAATACCAAAATACTGATAAACCTCTATTTTTTTTCCTTTTCTGTACTGTACATGTCAAAAAGGTTGTTTGAAAACTTGCTCAAAATCATTAGCGAGATTTTGTATGACAGGTTACATGTCAGAGCCAATTTTTACAGCCTCTGGAATTGATGACAGATCCTTGATGATGATGTCACTCAGAGGATGAATTGGAGCTGGGGAAAGTGTTCTTTTTTCCCCAAGACCTGCCCATGTGAGATGAGGTTTATAGTGGATTGTTCTGAGCATCATAAGGTGACTGCCCAACCTCTTTCCTGCAAGGTTTGATCAACAGTATTGAGATGGAGCTGAATAGTACCATCCTTTCAGAGTTGTTTTATGCAATCTCAGGAAGATATCATTGCATCCATAGACACTCCGTTCACAATTTAAAATGATCTTTGCAGCCATGAGGCTAGAGACTTCATTTAAAAATAATTGACAGTTTATGCTCTGGAGCAAGAGGTCAGCATCTTAAAAAGCACTTATGTGCCCAGATTCCCCACGCCAGCCCTGTTCAACCCCTGGTACTGTTAGCACATGATTTTAGTATGCTTGGCATATTTATATAACTAATGTTGATGTTTTTAATTTATGTACTCAATATTTTGTAGGAAATGGTGGATCAACTCTTCATGTCCTTCAGTGCTTGGAAGAGATGTATGGTGATAAATGGACTTCTATTAATATCATATTAATTCATTCTGGTAAATCCTTTTCCTGATTTAAATTTTCTGTGACACGATGCTATTTTTTCTTTTGCCCCCGAATGAAAATATGGTGGTGGTGATGGGGAGAAGAAGTTGTCAAATGTGATGTCTCAAGTGAGCTCAGATTTGGCTGGCTGATTTGGCAGTTGAATGGCATCTGAATGTGGGTTTGCAGTTCATATCCAACTATCTCAGCTAACGGAGCCTGGAAGTGCTGTGAAACAGCAACCTCAGCTTTTTGAGAGAAAGAAGCCTTATGTCACCATACAGCAACATCCTCTTGGGGAGATGAGTTGTTTGGCTCGTTTATGGTTTGAAATTGCAAAAGGGACTGCTTACATGTAGAAAGAAGAGAGACATTAATGCCAGTCGCTTTCTGACAGAGTTTGGCTCTGTGCCAGATATTTGCTCATTTTAAGGGAGTGGGAGAAGTAAATATAAAAAATGGTGCCAGGGGAGTAAAGGACAGGAGAGTGGGAAGGTTTATCTACTGAATCAAAAATGAAATGGAAGTAATTCAGTTTTGTTGTTTTCATTGTATGCAAAAAGTCCTTTTCCTACTTTACTTTGAGCACAAACTGAAGAGGATGAAGTCAATAAATTAGGAAATGCTCTCTTTAATGCATACTGTCTTTTGGACACTTGAGGATCGAGATCAGGATCCATTATTAGTTCTGTCTGAAAGAGTTCGACTGAGATTAGAATGTCAGTTCTTTAAATCTTCATTTTTTTTAAAGGCATGCTTAGAATACAGCCATGTCCATATGTAAAATAGCCACTTCGATATTGTAACTCATAACTAGTTCTTGATAATTGTATATACCAGTAAGAGAGATCTTTAAAGAGGAATGTGAATGTTTGTGTGTGAAACTTGTATATAATAAAACTTTTTTTTTTTTAAGGTGGTTATAGTCAACGTTTACCAAATACAAGTGCACTGGGAAAAATTTTCACAGCTTTGCCTTTCGGTGACCCTATTTACCAGATGTTGGAGCTGAAGTTGGCAATGTACATTGATTTTCCGACCCATATGAATCCAGGAATTCTCATTACTTGTGCAGATGATATTGAACTTTATAGCATTGGAGCAACAGAAGTCATCAAGTTTGATAAACCTGGGTTCACTGCATTAGCTCACCCTTCAGATTTGACTATTGGTACCACTCATGGAGTATTTGTGTTAGATTCATCTGCTTTATCAGAAAAAGAGCTTGAATACAGAACTTGTCATCATTTCCTACATAAACCTAATATTGAAAAGATGCATCAGTCTGGTGCAGTATGCATAAGGAGGAATTGCTCTCAACCAAACTCCTCTGGAGAACACAGTGACTTAAAAATGGACTGCGAGTATGTGTATACAGACAGTTTATTTTACATTGATCATAATGTTGCAAAACAATTACTAACGTTTTTTAAGCAGCTGGACACTCTTTGCTGTGAAATAGATGCATATGGTGATTTTCTCCAGGCTCTGGGACCTGGAGCAACTCATGATTACACAAAAATCACAGATAATGTCACAAAAGAAGGATCACAGTTAGCAGAAATAAGGCAGAAGCTATTTTCTCTTCTTAAAGGAACATCACTTAATATTATAGTCTTAAATAATTCCAGGTTCTATCATATTGGGACAACACAAGAGTATTTATTTCATTTTACTTCTGATAGTAAATTAAAATTGGAGCTTGGCTTACTATCTAAAGCTTTCAGCATCTTTCCAGATAAAGCAGAAAACTCAGATATATCGGCATGTATCATTCAAAGCATACTGGATTCAAGTTGTGTTATAGCACCTGCCTCTGTTATTGAATACTCTAGGCTGGGACCTGATGTTTCAGTAGGGACAAACAGCATTATCAGTGGTTGTTGCATAAGTGCTAACGCAGATGTACCACCAAATTCTTTTGTGAGTTCACTGAGCATCAGAGTTAATGGAAAAGTAATGTATGTGAGTATGGTGCTTGGTGTAGAAGACAACTTGAAAAAGAATGTGAAATTGTTGTCAGATGTACATTCCCTTCAGTTTTTTGGAATCAGTTTACTGCAGTGCTTGGAACTCTGGGACCTGAGAGTTTCAGACCAACTCTTCTCTGGTGACCAGACAAGTTTGGGTTTGTGGACTGCTCGGATTTTCCCTGTTTGTTCTACATTAAGTGGTTCAGTTAGAATGTCATTAAAGATGTTAAATGCTGTGCAAAACAAATCAGCTTTTAAACTGAATGGCTGGAAGCTCCTGTCTATTGAAGAAATGCTCTTCTACAAAGATGTAGAAGACATGTTGAAGTTCAGGCAGCAAATTTATGAAGAAATCACTCTAGAAAGACACAAAGAGAAATCTGATTTGTAGATGTACAGTATTTTTACACTTTGCCTTTCTTTAATGTGAAGATGATTGATTGTTTTCAAGCTTGTAAAACCCAGAAGCAAAAAGTATACATCTATTTTTTTCTGATTTAATTGAAGTAGAAATAATGAAATTGCATTAACAGTGTTATTGTAGCATAACATTAATAATGCAAAAAACACAGATAAACTATTCTTTTGATGAAAGAATTAATGAAATATTTCAAATCTATGAAAACACTAAGCGGTGAATTTTCTTGGGGTATCCAGTATGTATGGGTTTTTTTGTTTTGTTTTTTAGTTTTTGTTAATATGGAATGAACATTAATTAGGAGTTTGATTGAAAATTACTTAAAACTTCTTCAGAGTACAATGTTGGCTCTTGCAACATGGTGTGGCATAGCAATGAGTTACATTTCCCTCTTTTCACGGTATCCTTTTAAAATGGGTATTTTAAGAAGCTAAGGTAATTTTCCATTATTTTAAGCAAAACAAAAGATTTCTTTTTATATTTGTTTAAATGTTAGCTCGTCATCACTTTTACAAGCAATGGGAAATTTTGTGTATTTGTGCTATATATATCTTCTTGCAGAATACTGAATAATTTGTGGAAAGAATATATCTAAAAAGCTGTGATCTGAAATATTGTATCATAAGTAAATTGAAGTAAATGCACTTTCCATATCTCTGCATTATGGTCCTTTCTGAATCAACGATTTCCAGAATCTAATGGCTCATTAACTTATGATTCCAATTCTCTGAATCCCCTTATGGTGTACAAGTATCTCTCAAGACTCTTACATCTTGTGGTCATTTCATAACTTCAGTTCTCAAAGGAGACCAGGGCCAATAGAATGTTCTAGTTCAGTATCACCTTTGAGTATCAAGCTGTGGTAATGCCTCCTTCATTGTCCCATGTTCAGCTGTGTACGCTTGCTACCTGCAGTCTCTCCTGCAAAATAATATCCGTTTTCGTTCTAGAATACCGACATTCACAATATTGAGTGGCACTGCAATAAACAGTTATTTTGCCCAGAATTTAGAATGTAGTAACTATACACAGTCTCCTCTCTGACAACTGTTCCTCGCACACTTTCCAGAAGCTTCTTCGTTGATGAATATACCTGCTCGCTCTTTTTCATCATCTGGGAACATGCAGTCACATTCCCAACCCACATTACCCCTTCCATCATGCATTTTTATTCTTTTGTTGATTGTGGATGATCCTGTGCCCTGGCTGTCCATTTTGTGTCTGTGTGCTGAGCTAATTAACTCTGCACACTCCACAAAGTAATTTTAACTATATTTTTTCCTCAGACTGTTTTACTACATTGTTACAATTTAAAATATTTTACCTTTTTTTCCCTTAGAATGTGCCCATTAAGCTGTCACAATGCTAGGGCAGATGAGTTAACACAACATATGACTCCGCTATGCGTAAGTGAAAGGTATTTGTTCAGTAGCTGGAAACGTGAGCAAAAAATTGAACTGCATTTCTCATGAAAAATATATTTGAAGTCAAACATGAATTTTATGTTTGTCAGGCCCCAGGACCCTAAAATTAATTATTTTTATATTATAAGCACAGAACCGGATTCTGATCTCTGGCACTAGTCTAAATTTGGAGGAACTCCTTGGATTTACTCTAGTAAAACGGAAATCAGAATTAAGTCCAATATCTTTAATGTTTAACAATAGTTTTAATGACTAAACAAGGCAGTGTATACTGATGTGCAAAATAATGTTGAGTACATGTAGCATTGATCATATCATGGAATTATCAGTAATAAAACTATCCCTTGTTGAGTTCTCCAGAGGTTTTAGAGGAAGGGGAAGCCTAAGGTTATAATGTGGAATTTGAGGTTCGGCTTGTTAGGGTAGGGAGCCTAATGAGTGAGTGTGCCATGGTTCACAAAAGATCCTGTGCTTGCGAGTGGTGTTGTAATCAAAGATAAGAATTATCAGATTAAATTTGTACCAACCTTTTTGATATATCTCACAGTAACCAAGTGCTTGTGGGCTGCTTTCTTAACTCCTATTGATATTTCTTGATGCCAGCTACAAGGCAATGGAACGTCTCACCAATAATATTTAATACCAAAGTTTTCTTTAACCTTCATCGTGTGTCACTGGTAAGGCACTACTTCTTTTGGAAGGTTTATCTACTTGAGTTAAAAGTCTTCTGCATGTGAATCGGTACAGAAGAGCTAGATCCCCCCAGGCTTGCAGCAGGGTGAAAGTGTAGATTTAATTTGCAATGGGGATAAGGATGGATGCCAAGAAAAAAAGGTCTTAGGCAACAGGATAAAGTGTTAGTGAAATGTTTGTGTTTTTTTTTTAAATGGTTGCAGAGGGGTATGTTCGTGAAGACTGAGATTAAGGATTGCAATCAAACACCATACAAAACAAGAAGTAAAAATAGTAATTGAATATGGTGCATAAAGTCATGAGAATACTTAATCTATCTTCATAAAATCATAGAATATCAGGGTTGGAAGGGACCTCAGGAGGTCATCTAGTCCAAACCCCTGCTCAAAGCAGGACCAATCCCCAACTAAATCATCCCAGCCAGGTCTTTGTCAAGCCTGACCTTAAAAACCTCTAAGGAAGGAGATTCCAGCACCTCCTTAGGTAATGCATTCCAGTACTTCACCACCTTCCTAGTGAAAAAGTGTTTCCTAATATCCAACCTAAACTTCCCCCACTGCAACTTGAGACCAGTACTCCTTGTTCTGTCATCTGCTACCACTGAGAACAGTCTAGATCCATCCTCTTTGGAACCCCCTTTCAGGTAGTTGAAAGCAGCTATCAAATCCCTCCTCATTCTTCTCTTCTGCAGACTAAACAATCCCAGTTCCCTCAGCCTCTCCTCATCAGTCATGTGTTCCAGTCCCCTAATAATTTTTGTTGCCCTCCGCTGGACACTTTCCATTTTTTCCACAACCTTCTTGTAGTGTGGGGCCCAAACCTGGACACAGTACTCCAGATGAGGCCTCACCAATGTCGAATAGAGGGGAATAATCACATCCCTCGATCTGCTGGCAATGCCCCTACTTATATAGCCCAAAATGCCATTAGCCATCTTGCCAACAAGGGTACACTGTTGACTCGTATCCAGCTTCTCGTCCACTGTAAATCCTAGGTTTCGAAGTAGCAGCCGTGTTAGAATGTATCCACAAAAAGAAAAGGAGTACTTGTGGCACCTTAGAGACTAACAAATTTATTTGAGCATAAGCTTTCGTGAGCTACAGCTCACTTCATCGGTTGCATGCTCACAAAAGCTTATGCTCAAATAAATTTGTTAGTCTCTAAGGTGCCACAAGTACTCCTTTTCTTTTTGTAAACCCTGGGTCTTTTTCTGCACAACTGCTGCCTAGCCATTCGGTCCCTAGTCTGCAGCAGTGCATGGGATTCTTCAGTCCTAAGTGCAGGACTCTGCAGTTATCTTTGTTGAACCTCATCAAATTTCTTTTGGCCCAATCCTCTAATTTGTCTAGGTCCCTCTGTATCTTATCCCTACCCTCCAGTGTATCTACCACTCCTCCCAGTTTCGTGTCATCTGCAAACTTGCTGAGGGTGCAATCCACGCCATCCTCCAGATCATTAATGAAGATATTGAACAAAACCAGCCCCAGGACTGACCCTTGGGGCACTCTGCTTGATACAGACTGCCAACTAGACATGGAACCATTGATCACTACCCATTGAGCCCGACGAGCTAGCCAGCTTTCTATCCACCTTGTAGTCCATTCATCCAGCCCATACTTCTTTAACTTTCTGGCAAGAATACTGTGGGAGACCATATCAAAAGCTTTGCTAAAGTCAAGGAATAACATATCCACTGCTTTCCCCTCATCCACAGAGCGAGTTGTCTCATCATAGAAGGCAATTAGATTAGTCAGGCATGACTTGCCCTGGGTGAATCACTTTCCTCTAAGTGCTTCAGAATTGATTCCTTGAGGACCTGATCCATGATTTTCCAGGGACTGAGATGAAGCTGACTGGCCTGTAGTTTCCCTGATCCTCCTCCTTCCCTTTCTTAAAGATGGGCACTACTGTAGCCTTTTTCCAGTCATCCAGGACCTCCCCCAATCACCATGAGTTTTTAAAGATAATGGCCAATGGCTCTGTAATCACATCCGCCAACTCCTTTAGCACCCTCGGATGCAGTGCATCCAGCCCCATGGACTTGTGCTCGTCCAGCTTTTCTAAATAATCCCGAACCACTTCTTTCTCCACAGAGGGCTGGTCACCTCCTCCCCATGCTGTGCTGCCCAGTGCAGTAGTCTGGGAGCTGACCTTGTTCGTGAAGACAGGGGCAAAAAAAGCCTAATGTGCATAATCTTTGTGTCATCAACTAGCGTGAAGTTCTACAAAACATCGTGGAAAACACAAATGTTTGACACACAGACTTTGTGTCTTCCATTAGAGACCAGACTTTGCTCCTTGATAGTTTTCATGCTGAATTGCCTCATCAGTATAAAGACTTAAATACATGGTAACCAGTAATTGTATTCTTTTAATATGCTCATTCATTCTTAACTATTATAAGAAGATTTATTTTAAGACGGTCCCCAAACATAATGCATTAGTAACCACATTGTTCACTGAAATTAGTTTTAGTATAAAGACAGAGATTTTGGTTTTTGTATCCAGAGCTGTTGGATCATATTAAAGAAGTTCTGTATTAAAATCACAAGTAAGTTTGATTCCCCTCCCCATAGTTTAAATTGCAGGGCATTGCTAATTAAGAGGTCTCTTGTCTCTTGGTCTGGGTTTTTTTGTTGTTGTAGTTACTGTTTCTCTCCCTCTGTGTGTGAAACTTGCAAGCTGCTAATTGTGTGAGAACATCCTAAAACAGAGAGAGATTCAAAGTGATACTTTGTAACAACAAGAAAAGGAGTACTTGTGGCACCTTAGAAACTAACCAATTTATATGAGCATAGGCTTCGGACCCCCAGGACACTCAGTTAAGCTTGTGATCAAGCTGGCAGTCTGCCGCGAGGCGAGCTACTGCCTGTCCCAGCCCCTGCTTCTCAGCGCTCCCTTGATGCTCTTAACTGAGTGTCCTGGGGGTCCGAAGTGTATGCTCAAATAAATTTGTTAGTCTCTAAGGTGCCACAAGTACTCCTTTTTCTTTTTGCGAATACAGACTAACACGGCTGCTACTCTGAAATTTGTAACAACAGAAACAGCACACAGAGACTCCCCACCCTTTTGTTGTATTTATCTTGCTTTGTTAACAATTGTGATTAAAATAGAGATAGAGGATGTATGTGGATGGATGCTTGGTATAGATAACAGATAACAAATGAATGATCAGGGAGGTGCCAGCCTAGGAGTTCAGGATCGATCGGCCAAAGAATGCGCAGAGTAGAGACAACCAGATGACCTCCAGAGCCTCCCGAAGGGCAGACTGGAATCCACCCAACAGCCTCAAGGATGGGAGAACCAAAGAACAAGATAACATCTGGCAGCACGGAGCCATCAGGAATGTGCCATCTGCTGATTGATTCAGCAACAGCATGATGAAGCAATTCCCATAGACTGGCACAGGAATAAATTCCTATAAAAATGGACTTTAGAAACTGAGAACTTTGAGTCTGGTTCTGCTACCACCCTCCAGGAGCATCAGATGCACATCTGACAAAGACTCAGCTCCACCCTCATGCCCAAGTTACCTGGCCGGTAACTTGGCATGAGCAACCTCTAGGCTGGTAACTATAACAAATTTGCTGAACCTGTGTGTGTGTATGAATGAACCTGTGAATGAATGTGAAACTGAATGACTATTGCTATAACTATAAGCTATAACTGCCTGTCTGCTATGATTCTTTTTGTATTTACAATAAATGCGACATTTTGTCTTATCCCCTTTAATAAGATCCTGCTGGTTTATATTTTATTGGTATACCACAGCGGGTGTTTGGGGATGAGGAGGTGAGAGAGAGGCACAATGACCAAATAGTCTTGGAAGAGTTCTTAATTCCTGAAAAGACTGCAGTCTGTATTCCTCCCAACTGGAAGGACAGAAGGAGTAGAATCCTGGTCAGACCCCACCACACCCAGCCATGCCTCTGTGGTTTGTGGAGTGCCTTGGAGTACTCCACAACATTTGGGCTTGGGCTGGAGTCCAAATGTCTGCACCACAATTTTACAGCCCCATAGCATGAGCCCCACAAGCCCAAGTCAGCTGACACAGGCCAGCCATGGGGGTTTAATTGCAGTGTACACATATCCCAAGTCTGTAGTAGCCCCCTTTTACTCCCCGTACAGGTGCATGAGGAAGCAAAAAATCTCCCTGAGGGCTCCTCTTCCACTTCAGAAGAGGAAGCACAATCTGTCCCAGAATGTGGAAGCACGGATGTGCTGCTTACTTACTGTGTTCAATAGTATTTCTGTTCCCGTCATTTACATATGCTTCCCAGCATAAGCCATGTTTCAAGAACCCATCAGTTTTACAAAGCCAGAGGGTGTCTGTTAAAACACACTGTGTGGTTAAAGGTTGATCCTATCTCTGTTTCTCCTTTGTATTGTTATAATCCACACAGCTTTCTTTGCTTCTGCTAGTTAGTTTTACAAGCAGAACTGTCGATAACGACAAAGAAAATAATTGTCCCCAACAAGGTTTCTTATTATGTAGAGCTGTTCACTCAGAATCCTATTAGCAGTACTAGCTATGAAATAGTTCATTCATGGTGTAAGAGCTGGGGGGATGCCAGGCTCAATGTAACTCATCACAGCACTGATATAATCTATCCAGGCCAAGTTACATTGAAATCTGTTGTTGCCAAAATATGCTCACAAATCTGTGCCTAAAGTTTTTTCCTACCATGGAAATACGTATATTTTAATTATGGTGTCACGGTAGGACAGTAATTGCATAGTTTGTAAAACAGTGTCTATTTTAAATCTGATTTTGAAGCTTACACACATCCTTTCCTCTTTTTGTTTTGTTTGTTTTTTGTTTTGTCAGAGGAATACCAGGTGCCACAGAGGGAATGAACAGAACAGGTAATCATCAAATGATCTATACCCTGTCATCCATTCCCAGCTTCTGGCAAACAGAGGCTAGGAGCACCATCCCTGTCCATCCTGGCTAATAGCAATTTATCGACCTATCCTCCAGGAACTTATCTGGTTCTTTTTTGAACCCTGTTATAGTCTTGGCCTTCACAACATCCTCTGGCAAGGAGTTCCACAGGTTGACTATGGCTTCAGAATATTGATGAATCTCTCCTATGCAAGATCTATTCTTTACTTTTTTTTTGATAGTACTACTATTCCCAAAGTAGACATTGCTTAAACAATTGTCTGTATTAAATATACTGTATGTTGCATTCATTGCTCAAATGTTAACTTGTTTACCTCTCTTAAAATATGTGATAGCCTTGAACAGTTTGTGGCTAAGTAATTTCCTATTTTCCTATCACTTTTGAATAGATTCATTAAATGTCCACTCTTTTTCCTTTGCAAGCCAGTGAGGTGTTTCATGTCCAGTCTCATTTAACATGTAGCTTGACAATGCATTGCCTTGAGAGGTAATAAAACATTTAAATGTTGAAGCAGAGAGCTTAATAAAAGCAGATCTTTTGTAACAGAATAAGTGTAGATTTCTTTTACTGGGTGAGAAAGATTAGACTTTTTTATGGGCTTGTGCCAGTCCATGATTGCTTTCTACACTATATATTTTGGCCTTGAGTTTTCAGAAAGCAAACTGGGATCGATAGAGCTGTGGTTAATAAAATTGGGGTTCCTCATGCATTTATTTAATGTTTCTAGTGTTTAAGATATAATTAGGTTTAGTGTAATACCTCTGAAAAGCAATCATTTACAGAGCTATGTTTTAAATAAACTATAGTTTTCCATATATTATTTCAAATAAAATATTATAAATATTTTATCATATGCAGTGTTTTGCTTTATGCGTACACATATAGGTATATATGGCTGATGCACATATTTTGCATGATCAGTTGCAGATCCATCATTAAGGCTATGATTTAGTCACGGGTATTTTCAGTAAAAGTCATGGACAGGACACAGGCAATAAACAAATATTCACTGCTGGTGACCTGTCCATGACTCATACTAAAAATAACTATGATTAAATCGGGACGGGGGGCACTGCTGGAGGGGCCGCCTGGGGCCAGTAGCACCAGCTGTCAGGGGCTGCAGACTATGGCCGCTCTGGCCAGTAGGCTGGGGACCGCTGCCCAGAGCCGCCAGAGCAACAGATGATGTGGCTGTCCTGCGGGCCACCTGAGCAGCCACCCTGGCCCCTACAGAAGTCATGGAGGTCACGGAAGTCACGGAATCCATGACTTTTGCCACCACCATGACCTATACAGAGCCCTATCCATCATGAATAAGCACCACTTACATATGTATCCATTGATTTCAACTGAGTCATAATAGAAAACAAATTTTTGCCCAGTAACTCTTTAAGGAACCCATAATTTTATGTGGACTTCCTTACATTGAAATTATTGTAATATACAATCATACACACTGTAAGGAGAGTGATCACTTAAGATGAGTTGTATGATAACACCCATTTTTTCATGTTCTGTGTGTATATAAATCTCCTCACTGTATTTTCCACTGAAAGCATCCGATGAAGTGAGCTGTAGCTCACGTAAGCTTATGCTCAAATAAATTGGTTAGTCTCTAAGGTGCCACTAGTACTCCTTTTCTTTATATTACTGCATTATTCAAAAAAAGGGAGAAAAGGAATTATGAAAGAACATTTCTGGATGAAAAATGATGATTAGTGACAATAAAAAGCACACACCTGACTATTCCCGAAGGGATCTCAATTAGTCCATTAAAAAAAATTAAAGCATCTATTAGGTTGCCAGCTGCTGGATTCTCTTAAATATTTTTGGTTGTTTAAAGCCATATCCTTTCATTCACTTTAGTGGGAGTTCCACGTATTCAGCCATAGCAAGATATGGCAAAGTCATACAAAAAATAGCTACTATCATTAACATCTTGGGTGAAACCCTGGTTTCCACTGAAGTCGCTGGGAGTTTTGCCATTGATTTCAGTGAAGCCAGGATTTTACCTCTGGTATTTTGTTGATGTACCAAAGGTTTCTTCACTTCATTAGGAATATGGTTTCTTTAAACAAAGTGTAATCAGGGTTCATGGTGCTTCTGTTGACCACCTTGTTAGCAAATGATATAAAGCTGCTGAAGCTCTTGATTTATTGGGGTTAGTGCAGCTCCTTAATTCCTGTGGAACATTAAGGAAGCTGGAGTGGCTCACTAGAGTAAGGAGCGAGGACACAGGAGCCTTGGAGGAAAATATCAGTGAAAAAGTTTAGTCTCAGGCTGATGTGATCCCATTTTTGAGTTAACAAACAAAGCCATGCCCCAGTGGGGGGGTGAATTTGAACACCAACCCAGTGTCTATGTGCTCTGTTGATAGTGTAGGGATTAAGCATCTTCAAGTGGGGATGACATTATTTTTTGCTCATATAATGATATAGTGCCATGGTGGGGGGAAGGTGTTGTATTGCTTTGTAGGCATAATATAACACATGGTTCCAGCCCTTTTGGCCTTTACAGTCCTCTCTGGATAGAAATTTACAGAAGTAAAAGCATCACCATCACCATGCTTTACTATCTGAAGAATTAATAGAATGAACAAAAAGAAGGAGAGGAGGCAAATGCTGAGTGTGTGTGCTGTGGGCCAGCTTGTGAGTCCTTTCTCACATGGAGGAGTAATTACTTACATGAGTACTACCACTGAATCCAATGGGACTCATGGGACTAAATGTTCACCTGTGCAAAAGAAGCTCACAAGCTGGTCCTGTGTTTGTGTTTGGTGTCAGGACCAGTTGAGCTATATTATGTTAACTTGTTGGGGTTTAAAAATAATGAATTCTATGATTTTAATGTGACCGGGCACATGGATTGCAGTGGGATCAAGTGAGCTGAGATTAGTAGCAGAAGACTGGCTAAAAGAAATGAAGTTTAAAAAGAGTATTCAAAGGAAAGGAGGTTGTTAGGCCACACTGGGGGATGATCTGGAGCAAAACTTGGAGTCCATGCAGAAGCAGGAGATGAAGAGATCATTAGGATGCCTGCAAGGCAATGTGGTCCTGTGACTGGTATTCAGGAGACCTGAATTCTGTTCCTAGTTCTGCTTCTTCACATCTCTGTGCTTGTTTCCCCTCTCAGCAACTGTCTGTTTAGATTAGGATCCTTGGGGCAGAAACCGTCTCTCTGCATGTTTGTAAAGTGCCTGGTATAATAGAGCCCTGATATCAATTGAACCTTATTGCAATACAAATAATTGATAATATTTATAATCTGAGCAGAGTTATTGGTGAAAGGTGTGTAGGGAAAGAGGGGTGCAAAGAAATACAAGAAACACTTCTGCTTCTCCAGCAGAAATTCTCAGCACCTAAGGATGTATAATGGAAATGCATACACATTTTTTCCTTGTGGCTTATTCCGACTTCTTGGGCTAATAGGAGGGCCAGTTTACAGGCACTCAGTGGAGCTAGCATTGGGCCCCTAGTGAATAACTGTGCTCCAGACTTGATTTACCCATTGCCTTTTTTCTTTTTTTAACTTACATGGCACTTTACAAAAGTGAACTATTTTTTCCTCAGCCCACCTTTGAGGTAGATGACTACAACTGTCTCCATTTCACAGATGGGAAAAGCAAGGCCTGGCTCAATCAAAGGATTTGCACAAGACCACAAAGTAATAAGAGTTCCCAACACCTAGTCCTATGCCCAGACCACTAGATCATGATGCTGCTCCAAGTATCTTTACTGGCTTCTTAGGGTAGAAAGGATCCACTGATGAACTCTTCATTTAGGCAGGACAAATTAACGCTTCACATTGCTTGCAGCAGGAGTTTTCCATTAAATAAGGACTCTTCCTGAAGAAAAGCAGGATTTGACCTAAATGAGCATGTGCTGGACTTGCTAGACAAATATAGAATTTATAAACCTCTATAGCGCTGCCAGCTTTCCATCCATCCTGAAATTTTACTGTGCTACTGTGCAGGACGGTACAATCTCAAATAAAGCCAAGATGAGTGTTTAATGATTTTTTTCATGTCAATTTTCTTTATTTAATTAGTTTTCCTGTGTAGTGCAATAATGGGGCGCATAATGAACATCATCCTAATGATTTCCCTGAATGCTCTGAGAGCATGGTATAATGAAGAGATTTGGCCATACTGTGTATATTATATTATGAAATTTGAGAGGGGAGTATTATTTCAGTAACCTTTTAGGCAGGAAATTGAAATCGGAGAAATTGGGCACTTAAAGAAGAACATCAGGAGTGGCAGATGAAAAAACAAATGAAAGCTTAGGAGTACTTGTGGCACCTTAGAGACTAACAAATTTATTAGAGCATAAGCTTTCGTGGGCTACAGCCCACTTCATGGGATGCATAGAATGGAACATATAGTAAGAAGATATATATATACATACAGAGAAGATGGACATTTCCATACAAACTGTAAGAGGCTAATTAGTTAAGATGCACTATTATCAGCAGGAGAAAAAAACTTTTGTAGTGATAATCAAGATGGCCCATTTAGACAGTTGACAAGAACGTGTGAGGATACTTAACTTAGGGAAATAGATTCAATATGTGTAATGACCCAGCCACTCCCAGTCTCTATTTAAACCCATGTTAATGGTATCTAGTTTGCATATTAATTCAAGCTCAGCAGTTTCTCCTTAGAGTCTGCTTTTGAAGCTTTTCTGTTGCAAAATTGCCACCATTTAAATCTTTTACTGAATGGCCAGAGAGGTTGAAGTGTTCTCCTATCGCTTTTTGAATGTTATGATTGCTGATGTCAGATTTGTGTCCATTTATTCTTCTGCGTAGAGTCTGTCCGGTTTGGCCAATGTACATGGCAGAGGGGCATTGCTAGCACATGATGGCATAGATCGCATTGGTAGATGTGCAGGTGAACGAGCCCCTGATGGCATGGCTAATGTGATTAGGTCCTACGATGGTGTCACTTGAATAAATATGTGGACAGAGTTGGCATCGGGCTTTGTTGCAAGGATAGGTTCCTGGGTTAGTGTTTTTGTTGTGTGGTGTGTGGTTGCTGGTGAGTATTTGTTTCAGGTTCGGGGACTGTCCGTAAGCGAGGACTGACCTGTTTCCCAAGATCTGTGAGAGTGAGGGATCATTTTTCAGGATAGGCTGTAAATCTTTGATGATGAGCTGGAGAGGTTTTAGTTGGGGGCTGAAGGTGACAGCTAGTGGCGTTCTGTTATTTTCTTTGTTGGGTCTGTCCTGTAGTAGGTGACTTCTGGGTACTCTTCTGGCTCTGTCAATCTGTTTTTTCACTTCAGCAGCAGCTTGAAAGACATAGGTTCCAGAAAGATAGGGGAGATTGAGAATAGCAATACAGAGAAGGGTGAAAATGATTTGGATCTCAATAGAAACTACTATTGCCTTGGAAAGAGAATTTATCTGTAATACAAGAGCTCACTGGTTCCATCCTCTTCTTGTTCCTAAATCTCTAATGCACACACTTCACTTTCTCTCTCCTTTCTACTGGCAGCTCAATAGATCGCATGTGGAAGATTAATCCCTTTGCAAATGCCAGTGTTACACTGTGGTAACAAAAATAGCAGTACTTTTAATCCACTGTCACTGAGGAGCCATTGTAAACACCTGTTTCATTTTATGGGCTATTGAGTCCCTTGTCTTTTATTTTCATAATAATGTTCCTTATTTTAAAGTTCTTGTCATTATCAGTGATATATCTGGATGTCACTGGAACAATATTGAAATAGATAATAGTGACTTACCGCCCTTCCACATAGATATTCTTAGAATGGGAAGAAATTAATCTGAAATAAGGATAATTTCAAAGGGCCTAATCCAGTAAAGACTCCATGAAAAGAACTTTTATCAACTGAAATGGGAAGTGAATTTGGCATGCAGGACTCTTGCAAGGTTGAGTTTGACAGTTGTACATTTTCAAATATAAGTTTTTTTAACATAACTTTAAAAATTAACCCAAGAGCTGTACAGCTGAATGTTCTGTAGATATTGCTTCTGAGGATTATGTTCACTGAAAAATATTGCTTTTGGCTTTTTAATGCTAACTGTATGGATGTTAATTAGAACTGGTCTAACAGTTCAATCTGTTCATGTATAACTTTTTTAATTTGCAAATTGCCTATGAACCAACTGTGATTTTTCTTTTTTACCATTTTGTTAGTTGTTTTCCGTTATTCAACAAACTCTTCATGCAACCACAATTCATCTTATTGGGTAGGTGGAGAAGGAGCACTCCCGATCACACTGGATAGGGGAGCAGGACCACTGGGACTTCCACCAAAGGGGATGACAACAAGAATTGTGGCTCCAGGGCTACTCAGAGGAGGGGGTCACCCAGCCTTAGGGTGAACCGGTATATGGTCAGATAAGAATCCAAGTTTAAGGTCCTGAGCCCTTGGGGTTCCCCCATCGTTGGTTTTATTTTTGCTATTTTGCCAGCAGTGGCTTCTTTCATAGATCTCAAAGAACTCTACAAAGACCAGTGAGCGTTAATATTCTGATTTTACTAGGGTAGAAACTGAGGGTGCCTTGATCAAGGTCATAAAGGAAATGAATGACAGAGCCAGGAATAAAACCTGTCTTCTTACTCTCTGTACAATACCCTACCATGCTGTTTTCCTAGATTTCTCTCACTGATCCCAAACAGAACACTTGGATGTTTGCAGCCTGCCTCTGCTGTCTATGTCAGTGAGCTGGAAATTTCTGGTAGTTTACAGTTTTGAGCTCCTTTTATCAGACAATTCCTCTGACAGGGATAGTTAACGCAGTAAGTAAGGCCAGATCCTGCCTTCACTGATGGCCATAACAAAACTCACAACAATACAGACCCCTTAATATATAGATAGCTTGCTGAATAATCTTCAGAAATTACATTAATACAAACACTGATCTGTTTAATCTCTTTTTCTCCGTCAAGGCTTATAAGGAGGTGGGGCAGAAGTGAATATGTTTATGGGTAATCCTTTGTTTATGTTGTGTTTCTAAATTATGGGCTAAGTATTCACAGAACCTACATTTGGATGGGTGCCCATAACTGCATTTTAGGAATCTGAAGAAAAATAAATAAATATGCAGCTAATACAAGCTGGGAAATATAGACACCCATTATGGCCGTAAGTCTGTAGCTTTGATAGTTGCTTGGATGTGGAGTGTCAGTTATGAGACCTATGTCTTCTCAAATATTTGGTGCATATCACAGGATGTATTGTCAACGCAACTCAAATTATTTAAAAATACATACTTGGTTTTGGGTGCAAATCAGGGCAAATAAACTGGTGCGGTCATGCTGTGATAGAAACTACAACAGGAATACTGGTTTGTTTACAATGGGATGTAGCACATTAAAAGTTTTAGGTGTGTATGTGTGTGTATGCACATATTATCTTGACTGGAATCCTTAAGGCAAGACATTATATACAGAAAAAACTGTCAAGGTCAAGTGCTGTGCTTTCTAACCTTGATACTATCACTTTAAATATTTGTTTTAAACTACCAGTATAAAACATAAATAGAAGACTCACAAGTGCAGAGAACAGAATGAATAAAATATTGGAGTGAGAAAAAAAAGGTGAGAGACTTTGGGGGAGGGTAGGAGGGACCGGTTGAGAGAGAAAGACAGACAGACAGGGGAGCAGATCATTGGTAAGTTGAATCCAAAGCACTAAACTGTTTATTTTACTTTTTTTAGAGCCTCAAAGATAACCAAACTACTCTCTTTGCTTCCTTCCTTCCTTCCTTCCTTCCTTCCTTCCTCCTTAAAGACACTAATCAATATCAAGCTGTAGTCCCCTGCTGGTGGAAAGTCCACCTACAGCAGGGATGCAAGCCACATAAGTGGCCTGCATCTCCCACTCCTCTTGGGGGTAACAGAGCTGGCCAGTACAGCATTCTCCAGGGCAACCTCTTCCATTAGCACTCTAATAGAACCCCAAGCTGGACTGCCCTAGCAGAAATGATGACAGTACAGCTGCTTTTCGTGTCCCCAGGGCTGAACTCCTGTGAGACAGATCAGGAAACAAGGACACAAAATGCACGTGTACACCATAACCTTGAGCTAATGGGTGAATCAATTTTTCCACTCAATTCTATGATACTTCATTGGCATAACAAGCTGGACAAGCGTTGCCAAAGTGTAAGAAAAAGATGTACTCAGACGAAAACACAACCTATCCACAATAGGATTACACGCTGTGATTGGGAATCGATTCCATGTCTATTCCTCACCACTGATCTGGTGGCAGTTTGCTCACCCTCCCCTATGTATGGGTAGTCAACAGATGGAAGCAAATATTGCCGCTGAAACATTTGCAATTTATTCTTGACACTGTATTTTAAACAAACTGATTAGTTACCTTTATTATTTTATACTTGATAGCACACATTGTTTTGCTCTGTGTCATTGTTGCATGACATTCCATTTGGCACACAGTTTATTTTTAGCCAGAGACTATCAAAGTATTTTTCAGTAGGGCTGTCACTGCACTTGAACAAGGAATCATTACTGCAAGAACTTTACTGAAACAAAGAAGAAATATTGAACAAATGGGGAATTATAAATCTAGACCAACCCAAACTTGCACTGGTAATTAATGTTGTTTCTTTAAATGCAATATGATATAAATCCATCAACCAGCAGCAAAGGTAGCATTAGCAAATTTACTCATTTGCTAATTTCCTCTTGAGTTCAAGGATAAGGTATTATATTACTCCTAATCTATATGAAGGCTGGCTTGACTCAAATCACATACAGTATCTATGAAAGAAAAAGAGGAAGAAAAGCCAGCAAATTTCTTCAAACCATTAGATCATACTAAATTAGATTATTTTGTTGATTTAATTAATATTTAATTAGAACATTACAAAACTTAGAACTATTTTTATTCTGTACTTCTATACCGTTAACACTTAGATATTTAGAACTAACAAATACAACCTTATGAACTTAGCTTTTCACTATTAAAATGAAATGAATTTTCAAGAAAGATTGAAATATCTAATACTATGTATAGCATAGGTATGTGTGTGTGTATATTGTTTTACACAAGGAAAAAACTCCTAACTCTTTTTGCATAATACATATAATATCATTTAAACTGCAAATATCCATAATTTAAACTGAAAGTGTTCTTAGCAAAATAATCTATAATTTGGTAAATTTGATAGTGAAGTTGTTTTGATTACTGGGAGATTGTGATTTGTGTGCTCATGTTGTATAGGGCATGAAGTATATTGTGAATCGTATTTGCTTTTTCTTGTTAGATGAATGGAAGAAGAAAGTTAGTGAATCATACGCTATAATCTTAGAAAGATTAGAAGATGACCTGCAGATCAAAGAAAAGGAGTTCACAGAACTGAAACATGTCTTTAGGTAAATGATTCTGGAATCTTGTTTATTATATTTAGAAACAATAATTAGTTTTTTAATGTTGGTGTAGTTGCAAATGTTTTCATATATGTGTCAATGAGCGTTGCACAGATGGATAGTCTATATCTGCATTCTATTTATATCTGCTATCTGTTTTCAGGAGTAAGTCCTTATAACTTTGGGCCAGTGTCCCACATTCTAGTACCAAGATTAATGGCTGCTTATTACTAGAGCTGGGTGAATACTGCCAAAATTTTACTGCAAATGTATGTTTGAATTTTGTAATGAATTTGCTTTAGCAGTGTACATACCTCCTTTTGTTCATTCTCCAAAAATGCTTTGGCAAACAAGTCTACTGGCAGGCATATTTGCAGATTTTTACACAAAGATGCAGGCAGAATAGTTGCTGAAAGTAATTTCAAATTCCTAATTGTAGTCACTTTATCAGGAAACCTGATTCTAAAACTCCTACTCATCCAATAAGGTAACATACTGTTATGGGTCAGGCATGATCACCGCCTAAGATTCAGAATAAATGCAAAGAAACCATTTTAATCAGGCCTGAAACAATAGAATCATAGAATCGTAGAACGGGAAGAGACCTTGAGAAGTCTTCTAGTCCAGTCCCCTGCACTCGAGGCAGGACTAAGTACTATCTAAACCAGTGGTGGGCAACGTGCGGCCCACGGGTCACACATGGCCCGTCAGGGTAATCCACTGGTGGGCTGCCAGACAGTTTGTTTATATTTATATGGCCCGCAGCTCCTAGTGGCCGCAGTTCACTGTTCCCGGACAATGGGAGCTGCGGGAAGCGGCGCGGGCTGCAGGGATGTGCTGGCTGCCACTCCCCACAGCTCCCATTAGTGGGGAACGGTGAACCGTTGCCACTGGGAGCTGCGGTAGGCCGTGCAAATGTAAACAAGCTGTCTGGCGGCCTACCAATGGATTACCCTGATGGGCAGCATGTGGCCGCAGGTTGCCTACCACTGATCTAAACCATCCCTGACAGGTGGTTGTCTAGCCTGCTCTTAAAAATCTCCCACGATGGAGATTCCACAACCTCCTGAGGCAATTTATTCCAGTGCTTAACTAACCTGATGGGAAGTTTTTCCTAATGTCCAACCTAAACCACCCTTGTTGCAATTTAAGCCCATTGCTTCTTGTCCTATCCTCAGAAGTTAATGAGAACAATTTTTCTCCCTCTTCCCTGTAACAGCCTTTTATGTACTTGAAATTACAGTAGCCCACAAAATACAGACACATGGAAAAGCAGAGTAAAAGCTGAATCATGTGGGGGTTTTCAAATGCAGGGGCTGAGGCTTTGATTGATAGAACTGTTTTGGGCGGAGGAGGAGGGTCATTGAGCACAAGCTGAAGTGCCGCAGGACAAGCTGAAGCAGCTAGAGAAAGCCAAGAAGATGGTAACAGAAGGCTGGTAACATAGTCCAGAGAAAAAGCTTTTTGGGAAGAGAGTACCTATGGGAAGGCAGGCTTGGATCAGCGAACAAAGGAACTGTCTCCTGCTGTTTGTGTCCTTCTGTGTTCAGGGAAATAGGACTTTGAAAATAAAACTTACATTAAATAAATACCTATTGCCAATTTGTCCTAACTGAAACAACCTACCAGACCCTGAATTTTCTGCTAGCCATAAGTTAAAAGGGATAACAAATACCATGTGAGCTCAACAAATGGCTTGTGAATGAGTTAATTTGCAGAAGCTATCTAGTAAATAATTTCAAACATCAAATGCACTTGAGGAAAATATTGTGTTCTGTTGCCAGACCGTTAACAAATAAAAAAGGCAAAATTGGTCAGCTAACCTATTCATT
The DNA here is from genome assembly GCF_965152235.1 of Eretmochelys imbricata. Lineage (NCBI taxonomy): Eukaryota > Metazoa > Chordata > Testudines > Cheloniidae > Eretmochelys > Eretmochelys imbricata. The sequence continues at coordinate 85,490,118 of NC_135579.1, read as the reverse complement.
CTGATTATTCACTCAGCTTTGTTAATTACCATTGTTTGAAACCCCAATTTGAAATGCAGATTGTTGATTATATTGGGCTGGATCCTGAAAAATGCTGAGCATTCTGGGTCTGAGCCAACAAAGCACTTAAGCACATGCTCAATTTTAAGTATGTGAGTAACTCCATTGACTTAACTGTAAAGTGTGTATTTAAATGTTTTGCTACAATGCTCAACACTTTGAAGCATTGAGTCCACTGAGCTGCAGTAGAAAGTATATTTTTGTCTCTGCATTAGGTAAAAGAGAAGAAAATAATTTATTATGTGGCTAGCTGGCCACTGGAAGCTGACCACTTTGTCCTGAAACCAAGTGTAGGACCATTAAATGTGTCAGTCAACTTTCTCTTGTTAAGTGGGGAATGCTATTAATTCCCACTGAAGTCAATGAGAATTACTGATACTTAGCACATTGCAGGGCTGGGCCCTCTGTTACTGACATCCGAAAAGTGGACTTTTGACTTTTAATCAGGATTCAAATATCTATCGACAGGTTCAGCTCTCCCATCCACCCTGGGTCACTGGAATTGGTCAGTGTACCAATGTGAATCTAAAATCAGAATCTGGTCTGAAGGCTATAGTTTTTGTCCAAGTTTAATAGTAATGGGATAATTATTCTGTGTGGCTCTGTCACCTCTGAGGAGACATTAAACAAGGCTGGTAGGATACACCCACACAAGAGAAAATCTTTTGTTCAGTGAGGAAGAAAAATAATTTTGAGAAACTGGTTAGAGGCCAGGGAGAAGTTGGTTATGAGACTGCTGGAGAAGAAATATGGGGTGGCAAGACTTGTGCACTCTGCTAGTACATTTTTCCTCATAACATACCTGTTGCAGAAGATTTTTGAAAAGACATTCTCTTTCCTGTGCTCAGACTTGGTGGCTGAAAGGAAGGTAAGGCTAAATGCAGTTTCCCCAAAACAACCTCAAAATTATGGTGGGACATATTTGCATCTGTGTACATTTTAAAGGCTGTGTATGGAGTTTCACTTTACATGACATGCTTTGCAAAGAAACAGCCTCCAAAAGCCAGAAACATGTAGTTTTATGATATAAAATGCGACTTCACAGTTCACACTGATGTTCTTGCTATGATCACATGTGCCTCTGCTGTCAGTATACCATTGCACAACTTGTTAAAGGGTATGCTTTGGATTGTCACATGCCAAAATTGGTGCTGGTCATGTTTACTACTTGTTTTATGTCAGTATCTAGAGGCCACAACAAAGTTCATATAGACACTGTGTCAGCCTCTGTGCGAGCACAAGGGGGAAGAAAGTACCTGCCCTGAAGAATTTACTGTCTAAATAACTGAGGCAGACAAAGGGAAGGAGAAAAAAAAGTGTTATCGTCTCCATTTTGAAGCAGTGGTATTGGGGCACAGGTTGATACAATGACTTGCCCAAGGTCACACCAGCAATCTGTTGCAAAGCTGGCAACTGAACCCAGATCTCCTGAGTGTCAATGCAGTGCCTTAATCTCAGTCCCACCCTTTTCCGAAGGGGTAGCCGATCGCAGGAACTTCCTGAAAGGGGGACTTATTTGGTCAGAAGGGGATTCGAAGCACACCCTGGGGAACTCACATTTAGGCTTTGTAACCACAAACCTCAAAATCTAAGACCAATGGAAATGGTTTTATGAATTTTAAAAAAAAAAATTACTCTGGAAGCCTTTTCAACACATAAACGTTGCCTTGCAGTGTTTGCAACTAAACCATTGCTGTCAGAATATGAGAAACACAAAGTGTAACTGAGTACAAATTGACTATAAACCAGAGAAACTGAAAATCTATTTTCCTCTTCCATGTTGAGAGAAAAGGAAAATATAAACAAATGGCCTAAGTGGTGAAAAATTAGATTTTTAGTAATATATGAGGTCTTTTTAACAGGGAAGGGAATTTGATCTTTAGAAATATGTGAGTTTTGAACTTGACAGCATCCCCTTCAATGCTACCATTTGTTTTATGTCACTGAACTCTAGAAGGGAGAGTGGGAGACGTGATATTCCAATAGAATCATATTTGGGTATTTTGAAACTCTTAAAATTCATTCATCAAATGAATCAATCTATCTCTTGATTCATGCACCAAAATGTATTAAAACACAAATTCCAAGCATGGGGGTGGGGGGGAGATATGTTAACAAAAAGGAGTTTTCCCCAAACCTCTGGAGTTTCTTTCCCACAATCACCCCTCAAGGAAAATCTGAAAGAATAGATGGGCCTTACATCAGTATCATTAATCATGCTATGCCTGAGAGGACACGTATGGAGCTATAACATATTTGAAGAATGAGATTTTCTTTATAGTGAGCAAAACATTTTGTTTTCCTTAGTAAAAAGTAAGTGGTAAATGAAGAACAGTCATTAAAGAAAAAAATGTGACTGTAATGTATGGAAGAATTATTCCATATCAGAACAGTTTACATTAAGAAAATAGAAACAAGACCAGCAGGCTTCCTGAATGCCTAATACCTGCCATCTAGGTGACAGATGTGGAAACTTAGCCTTGCTAGAAGCTAGTCAAACTAATACATACAACTTTTCAGAAAGGAGTCTAGCTCTTGGTTTTATCAATAGGCTTTACATATTCATATGTATCAGTTCCACACCCCTTTTTTACTAGAATATCATTCCTCATGGAATGGACCTAAAGACCTGGGTTTGTATAACCTATTCTAAGTTAGTCGCTGGAGCATGTCTGGAATTTCTGTTGGGATGATTTTGTGACAGGAAATGCGGTTTCCACAAGATTGAAATTTTCTTTGGAAAAATCTTCCTTATGATGACATTTTCTGTTGGAAAACTTGAAATGAAATTTTGGGTTGTTTTTACCTGTTCGGAATATTTTGTTTTGTTGAACTGAACCAAAATGTTTCATTTTCAAATCAGTTTAATAAAACACCAACTTGTATTTATTTCCCTATTAACAATTGCATTGGAATTCTAGTTTGGGCCCCATTCTCTCCTATGGGCTGAGCTCCTCAGAGGACTATATCTCCCATAATACAATGCGGATTTTCCTTTGGCCAAGCAAGATACATCACAGGAGTAACATGAATCTAGGTTTGTCATGGGACGTATAATCCAGCCAGGGAGCCTGGCTCAGAAGGGACAAGTGGGAGGCATGAGGTTTCTGAACTACAGCTCCCATGAGGCAATGCACCACAATGGGAAAATGCAGTTTAATGATGAACTGACTTGAAACAAAGCATTTCAAATCACTTCAACAAACCAAACAAGAAATGTTTTGATTTGGGGTATGCTGAAATATTTTATTTTGAGCAAAATATTTTGGTTTTATTGAAAATGTTCGAACAAAATGTTTCAGCATTTCCAAATAGAAATCGTTTGGAAATCGATTTTTGAAAATGTCAACTTCTCAACCCAATTTGGTATGGAATTGACTGTGGAAATGTTGGAATTCAGCTCTGCTGATGCCAAGCCCACTGTCCTTCCCCCCCCCCCCACCAAAAAAAAACTTTGTAAAGATGGAATAATTCATTGCAAAAAGCCACCAGCCATGATGGTGTAAGTTAACGCTTAGCACATCTCTGGTTTAAAGGCTTTTGTCTATACTTAAAATGAATAACTTATTAAAACAGGCCCTGGTTCTGATCTCATTTAACAGTGGTTTTACATTTGTAGGGGGAATTGTATTACATTTAATAGACATCTATGGGACTTATGCACATGTTTAAAGTTAAACATGCTCAAGTGGTTTGCTGAATCAGGATGGATTTAAGCACGTCCAAATTAAGCTTGTATTTTGTGTTCTGATGAACTAAATCCATAGTGACTGATCTTAATCCCACTGAACTCACTGGCAAAAAAATCCTGTTGATATCAATGGGGCATGAATTGTCCACACAGTAGTTTTCAAAGAGATTTAACTACTTAGAATATTTAAAGGAGTAGTAATGAGATGATTTGCCCTATGAGGAGACAGAGAAATGTTAGACAAAAGCCAAAATTTCCAATCAGGGTTATTATTTAATTACCTGTAACTCAAAATCAGATTGTTTCTGCGAAGTTGAAGGAAATTGATCATTCTCCCTTGCTTCAGAAATAAAGGTAGCACTTTCCAGGCCTTCAGGAATTATCCAAGCTAAGTTACAGTGGCTGTTTATTGAGGGCTTTATAAGGGGAGATGGGTGTAACTGTAACTATGGAGAGGTTACTGCCTTTCCATAAGATGTCATTAATCATGAGGGGGCAGGAATACCCAGTGTAATTGTCTATTATATTATAAAATATATTGTACATCTTTATTTGCAATACACAAGGCAGCTTTAATTTACTCATTCATTTTATTGTCAATTTTCTAGTTTTATTTTTATTAATGAATTCCCTTTGGGGGCTTTGACATGCTGTTCTGGAAAAGAGGTCACTTGAGTTGTACACATGGAGAACAGAGCTTAATGAATCATAAAAATACAAAGACTAACATTTTTAACAAGTATGTTCTGTATTTTTTGCAGAAAAAAGATGCAAGCATCCAGTGTGAATGATGCATTCTATTTTTAATGAGTCAGAATGGCTATTCATCCTTTTTGAGAGATATATTATTAGAAATCTATTCATAATAATTACTTCATTTTAATTAGTCACCTCACCAAGTTGCAAGCACCATAAAATCATTAGGCTATATTAAAACATAGCATGATATTCCAAAAATGTAGAGGAAAATTAAAAACGAAACTGAACTTCGAATTTCATAATAGATGGTCAGTTACCTGAGAGCTTTATGTGCCATTACTATAGAGAGGGCAAAAAGGAAATTGCATTTCTTTCTTAGGATGGATGTGGCTTATAACTATATTTTAATTGATCACATCAAAACCAGAAACATTTTACTAGCAGTTAATGGAAAGTCTGAATGAGGGTCTAGAAATAGTTCTAAAATGTGTCATTCCAATGCAATAAACTAAACAGAAAAACAGGGCTATTAAATCACACATTTCACTGCTGAACATTGTGGGGTCCATATCCTTGTTGATGCACAAGAGTGAGTAACCCTGATTGACATTAATGGTAGTTTTGGGGAAGGAATTTCTGTGAGAACTCTGTTTTCACAGTACTTCTGCCCTGCCTGGACTCAGGCCATATCCTGTGTCCTCTCACTCCTGCTTTTTCTTACCCTCTTAAGTCCTCGACACCTGCAATATAGAGTCCCACATCTGCATATTTCCTTGAGCTATGAATCCAGAACTAAAAGCAGGGATGTTTTTATTTTTTTGACATTGGAAAGGCAAAACATGACTACTGAGGTTAAGAGAATGTTCAAGTTGCTTTCAAAAATCACGAAATGCCAGAGTTCAGATTGCACATACCTCCTGAATGCTGACCTCTTCTGCATATGCATTACAATGCAGGCTTAATGAAATGGACATATATTACACACAATTTCTTCCTCGCCCTCAGATACCCATGTATAGCATCTTCTATGAATAAGCAATGTTTATATAAAATGTACCCAGCAGTCCATCCTCACACAACTTCCTACATGTTAATGTATAACATAAAGTAATAGCGAAAATTAGCTGACATATAGACAGTAGGCCACCTGAGTTTGACGCTGAATTAGCTTCCTGGTTAACTGTCTCACATTCCCAATTGACCCTAAGGAAGACCATTGATTGAAAAGAATATATTCAGTACATGGGTGCTAGCAATGTTATTAAAAACTTACCTAAGGGTATGTCTATACTACGAAATTAGGTCGATTTCATAGAAGTCGATCTTTAGAAAGCGATTTTATACAGCCAATTTTGTATATCCCCACTAAGTGCATTAAGTTGGCAGAGTGCGTCCTCAATACCATGGCTAGCATCGACTCACAGAGCGGTGCACTGTGGGTAGCTACCCCACAGTCCCCGCAGTCTCCACTGCCCTTTGGAATTCTGAGTTAAGCTCCCAATGCCTGATAGGGAAAAACATTGTGGCAGGTGGTTTTGGGTACATGTCGTCAGTCTCCCCTCCCTTCCTCCCTTCCTCCATGAAAGCAACGGCGGACAATCATTTCGCACCTTTTTTCCTGGGTTACCACTGTAGACGACATAGCACATCAAGCATGGAACCCGCTTAGCTCACTGCTGCTGTTGTGAGCATTGTAAACACCTCACGCGTTATCCTACAGTATGTGCAGAACCTGGCTAGGAGCCGCCAGCATAAGGATGATTGTGAGGAGGGCGTGGACACAGACGTTCCTGAAAGCATGGGCTGTGGCAATTGGGACATCATGGTGGCAGTGGGGCAGGTTGATACAGTGGAATGCTGATTTTGGGCCCAGCAAACAAGCACAGACTGGTGGGACTGCATAGTGTTGCAGGTATGGGATGAAACTTTCGCATGTGTAAGGCCACTTTCCTGGAACTTTGTGAGTTCCTTTCCCTTGCCCTGAAGCACAGGAATACCAAGATGAGAGCTGCCCTGACAGTTGAGAAGCGAGTGGCGATAGCCCTGTAGAAGCTTGCAACGCCTGACTGCTACCAGTCAGTCAGGAATCAATCTGGAGAGGGAAAATCTATTGTGGGGGCAGCTGTGATCCAAGTAGCCAATGCAATCATGGACCTTCTGCTAACAAGGGCAGTGACTTTGGGAAATGTGCAGGTCATAGTGGATGGCTTTGCTGCAATGGGATTCCCTAACTGTGGTGGGGCCATAGACGGAACACATATCCCTATCTTGGCACTGGACCACCTTGCCAACCAGTATGTAAACCGCAAGGGGTACTTCTCAATGGTGCTGCAAGCACTGGTGGATCACAAGGGACATTTCACCAACATCAACATGGGATGACCGGGAAAGGTGCATGACGCTCGCATCTTTAGGAACTCCAGGCTGTTCGAGCAGTTGCAAGAAGGAACTTTATTTCCAGACCAGAAAATTACCATTGGGGATGTTGAAATGCCAATAGTTATCCTTGCGGACTCAGCCTACCCCTTGCTCTCCTGGCTCATGAAGCCGTACACAGGCAGCCTGGACAGTAGTAAGGAGCAGTTCAACTATAGGCTGAGCAAGAGCAGAATGGTGATAGAATGTGCCTTTGGACACTTGAAAGCTCGTTGGCACTGTTTGCTGACTAGGTTAGACCTCAATGCAACCAATATTCCCATTGTTATTGCTGCTTGCTCTGCGCTCCATAATATCTGTGAGAGTAAGGGTGTGACGTTCATGGCAGGGTGGGAGTTTGAGGCAAATCACCTGGAGGCTGATTTTGAGCAGTCAGACACCAGTGCGATTAGAAGAGCACAGCTAGGTACACTATGCATCAGAGAGGCTTTGAAAACCAGTTTCATGACTGGCCAGGCTATGGTATAACAGTTGTGTTTCTCCTTGATGCAAACCCGCCCCCTTTGTTGATTTTAATTCCCTGTAAGCCAACCACTCTCTCCACTTCGATCACCGCTGGCAAAGAAAATAAAGTCACTATTGTTTTGAAACCATGCATTCTTTCTTTATTAATTAAAAAAAAAGTGAGATAACTGACAAGGTAGCCCCGGTGGGGTAGGGGAGGAGGGAAGGACAAGGCCACATTACTTATTGTAGCCACACTACAAATCAAACTGTTTGAATAACAGCCTTCTGTTGCTTGGGCCGTCCTTTGGAGTGGAGTGGCTGGGTGCCCGGAGCCTCCCCCGCTCCATTCTTGGGGGTCTGGGTGAGGAGGCTATGGAACTTGGGGAGGAGGGCAGGTGGTTATACAGTGGATGCAGTGCAGTCTGTGCTCTTGTTGCCTTTCTGGAGCTCTACCAGATGCCTGATCATGTCCGTTTGCTCCCCCATTAGCCTCAGCATAGCCTCCTGCCTCTTCTCATTGTGCTCACTTAATGCTTTCTTGGCCTCCCTCACTGAATGCCTCCATGCATTCAGCTGTGCCCTATCAGTGCGGGAGGACTGCATGAGCTCGGACAACATGTCATTGTGAGTGCGTTTTTTTTTTCGCCTTCTAATGTGCGATAACCTCAGGGATGGAGATGATAGGGGGAACATAGAAACATTTGCACCTGCGGGGAGATAAAAAGGGAGAGTAAAATTTAAGATGATACATTTCTGAGAACAAAAGGGAGACTCTTTCACCGTGAATCAAGCAATTCACAGCAGACAGCACATGTGCTTTAGGTACAAGGTCGCATTTTTCCTTTTATATTGAGCGCCTGCCGGTATGATGACACATCACACACAGCTGGGCAACAGAATTCAGTTTCCAGGCAGCCATGGTAAGCCAAAGGGTACGCTTCTTCCGCCTTCATAACACCTGGGAATGGTTTCAAACGTCAGGGCCCTCCTTTCCCATAGCAAGCAATGATGGTTGGGTTTGCCATTTAAAAGGAGAGGCTGTGGTTTTTGGGTGGATGTGCAGCACACCCCTCCCCCCACCCCACCACGTGGCTATTCTCAGGGATGATCATCTCAGGGATGATCCTTTTTAGCCAAGCGCAAACAGCCCAGCATGAACGGGGTTCTTTTACTGTTCCCTTACAAAAATTCCCCTATTTCAACCAGGTGACCATGAATGCTAGCACTCTCCTGAGGCTAACACAGAGAGATATAGACCGAATGTTGCTTGAATGCAACCAAACCCCAGGACCATTCACTGCCATGCTTTGTGCTGCAATGATTCCAGTCTACTTGCTACTGGCTTGACGTGGTAAAGTGTCCTACCGTGGAGGACGGAATAAGGCAGCCCTCCCCAGAAACCTTCTGCAAACGCTTTCAGATTACCTCCAGGAGAGCTTCATGGAGATGTCCCTGGAGGATTCCTGCTCCATCCCCAGACACATTAACAGACTTTTCCAGTAGCTGTACTGGCCGCGAATGCATCCCAATTCTTCAGGGCAAATCAAACATTAAACACAATTGCTTTTAAACCCTGTACTATAGTTACAAATAAGCACTCACCAGAGATGCCTTCTCCGGCTTCAGGGTCTGGGAACCCACCTTGGTAGGGTATGGGCTCCAGGGTGATGGAAAGATCCTGGCTGCTGGGGAGAACGGATTCTCTACTTGCCTGCTGCGCATTCTCCTCCTCCTCTTCCTCATCCACAAAATCCTCCTCCCTGTTGTGTGAGACTCTCCGCTTGTAGGTGTCCACGGACAGTGGTGGGATAGTGGTAGGGTCCCCCTCATAATGCCATGCAGCTGATCATAGAAGCGGCATGTATGGGGCTCTGACCTGGAGCAACCGTTTGCCTTCTTTGTCTTTTGGTAGGTTTGCCTGAGCTCCTTAACTTTCACGCGGCACTGCTGTGTGTCCCTCGTATAGCATCTCTCCACCATGCCCTGTGCGATTTTGGCATATATATTAGCATTTCTTCTTTTTGATCGGAGTTCGGCCTGCACAGATTCTTCTCCCCATACAGCAATCAGATCCAGTATCTCCTGTTCGCTCCATGCTGGAGCTCGTTTGCAGTTCTGGGACTGCATGGTCACCTGTGTTGCTGAGCTTGCCACGCTGACCAAACAGGAAATGAAATTCACATTTTCCCAGGGCTTTTTCTGTGTACGTGGCTAGTGCATCGGAGTTGAAAGTGCTGTCCAGAGCGGTCACAATGGAGCACTCTGGGATAGCTCCCGGAGGCCAATACTGTCAAATTACGTCTGCACTACCCCAAATTCGACCCAGCAAGGTCGATCTTAGCACTACTCCTCTCACTGGGGAGGACTACAGCAGTTGATTTTAAGATACAACAAAAGCCACTTTGTGGTACACTCTCTCTCCTTTTCCAGAATCATTAGCGGTAATATGCCTCACAAACCATATGATGCCTTGAGATACTACAATGTGGGCAATGCAATTCCACTCCTTCCTTCTCCCCTGCACACCACTGCCTGCTGTGGGTGCTACTTTTGCCAAGAGTATTCACGTTTATCATTAGTATGTGTTATATTTTAAACTCCTTATAGTCAGTAAAAAGGAAAATGTGCCAATGCATTTTGCTCTTCCTGCCAAGAAATGTGTTTCAGCAACTACTGGACATACTATAAAACAGGTGTAAGATTTGTAATGTTTCAGTGTAGTTAGGAGCTAGCATAAAGCTTATTAGCAGATTTAACCTTGTAACACTAAGCTTTGCAGGAAGGACATTTGGCAGGTATGGTAGAAACAAGTCAAACACCTAACTGCATGCCACAAAATTGTATTATCCCTTGTATTTTATTTCTTTTGTCTTATGAACTGTAATTTGGCACCCTCAAAAGCCATCATTGTCATACATATTTACTCCTTTAATAGATCGATTTCCATTGCATTTTAAAATTCAGTGCTCTTCATTCAAAAGTAGAAAGCACTTGTCTGGGTTTTGTGGAATATTATAAATTTTTGTCAGTTTTCAGTGGGAAACACGTTAGAGTTGGAAAATTTTTTGCTCATATGTTCTACAAGTTTCCACCACTCTTATGGGGAAGGCATTGTATCCCCTAGGAGACAGGGAGTTTGTTCCTTTTACTAGGGTCTTAACAGGTATTCATTTGAAAGTGCTTCACTGCCCATCTATATATGTGTCATATGGGGAACAGAAACTATTTTCTGCAAGATCTATACTTGAGTATTCTTTGAAATTAGATTCACTGTCTCTTTCATTCCCCCAGATACCAAGTTGTTGGACTCATTAGAAATGAATACATAGTTTTTCTAATTTTTTCTATCACTTTTATCACCTTGAAAGATGGGGTGGAGGGGAAAGAAGGAACCTTTCTACTTATAGCAGACTATTTTTTTCTTAAAAGAAGCTTTCTTCTCCCTTTATTCTTATAATGTAGCTATTTGTATATGTATGTATAGAAATAATGCCAAAATAGAAATATAGCTCAGGAAAAAGTAAGGGTTGGATTCAGGTTTCACTTGCAACAATAGAAATGTAGATTAATCCATTGACATCAGTGAAGTACCTCTGGATTTACAGTGTTGGGAATAAGTGAATCGACAATGAGATTTCTCTTTTTGAATATTTCAAATAAAAGAAAATATGCTAAAAGTTGAAAACTGTGATCATCTGTGAAATCTCTTTTTTCAGCTCTGATGAAGCCTTTAGCAAAGTCAATTTAAATTACCGCACGGAAAATGGGCTATCTCTTCTTCATTTATGTTGTATTTGCGGTGGTAAGTATTTATACTTTCATACTCTTTTAGCATGTTATTTACATGGTTAGTGATTTGGTCTATTTAATAGCCCACAGGAACATTATATTTTTTTAACTATTTGCCTTCTTCGCATTGTCCTTGTTGATGCTCTGGTAAGCATTAGCTACAACACTCTAAACTGTAGTGACAAGGTGGAGTGGCTCCAAGTAAACTTTGAGCTCCTTTCTAAATAATTCTTCAATCTAGCAAAAATTCCAATCAACTCTGATGCACAGTTAAGTACAGATGTGCAAATAACTTGAAATGAATTGTAATATTTATTTTGTCATTAAGAGATAGTATTATTCTATATGAAATATTCACATTATAGACTGGTATGAAGGTTGAATTTTTGATACTCTTTTTCCCACAGAGAGAACATTTAATTTTTTTAATATTGTGAAAATGTTTTACAACATGGTGAATTAAAATAATAACAATTATGATAAAATAAAAATCAGATCTTTTAGCCCAGAATGTTCTTTGACGGGATTCTTGCAGATAGCAAACCAGGAGAACAAGAAAAGTCATGTGAGTGATCATCTGGGTACTCATACTGACAGCAGAATTTTCTACTCTGATCCATATTGTAGATCTCTTGTCCACATTGTGCTCATGTGTTTTGCACTTGTTCCACAATATGCAACAGAGATCAGCATTCAGAATCAAAGAGGATTTTACCCTAAGGCTTCAGTTCCACATGGCACTTAAGCACGTATTTAAATGCTTTGCTGAATCCGGGCCCAGATGTATAATCAGTGAGAACCTGACTATGCACCATTGAAATCAGTGGGAGCTTGCCATTAGCTTCAGTGTGTGCAAGACCTAAGAGACCACCAGGATTGTTTTAGGCAGTTGTAGAACAGTCTGTTCCCATTAACGGTTAGATTGTGCCTGATGCTGACTGGTACCATAAGGGGGTGGTGCTCTGCCACATGTTGAGAGTTCATTAAGAAATGGGTTATTGTGTAGTCACAATGTGAGCTAAATTGTGGCAACTCTGAGGGAGAGAGCATCTTCTTCTAGCATAGCTTTGCAGGAGGCAGCCATACTGTGGATCACAGCACTTACATGAATAAGACAGAGGTGGCAGGAGATGAGAGTGTCTTCATGCTATGGTTCACTAGTATTCCTATAAACTACTATCCCAGTAATAATAAACTGTAAAGGCGCCAGGTAGAGCATCACTTTTGGAAGGATCAATTGACACGGTATGTGTCCAGGAAACCCAACTTGTAAGGCAGGGAGGGAGGGAGCGAGTCTGATGCTGAAACAGGAGTTTTGAGCACCTCAAATATCTCTAAAAAGTCCTCCCTCAAAGATGTGAATGAGATTAGCAAGCAAATAGATGCCCAGTGCCACAAGTGTTCTCGTTAATGGCTAGATTGTGCCTGATGGTGACTGGTACCACAAGGGGATGGTGCCTGCCACATGCTGAAGGCGTCATCACTTCCCTGTCACTTTGGAGTCACTAGCAAAGTCAGGGGATGCTAGAACAGAGAGCAATCCATTCCCTTCCCATTGTACACCCATGCAAAGGCCTCCACAATCTGCCATTTAATTCTAAATCCAAGTAACACTGTCCATTTCAAGGACTATTGCTTGCATTTTGAATACTGCAAATGTGAATAGAAGTGTTGAGATCTGATCTGAGCCACATACTAAGTGTGGAAGCTCTTAGCTGATTGCCTTCATTTGCATGTTCTTTTCTGTAAATGACTTATCTTTCCAATTTTTATTATAAAGGTAACAAATCCCATATTAGAACTCTTATGCTAAAAGGGTTGCGTCCATCCAGGTTAACAAGAAATGGATTTACAGCTCTGCATTTGGCAGCTTACAAGGTAAATTAGAAATGAGAAGTCCGTATGTTTGGTCGTCTGCTCTCTCTAAATTACTAATCCCAATGACAATCTTTACACCTTGCATACCATATATAGGAAAATTACTTATAAACGTTTGCACACATTAAAATACTATGGATTTAGCATCTTTCATGGACACTATTTAATTAAACCTCACAACATGTCTGTGAGTTAGAGAAGTATTGTTAAAAGAAAAGGAGTACTTGTGGCACCTTAGAGACTAACCAATTTATTTGAGCATGAGCTTTCGTGAGCTCACGAAAGCTCATGCTCAAATAAATTGGTTAGTCTCTAAGGTGCCACAAGTACTCCTTTTCTTTTTGCGAATACAGACTAGCACGGCTGTTACTCTGAAAGAAGTATTGTTATGATTATGGTTACAGAAAGAAAAACATTTTCACAAAAGCTTTGCTGCTTCCCCGCCTTGTTTTTTGTCACAACTTTGTTTCAGCTAAAGTTCCCCAGTCAGCTGTAATGTTTGTTTATTTTATTTTACTTTTTATTTTATCTATTGTTAAGAACTGACATTGTGATTGGTGACGAATGAAGCAGAAAAATAAAGACAACACCTGCCCCGAAGCACTATTGTTATCCCCATTTTACAGACAGAGAAACTTAATGCACAGAGAGAGTAAGTGACTTGCCTGAAGATATACAGTAAATCTATTGGCAGAACTGGAACTGAAAGTTCCTGGCTTAACTTTCTATTTGCTCACCACAAGACAGTCTTTCTTTCCTAATTATTGTAATATGATCAGAGCCGTCCCTTGGGTATGGCGAATCGCGGCAACTGCTCCGGGCCCCGTGCAAATTATTTGCAAACAGATTCCAATATTCTTGAAAGTATTCATTAGATGGGACTAATTTCTGAGTTTTTTTAGTCAATGATGCTTTGTCTGCTCACAGTTTTCAATGCATACAGTCAAGTCAATGAAATGTAGGATTATACTGAAAGTTAAGCATATGCTTAAGTGATTTCTTGACTCAGGATCTTAGTTAGTCACCCAAGTCAGACAATACTTTTTCTGTGCTCTGACTGGATTCCATGAAGCTAAGCAAACCATTGCAAATTGTGAATTTTGGAATCAAATATACAGTCTGAAATTTCTTTTGCAGGACGTTTGAAATTTTAAGGCTGCAGGATTTACCAACAGTTAACACACCATAGAACCTATTGTATTAAAATAATTGTATATGGAAAGCACAGGGAAATATAGGGATCCCAGATACCATGGTGTGGTAAGTGTTGGTAAAGGATGACGTTTTAATGGCACTCCCTGTGTCTGGGCTGTGGCCAGACGACCTTGTGAGTTTTGATGGGATCATGGCGGAGCTAAGTAGGCTGGACCAAGTTATCACTTGGGGAAGGAATTCTCCAAGGACTTCCTAGCGGAACCCATTTTATTTTCAGAGTTTTTTTCTTCATTAAATTCAGGTTAAAATATCACATCCAGTAATCCAGAACCTTCTTCCATAGAATTACAATTTGGCAGGGAGGGTGGTGTTAGGAAATACTGTAGTTCACGATCTCACGTGGAAGCTGATAATTGCTCCAGTAAGCTGAACACACAGATTTTCAACGTTAACAAAATGGCATGGGTCAGCAGTTCCATCTCCACTGCATGTTCTGTACGGCTGATTCATTCATGGTCTACACTCATTTTTGTGTAGAATACAGGGAGAGCGAGCTGTGGTGGCAGCATGAGCTTGAGCATCTCTTGCTGTTGTGGTCTTATTATTTATGATTTTTTTACTGTAACACTTAGGAGCCCTAGGTATAGACCAGGACCCCATTATGCTAAGCAGATCAACACAAAACAACAACAACAAAGAGCTGGTCCCTGCCCCAAAGAGAGTACAATCTAAATCTAAGACATGAGACAATGGATGGATACAGACAGACAGTGAAGTACAAGGAAACCACGGGACAGTACTAGTCAGCATGGCAGGCAGTGTTGTGTGTGCTCCTATTGGATGCTGAATAGTCATTTGAAGATGTTTGATTTCCAAGCTGACTGATGGCCAGTTACTCAGCTGATGTAAATTACCATAGCTCCATTGGAGTCAGCTGAGGATCTGGCTCAATACAGGAACAAGTCTAGTTTTGCAGTTAGAACAGGGGATTGGGAGTTGTCCTGGCTTCTGTTCATGGTTCTGCCATTGACTCACTGAGTGATCCCAAGCAAGTTACTTCATTTCTCTGTGCATAAGTGTACCCCTTCGTAAATGAGTTTAATAATATCCACCTCAATTGGCTATTGTCCCTCGTAACACATGGTTTGTGAACTGATCTTACAGTCTCAACAAATTATTATTATTATTACTATGATTTCCATTGCCATTGTCATATCTGGCAGGAATATCAGCCATGCTTTAGCCCATTATGTTGTCAACAAGGAGACTCATCCAAAATACCAAGCTGATAGATTTGGTATTCAGCACACTGTCCTGTGTATTTGTGGGATTTCCTTCTTAGATCCTGAGAAGTCCTAATGTGCCCTTCTTCTGGGTTTGACACTCTAATGGTTCTGATATTTAAAATAGTCCATACGACCATTTAAAAATGGTTCTGAGGCTAAGTGATATTTAAATATCTCATAAAATCAGGGAGAGACACAGCTTTAGAGATGTCTATCGCCCTAACAAAAACATTTGAAATGTGTGCGTTGTAGGACAGTGCAGAACTTGTGACAGCCCTGCTGCATGGTGGAGCTGACATTCAGCAAGTCGGATACGGAGCTCTTACGGCGCTTCATATTGCTACAATTGCTGGTCATCATGAGGTACGTTTTTGCTCTTCTGCACAGGAAATGATGAGAGTGAATGGCCTGATTAATTGGCTCATTTATCTTTTAGCGTGTTACTGCTTAAAACACTGACAAAACAGCACATCAATAACTCAGTAAATCCGAGCTTCATTTACTGGCATTTCATAACCCCTTGGAGAGGCTATTAGGATTTTAAAAGTTTCTCTTGGTTTGGGTGTACATAGAATACACATGAGTAAATGTACCAGGCATGTTCATACATCTCCTGCTTTTTGTATAAAATGTTTTTAAAGTCTTGTTAGGAACCAGTGCTATTCCTTTATTAATATCAGAGAATTTAACAAAAGATTTGTGGTGACATGAATGAATATGAGTACCCTTGATGGGATCATTGCTTCCTCCCCAGATTTGTGTATGGAAGGGAAGCTCTGTTCCAGTGTGGAAGTGAGGGCTCTGTTGCACTGCCTCATCTCCTTCTCCAGATCCTGTAGATTATGCTTCACAAGCTAAATGCACATTCTGCACTCAGGGAGGGGGCACAGATTTCTGTATTACCTTCTCCGTGAGTTCCGTCTGGGGAACCCAGGAGCAGCTGCAGTCAGGGGAAGTCCCTAGTATGTGGATTCAACAGAGCCATCCAGCTGTTGAGGTACAGCATCGGCCATTGCTTTCTATGGACTCCTGGGGTTCCACCAAACTTGGGCGCGAGCCCTATGGCTCTCCCTCCCTGACAGAATGATCTGGAGGAATTCAGTGAGGGGATCCTTAAAAGGATTTCTTCCTCCAGAACCTGCTCCTGAGGTGTGGGGGGGGGGGGAGGGAGGGTGAGAGGAGTTCCACTGGAGGCTGCAGTCTGGCCCCTCCTTATCTAAACATGCTTTTAGTCATGAACCTGTTAGTCTATCACTTTCCAGCCTCAAGTCAATCGCTTCTCATATCATCTCCTTTGCGTTGCCCTGGAAACAATTAACTCAGTCTAATTTATTTATTTTTAAAATATATTTCTTGAAGTGTTTAATATTATGTGTGCCGAATTACTTTTGTAATGAAAGATTCACAATTGCAAACATAATCATAAATGCACAATTATTTGTGTTCTCAATTCTGCTGCTTAAGTTGAAATTACTGACTTTTACAAAACAACAAAACTAGGCTAACTTATGGAAACACACACTTCAGATTTCCTAAAATAGGGCTGGTTGGCAAGGAATGCAGGATAACAAGAAGAAGTTACAAAGAAGATAATATAGAGCACATTGGTGACTATATTCACAGCTGTGTAATCAGTTGTGCAGTCACAGTCACCTCATTTGGATTCAAAAATATCCACTTGTTGGTGTCAATACAGGAATTATCTGTGTAACTGGAGGCTTCTGCAAACAACTGTGTGGTGCAGTTAAGAAAGCATGTTGAAACTTTGACCCATATTATATTAGGGTGGTATTTCTCAACCTTTTTACATACCAGGGTTCCTTCCTGATCTAGCTGGGACCCATTCACAGTTTATGGGAAGGACCAGAGGTTGAGACTGCCCTGGGGAAAACACTTGCTTTAGGGAATGGAATTTCTTTCTAAACCTGATATTTTTAAAAGACTTTTATTAGAAAGCAACTTAGACTTCAGTTCAGCTCCTAGTAGAGAAGTGTCAACATCTCCAGAACTATCACCCTGGTTTGTACTAATTGGCACCTTTGTTGGCATGCTCAGCAGAGAGGATGAAGACTGAATGAGCACAGAGTCCATCTAGGTTCACGCTGAAGCACACTGGGGCAATGGGAGTAGGGGAGGAGGGAAATGTAGGTGTTCTGCAGATAATGAGAGATTTTTTACTTCAATCCAGTCCTTTTTAAACTATTAAATTCAGAAGAAAAAAAAACATAGACCTAAATAACTAACACTCCTCTAATGGAGGGGGAAAATAGTTCTGTGAAAGTACTTATTGTAAAGCAACATTCATGATCTAACTGAAACCACGGAAAACAAGGGGGTTCAGAGGTAAGATTCAAACTCTGTCATTCATCCTGCACTGCAAACATCGCCAAAATTGACAGTGCTGCCACTTGGAGAGTGTAACAGACCTGCTAGTCCCACAAGCTTTGAAATTGCAGAAGCAACAAAGCTGTGATTATACTTTCATGTGGCTGCCATCTTGGGATCACTCCACTTGTGAACTTTTGAAACATTCCTGTTTACATTGGAGGCACAGCCAGCTTCAATATGTCTTTACTATCAAACCAAAGGTAGACTCCTATCTCCTTTTGAAATCAAGGGGAGCTTAATGCTTACCATGCTTACGAGCATTTTCAAAGGTATTTAAGTACCTAGCTGCATCTTTAGGCCCCTAAATGCCTTTGAATATTTGGCACCATGTCTAACTCTGTGTATATGCACTGCTTAGCACAATGGGGCCTTGATTCTATCTTGCATCTCTGGGCGCTAACATAATATAAATAATAACTACAGCAGTCTTATCCCAGGGAGGTTCAAGCCAGCCTGAGCAATCTGCACTTCCACAGCATTCCCACTGGGAGTGGAAATTCTGTGCTCTGTTAAACTCTGTACAGATTCACACTCTGACCGTACTCCACAGTAACCCTACTGGCAAAGGATGCCTAGTGGAGGGGCTGAATCACCATATCCCAGCCGCTTCCCTCCATCACCAGCGTCACTCACATTTTAAACTGTGCTGGCTGCCTACTCCCCCACGCCTCACATCTTGGTGTGGGGAGAGGAGGATGAGGGTGCAGTGTGCTGTTTCATCCCTCCACCTGGCCAGACTTTCTGCCATTGGGGATCCTCCCCCAGGATCTGGGCCAGGAGAAGCCAGTGCAGTCTTTGGCTGATTCTCGCCTCAAGTTTGTATCCTCTAAATACTTAGAAGTGGTGAATACAAAAGACACCAAAATGAGAGTAACTCAAAATATTACTTTTGCATTGATTGATTGGGAGCTAGAGATAGAAGCCATAAAGACAAGTCACACGAAAGCCTGGCATTACCTCTGAAATCTGTGCTGATGTGACAAAGTGAGAAAAGGATAAAGCACTGTACAGTTAGTCACACACAAAAACTCAATTAAAAAGCTGTTATTCTTCAATGTTTCGGTCAGCAACTCCAACCGTTATCAAGGGACAAATCAATTTGCAGCATCTGTAGGCAACTGTTTAAGTCTGTGGATGGAGAAGCATGCTAATAGAGCAGACTAACAATAAATACTTTATTTTGAAGGTTGGCTTTTCAAGGAGTAGGTTTTGCTGGTGGTTTTGGTGTTTGTTTTTTAGCATTACATTCTTAAACTCATGAGACATCATGTCATTCCCTTCATTAGTCAAGTATATTCCTGGGTCTTGTTGTTTACTCATTAGAAATGCTTCCTAGCATATCCTGTCTCAAAAAAGAAGTTACTGTTTACAATGTAAAAAATATATATCCAGTCATTCTGTGCAAGAATTATAATAGGCAAGTTAGCAACACTCTTATTAATTTTATGATCCTTTCATCTTCTCTGAAATGTACTTTGTGTTTTGTGTGTGGACTCTGTGTTACCTGGTAATGATCTTATGTACAGAGTGATATTTTGCCTTGCTGGGGGCATGGCATTAAGGAAATTGTCTGTATTCTTTAACAGAGCCCCAAGTATCTAAGGTACAATCTGTAGTATATATTCTTTATAAAACAGTGTCTGTCTTTTCAAAAGTACCATGTATATAAAGTAAGGCCTTCTGATCATATTATCTTATTGATTGTGTTGTCTTCCTCATTATGCTGGACGCTCATTAGATTGGGTTATTTACTGGAGTCATTTTAATAGCTCATTATTTCTCATTATAGCTCATCCTGACCTTGGTAACAATTTAAACTGTTTTTGGTGGTCATGCCCTAGTCATTATTTGACAATATTGGGAAACTAGTCACAGTTTGGCAGTGTTCATATTGACTGGGAGCAGGGACTGAGATCCATAGATAGAGCTGTCCGTGGAATCTTGCACAGCATTTACCTGCACTATGCCTGGTTCTATCCAATATTTTAATCTACACTAAATTCACTGATGATAATAATAAACAGAAAATGAATACTATGCAATAATTATGGCAAAGTTTGAAAAAAACCCTCTATTTTAATAAGCATTGTGAAATCTTGAGAAATATTCCACACATCTATGCAGATGTCTCATCCCAGAACTCTTACTTTCTCAAGAAGAGGCATAATTAAGGGAGATATCCACAGTGAAATTTTGAATAAAATTACTCATGATGGACATGACCCCACATAGGCGCACTAATGAAGGTAGTATTATCCTGGTGGGCTAAGTGGGTAGATTACATTCACTGAAAATTCAAAAGGTTGTTCTGATCATCTGGTCATCCGTTTAGAAGTTCTAAGAAGCTGTGTAGTGTTTCCCTAGAAAACATATATATTACACCTCAAACACTTATGTAAACTCTGACACCACCAGCGTAAAGAATGAATGTTTCTTCCAAACTCAGGTTTCCTAGTCTATGTCTACACTAGCAAGCTTACAGCAGCACAGCTGTCCTAATGCAGCTGTGCCACTGTAAGATCTCTCTATGCCGATGGGAAGGAACTCTACGATTAACATAATTAAACCACCCCCAATAAGTAGTGGTAGCTATGTTGGGGGGAGAAGCTTATCTGCCAACATAGCATTGTGCACACTTCCGCTCATGCTGGTGAAACTTATATCACCAAGGGGTGTTTTATCTATTTTGTTACAACGTAAATATCAGCACCTGTCAATCTTTTGGGTGCAATAAGTAAGAAAGAAGTGGCAGATTCATCTCTGATCCACCTTTAATAAAAATCCTTTAGCTATACAAAAAGTGGTGTGACAGTTGCAAAAGATTATCTGATGTTACAGTTGTGACATGGTCAGGCCAGATGGCTACAGGAAAGTGATCCTATTGGGATCCAGCTTTGCCTACCCACTACTAAAGGATCCCCCGCAACCTAAGGGGGGATCCACAGGACCTGGAAACCAAATGAGTATGGGGGACAACTAATGAAATAACAAGGACAGGAGTGTGGTCAAAGGGTCAAACGAAGGAAACCAGATGGGGACACCGAGCAGAGAACACCGGACAATGCCCATTGCTCCTCAAAGGCATCCAGGGAGTCAGTGGATGCCGCCCAGAGGAACTCTGCCTGGATACGTGAACGGACGGAGGATCGGAAATAGGCCCCACAGTCACAGGAGACTCCATCCGCCAACCTCCTCACTCTGGTTATATAGATGGCCATTTTAGCCAGGGCAAGGAGGAGGTTGACCAGGAGGTCCTGTGACTTTGTGGGGCCACGGATAGGGAGTGCATAAATAAGAAGGTGAGGGAAAAAGTGCAACCTAAAACATAACAAAATGTTCGTGAGGAGCCAGAATAGGGGCTGCAGCCTGGCACACTCCAAGTATATGTGTGCCAGGGTTGCCCTCACATCGCAAAAGGGGCAGATGTCTGGGATAGGGGTAAACCGTGCCAAGTACACGCCCGTGCTCATGGCTCCATGAAGGAGCCGCCAACTGATATCCCCGGGCCTCGGGACCAAAGTGGAGTATAGGCTGGCTCACCGGGGCTCCTCACCCTCCAGAGGTGGCAGGAGGTCCCACCATTTTGTATTGCGGCAGGATGCGAGGGTGAGGACATGAAGGGTATGGAGCACGAGCGTGTATAGATGTTTCCTTGGCGCGGTCTGGAAGCAGACCGGCTGCAGCTCGTGCAGCGCTACAGGAGAGTGATAGAAGGCAGATATATTAGCTCCAGGTTAAGTAGGTCCCATTTCCCTGGGTAAGGTAACAGGGAAGGTTCCAGAACAATCAGGAACTTTTTGGAAAAAATTAAGGCAGACAGGCTGATTAGAACACCTGCAGCCAATCAAGAAGCTGCTAGAATCAATTAAGACAGGCAGGCTAATCAGGACACCTGGGTTTAAAAAGGAGCTCACTTCAGTTTGTGGTGTGCGTGCGAGGAGCTGGGAGCAAGAGGCTCAAGAAGATGAGAGTAAGAAGGCATACTACTGGAAGACTGAGAAGTACAAGCATATCAGACATCAGGAGGAAGGTCCTGTGGTGAGAATAAAGAAGGTGTTGGGAGGAGGCCATGGGGAAGTAGCTCAGGGAATTGTAGCTGTCACGTAGCTGTTACAGGAGCTACTGTAGACAGCTGCAATCCACAGGGCCCTGGGCTGGAACCTGGAGTAGAGGGCGGGCCCGGGTTCCCCCCATCCCTCCATCCCCCCAACTCGCTACTTGATACCACAGGAATTGACCTGGACTGTGGGTTCCACCAGAGGGGAAGGTCTCTGGCCTGTTCCGCAATCTGCTAGTTGGATCAGCAGAGACTGCGGGGATTGTTCTTCTTTCTTTTCCCCATGCTGGCCAGTGATGAGGCTAAGTGAGTGAATGGCAGATCTGAGCCATGAAAGTGGCCAAACTGAGGGCTGCCGTGAACCTCTGAGTCGAGCAAGTCCGCCGATAAGCGCAGGACCCACCAAGGCAGAGGAGGAACTTTGTTACACAGTGTACTACTCAGTTTGATGTAAAATATGACCTAACTATACTTTCTGAAAGACATAGGAGGTAGGAAAAGCCATACTGACAGACATGTCAAAAGAAATGTGAAGTAAAGTGAAGGAGGCCCTGAAATCTTGTGTGCTGTCTTCTAGTCATGTACCAAATTGCTAGAGAAGAGCCTGAACAACAAGCCAAGATTTGAACACTCAAATTTGGATCCAAACTTGTGGCTGGCATCTGTCCTAATAGGCTGAATCATCTCCTTACCTCAAATCTGGAAACCTGGAAAATCAGATCCAGCCATGAATTCTGTGGCTTTTGCCCATTTCTGTAAATGACCTGCCTCTAGGTAGAAGTGAGGACGATTTATTCAGACTGGAGACTATGAAAAGTACTTTGCCATTCCAGATAATTTCTAAATAAAACTAGAAAAGTCATTGTTTCCCTGAATACTTTTAAAGGTTTTGTTTCAGTTCAATGTGTTTCAACATGCTGATTATCTCTCTGGCATGTAGACTGAATGCACTGATGTTTGGAAATTCCAGTCCAGGTATCCCTAATTTTGGAGTAACTGCAGTCTTTCATTACCAGCATCATGTATACAAGTGCTGAGCAGCCAGTTCAAGCTCAAGGAAAATAATAAGTATGATGGAACCTATATGAAGAATCTGCATTTGTCAAACAGAAACAAGAGCTGGTTTGAACCAACCAGACCTTGTAATTCTTTAGGGTTTTTTTGCTTGGGAGATCTACAAAAGTACAGGACATGAAGAGAGAACAATTTGTCAATGTGTTTTAAAAGATAGAGTGAGAGCAGATCAGAAGTTACAGAAAGGCAATATAAAAATTAGATTTCAGAGTAGCAGCCGTGTTAGTCTGTATTCGCAAAAAGAACAGGAGGACTTGTGGCACCTTAGAGACTAACCAATTTATTTGAGCATATGCTTTTGTGAGCTACAGCCACAAGTACTCCTTTTCTTTTTATAAAAGTTAGAATCACTCATTGGTGAAGAAATATTTATATATTAAATATAAATAATGGGAGCCTGATTGTCATTTATACTAAAACCGTTTATACCACTCTGGCATTGTAAAGATGGCTTAAAACTAGTATACATGTAATTTATGCAAACTTCCAAAATGGTGTAAAGGAGTCCTAATATTAATGAGATACACAGAGGGTGATATCTTGACCCCATTGAAATCAATGGTAAAATGTCCAATTACTTCAAAGTGGCCAGGATTTCTCCCTTCATATTTTACAACCTGAAAAGCCACATTTTCAATCTGGCCTATGAATATGGGCAGAAAAGTATTGCATTCACAAATCCCACATTTGCACAAATCAGATAATTTAATACTTAATAACATGTGTGGATGTTGTTGCATAAAATCTTTATGAACAAATATTGAAGCTGGGCTATAGATTTAAGCACATAATGTTGATTGGTTTCTTTATATTGCTTGCAGAAAAATACTGTGTATTGAGTACAAAATCATTCTTCCTGCAAATACAAATTTTGTCATTATTTCCCCTTTACTAAAGCAGAATTATTTGCGGAGAGAAATGAATCAGCTACACTAATACATTTTGATTTCTGGATAACGAGACAGATTAATTTACATCTTGCAGGTTCTTAGCTTTCCAGAATAGATCTTTCACATACAACTTGGAGTTCTTTATTATTTAATTATTGTTAGTTGACTAAAGGAAACAAAAAATCATTGATCCAATTATACATTTTTCAATATATCTGTATGAGGATGGGATATCTAACTTACTTTTTCTCTATTTTTTTAAACAGATAAATTGCAGTATGTGCTAGCAGAAAAGAATTTTTAAATTAGAGTCCATATTTTGAAATTCTGGCCCTCCAAACCTCCATTCTTCTCCCCATTTCTATCGTTTCCCAAGTTTACTTCTGACAGTGCTTTTTTCCCCTAGAAAAGTATATGAATAAGGCACCAATCTTGCAATATACTCCTCATGACAGAGTTCATTACAGGATCAATGGGTTAAGAATAAGCCTGTGGGGGTGATTTTGCAGAATGCTGTATTTTCTGTAGCTCAACAGAAAAATGCTCAAATGTAAATAATACATATGAGATGCACAAGAGCATAAAGTAAATATGTACTTCAGATCAGATCATTAAAATGAAGAACAATGAGCAGAAAATACAAAATACCTTGTTTTATTTTACTTTTTCAAGTTGCTTTTTTAAAACTTTTGGGCCTGATCCTGTGAGTGACAGAACACCTCCTACAATGTGCAGAGTGCCCCCAATGGAAACTGAAGTCAATGAAAACTGAGGATGCTCAGCTCCTTGCAAGGATAAAGCCCCTAATTTGATGAGGAATCATTTTTTGTGAGCAATTTAGAAAAGACCCATTGTTTTCTCTGTTAGTAATGATCAGATCTTCGCCAGAAACGTCCCCTACGGAGAGTTGTACTCCATATACCTCATTTGGTTCTGCTGCTGGTTTGGAACCTGAAGATTTATAGTTCAGATTCTGCTTTTTTCTTTCCCTTTTTTATAGAACTTTGAAATTGTCATTCTGCTGAGAATCTCTTCTGCTAGGTTAAATAGCTTACTTTGCACAGAATTTCATTAATATTCATGGAAATTGGAACTGTAAAAAAAACTGTAAAAAGTGCAGTGAAATGTAAGTCAGAGAGGGAAAATATATTTTTGACATTTCCTCCATTTCAATAAAATAAGGGGAAATTATTTATTCAGTTAAATAAATAAAAGAAACATATACACCAGCCTATTATATATATCATTTGACTTTTCCATTTCTTGAGGAAAGATGCTCATTATATTTCAGAGCCAGACAAAGAGCAACTGGAGCTTCTAGCTTTGATTCTCAGTTCTGCTGCAGGGCCAGTTTGTGACCTTGGCACAATCTCCACACCTCCTGAAACCACGATAGTAATCACCTCTATAAAACTGGGAGATTGAAGGACACTGCTGTAAATGAGATGTTCCAACTCAGCTGAGCCAGCTTGGTACATAAATATTTCATCTTCTCTGTGATTTTGTGTCATATTTGTTTACTTTAGCAAAACTAGTTTGTTGGTTTGTTTTATCGTTTAGTGGATGTTTTCAGAGCATGATCCCTGGACTGGAGTCCTCAGTGAGAAGTGTACAAAATTAGAGAAAAATAAGAGATGCTGGAAACCAAATTAGATACCCAGATGAGTTTAAAAAAACGGTTCCTAAGCCTGGTGTTTTAAAAACTTTAAATGTTTCCAGCCCAGAGAGGTCACTGCTGAATTAATAATACATTTTTAATATGCTCTGATGTGCTATCCAATATTTCCACACTGAAACACTAATATTGTTGCCGATTTCATTTTATAAATTAACATTGGCATTTGCAGATGGAGAGGTTTGTGAACTGAGCTGAGATTCCAGTTGGGATAGAGGAATGTTATTTCATTTTGCCACAGGTACCCCTGACACTCTAAAGAGTGAATGCATTTGTTTTCTTGCAACAATGACTTGTTGGTAAACAAGGAGTTTGTCTTATAAGGACAACTTTCAAAGAATAAAATATAGATTTTCACATGTAAATCCTATTTTACAATGGAATATTTTTCATCTCTAGCTTTCACTTGAATGAGCTTTATTACTAGTTTTGGATGAACCTCAAATAACTTGAGAAACCTTGGAAAGTTTACGTATTTATTTGAAACGTATCTGAATATTTCAAAGTCCTCATTTTCCTTTATCTTTCTCACCATTCCACACTAATGCTTCTAACTTCTACAGTTACATATTTTTCCCTTCCTAACTCTATTTTTCTCCTGACTTCCAATCTCAAGCATCTCCAGTTTCCTCCACCTGACATCCAGTATACCCCCTTCCTTTCATATGTAATGAATGGAGAGGTCTAGTCTGAAGTTTTATTGTATTTATCTGTTACAGTCTGGCTGGCTAGAAAAATCTAATCTCATGAATTCAAGGAGACTGAATCTTCACAGCCCTGCAATTTGTCCGAAGCTTTTTTGTAGTCATTTATGCTGGTGCAAAGTCAATGTAAAATGCTACGAAATCAGGATAGTGGGGCTACCCGCACTTAGCATAGATATAGATGACTACAGAAATTGTAGGCAATGGTGAATCAGGCCCAGATCTTCTCCAGAATTTGCCTTTGTCCAAACCCTGAGGAGTGGGAGGAGAGATACCGGAATTAATGAAACTTGATACAGTAGCCATTTTAGCAGAAATTGTTCCCCAAGATGGATTTGATTAAAGGAGGCCTGTCGCAGACTAGGAGATGGAGAGTTTCCATCAGTTCTTATTTTTAAAAGAGTTCAGTTATGATTTAGATTAAGACCCTTCTTTTCTGCAGAACCAGTTCACCTGTTCCTAATCATTACACTCTTGAACCTAATTATGAAAGCATGTTAGCTGCAAAACAAGATGGAAACTATGCATTTCCAGTTCTGTAGTGTCCAAAATAGCACAAAGATGAAATCATAAGGTAGCCAGATCCTGCCCAATGGTGTGGGTGCCTTGCATCTCCCTTACAGTTTCACATAAGCAAACCTCTTTTACTTGGACTTCTCTTGCTTTCTTCAGAGTTGATCAAACATCAGCTACAAGAAATAATGTGATCAGTTTTTAAGGTGGTACACTGATGAAGGGTCTGTCTATTTGGGGGGGAAGAGTGTTTTTTCAACTGAGTTAGCTCAGTTGAACGAGTTTAACATGATTGGAAAGCCCCCTTAACACTCCTGCAGACAGTTTAACATCTTCAAAGCTGTGCGAGCTGGTTGTGTGGTACTCTAGCTGGAAGCCTAGTTTTTTCAAAATTGCCTACAGCTGCATTGCTGCAGCCTTTTAAGTGTTGACCTACCCCTAGAATTTGAAGTCGTTGTGTCTCTTTTGAAAATGAGACTTGGGCTCGTAAGTCACTTAGGCATTTTTGAAAATGTTACCCCCAATGTCTGCATGGGTGTTAAGGGAGCTTCTACCTTGGCTACAACACAACCAGCTAACACAACTGAAAAGGTGTTAAATTGTGTCTACATAGGTGATAAGGGAGTTTCAACTAACTTGACTGAGCCCCCAACCCATCTACTCAATCCAAGAGTCTGCCTTTTGAAGCAAATTGACTCTTGTAATGTAATGTATTTAAACCAACAGGTTAAAGCAATTGAGATGTTTCAAAAATATAGTGTTATTAATTAAATGATGAGGGCAAGACAATTGTCTTCCCATAATGTATCACAAAGTCACTTAAACCATTCTATGTATAATATATTCAGATAAGAAAACAAAACACCTCAGTTCCTTGGCTACCTGCTTTGGACGGAGAAACTATTCTTGTGGTACGAATGGTATATTTCAGGAAATCAGTACCTGCATTTTTCATTACTGATTTTATCTGTGACCCAACTGTGTTTATCTTATCTATTCCAATGAGGCTAGGAGAACGTACAGATAGTGTGTCTCAGTTCTGTCTTCTGTCCCCAAGTCTATCAAAAAAGAATACGTTGAAACATTTCAGTAGACTTCTTCCTTAGTTAGACAACTCCTTTAATTGTAATTAGTGTTTCACAACCATTTGGAAGCTTCTTTAGGCATTTACTGCTTCATTCTGATCAAGGTTAATTGTACAATTCTTACAGACCAGCAAAGAGTTAAGAGACTTGCCAGTTTTGTGCAAAGGATCTTTACAGGACATGACTGATTATATCTATACCTGCTAAATTGGAAAGAATTAGGCCAGTGCTTGATGCTCCTCTTCTTTAGGTTTTAATGGCTTAATTAATAAAGAAGCTCTGAAAAGCATTGCAGATACTTTAGATGTGTTAACACAGGGATATACATAGGCTAATGCTGATGCATATGGCTTAATTGTTGAAGTTGTCTTTCTCATTTTAATTTTACCTACTAGAAAGTCAATATCCATTGATTTAATTTTGTTAGAAGAATTCTTATCTCCTGCCCTTCTCCAAGAGACAAAATCTTTATGTAGTCTATCTTATGTTCCATTTGTTGACTCTCTCTAACCCTCAAAGTTACTTTAATTAACAGTCTCTGTTTGAAGTGGACATAATTTACTTTAATTTTCAAAAAGCTTTGGATAATGCCTTTCATAAAAGACTATTAAGGTAAATAACAAGAGGGTAAAGGGAAAAGTCATGTTGTGAATTAAAAATTGGTTAAGCAAGAAGAAATAGAAATAGAATTGTACTGAACGATTACTCTTCAGAGTGGAAAGCAAGTTAATAGTGGGGCACCACAAGGGTCAGTATTATTTAATAAACTAAAGCTTTTGTGGAGAAAGCGGAAAATAAGCTGCTGAAAATTGCTGATTGCACTAAGTATTTTCAATTAGTTAAGAAAAATTGTGAGACACTGCAGACATTTTTAAGCTAGAGATGGATCCATTGCAGTTCAGGGCAATGATGGGTGACCTCAGTAGGCCAAAGTCCTTCCATCCTATTCCAGAAAGAATTGGGTCCTCCCTTGAACAGAAGGTCCTGTCCGTTTTCTTGATCAGAAAGAAGGACATGAGTCCGTCTAAATTGAGGTTATTTATCCAGAAGTTTTTTCTTTGTTGGTCTCTGGAGAATCTAGTGTGAACTAGTATTTGCAAGCCTCTCCAGGTGGTACTTCTCTGGAGGTGTTACAACGCAAGTGAATTTACCTATGCACTCCCAAATCCCCACTGTTCTTAATTCCTGGAGAAGCTGTGGTTACTCTTCCCCCTAGAATTATGTATAATCCCAAACCCACAATGATCCATAACCTTAATACAGTAAAATCTCCAACAATATTGCAGGAAATTGCCATATGCATCATAGGATCAAAACTGAAATCTCAGATCTAACTCCCTTTGAATATTGGGTTGTAAGGATGCAAATCTCCACTCTTACGATTTTCCTTCTGGTTCAAATTTAAAACCAGAAAGGACCTAACTTCTGATTTGGTTCTAATACCAGGCAAAATCTCGTAGGAATGCGATTCTTGTATGATTTTTTTTTTGTCAGTAATGATGATTTAGCTAACACTTGTGTAGTGCTTTTAATCCAGAGATTTCATGGTGCTTTACAATTCCCCCATGGTGATAGATGATGAAACTGGTATCTATTACACAGGTGCTGGCCTCCTAGTTGAGCATTTTGCATTCCCATACACATCTCCCCACCAGGGTCAGCCTTTTGAAGCCATCCCTCACCCATGTCATGAGGTTTTCTGTTAATTAAAACACAACAATGCTAGCAACAAGACAAACACCACAGACAAAAAACACAAAACATAGATCCTTGGTATTGTGGGTTATTCTTCCGCTGGCACCAGCTTGCTTGTAGAGAGTCTGAAAAACAAAAGAAACAATTTCCACCACCCCCTAGTGGGGACAGATTATTGCTTAATAATAAATAATAATACCACTTTCTTTTACAAATTTCCTTGCTAATTGCAGGAAAAACAGAAGAATTACCTCCAGGCTGTCCTTATTTTGTTCTATAGTCAGGCTAGTGAATTACCCCACTCACTGGTCATTTATGAAATTCATGAGGAGGTGTACCTCAGTTTCCCTTCTTGTACAACAGACCAAGTTTGCAATAGTTTCTCTGCTGTACCAAGCATTAAGTTTATTCTCAGGTAATAGCTGAGACACAGCTTCAGATTTTAGCACTGTACACACACACACACCTTAAGGTTAACCTGTTCCCCTTATTTTCAGGCTTGACTTGTTTTTTCACCTCCCTTTCCTGGAGGGCCATAATCTGAGTCTTCTAGTAACTTGTTTGCTGACCAGATGTATTCATTATTTGCAGCTCCTTTGTGCCCATCAGCTTGATAATTTGCATTTACATAGAGGCTTACTAGCTTGCTTTTGGATCCAAAGCTAGTAGCAGCTCAGAGACTGTCTTAAAAGGGAAATATTTCACTTCCAGTAGAGTTCTGATTACTTTCCACTTTCATCTCCTGCTCCAAAACACAGAGATCTGAAAAATAAAGCACAACCTATTGTGGCTCCTTTTGGAGCCCTAATAGGATTTTAATGAAGTACCATATTTTATTTGCATTTCTTTTACCCCTTCTCCAATACACACTGCACATGTCCTGGGAAAATGCAAATTCCTTCCATATAGTTTGACCTCCATAACATTATATTAGCCATATTAATTTTACACAAGGTGTAACTGCCTCCCCCATGCCCACAGAGTTTTCATGCGCACCCACCAAAGCAGCAATCTGATCCCCCAGAGCCACCCCAAGGCTCAGTGTTCCCATCATTTCTCCCCTTTTCCTTTTCTTTTTCCTGTGCACACACACAAAATTCTCTTTTGCCGAACATCCCTTGCACTGTGATTACTCTTTTTTACACAACTGTACCTGATTACACTCCCATCTTGTACAACTAGACAAAACCAGGGGCAGCCAAGTTAAGTTCCAATAGAAACCCCTTACATTCCTTTAGTGATTTTGATTACATTACCCAATAGTCAAACAATTTTGATCAGATTCTCTCTCCACCTGCTGCCTGCAGCAGTCCCTTATAGACCATTTCTGTGGGAAAAGGGCCCATTTTCCTTCAGAATAGCTGTAAAGGCTTCTGGGTCAGAAGCATAGTGGTGGTAGTAGCCACGTGACCTGACCCCCTTGGATAATTTAATTACCAAGCTTCCATCCAATGTCATTGCACAGAGTTGCACATACAGTTACATTTATATAACTGGGTTTTATCATTAAACAAAAACTTCCTTCTTGTAACACCACAACTGTTACTGTTTTAACATCTTCACAACAGTTACCTTTTACCATTTCCACAACTCCCAAATGTTTACTTTCCTTCAAACTCTGTATTATCAATTTTTGCAAAAGCTATTTGTATTTTTTCCCTCACTTCTTTAAATCACTTACTCCTACATTTAGTTCTTTAAGGTAGTGCAATTTGTCTGTAACAACTTAGCCACCAAGTACAATTATTGCCACACAGCTGCCTTAACCTGTGCTGTCTTTACCCTGAGTCTGTTCAAAGAGGCAGTAAAACATTTGTCTCCATGGATGCCCATGGATCTTTTACTCCAAAAATTCCAATGGAATACAGCAGACCTCCCTCATACTTTGTCCAAAAAAACCCAAAACATCTCACATAAGTATCCAAAGTACCCTCCATTAAAACTTCAGAAAAACAGAAGTGTGCAAAGGCAGGGGAAGAGGTGGAAAGAAACCAATTAAGCCTGTCAGGTCAGTTTAAAGTATAGGCTACCAGCAGCAAATTAAGTAAACCAAGAAAAAGAAGAAGGAAAAGAAGAAAAGGATATAGTTCACTTGAGCCAAGGGTAGGCTCCCTGAGTTGAAACAGTTGGGAACCCTTATCCCCAGGTTCTCTTCTGGCTCTGGGAGAAGAGTGGGGGTTGTTACCCGCTCCTGCAAACCCTGCCATTTTGCACTTTGAAACTTTTTTTTTCCATTCCCCTTCTTTCTCTCCACTCCCCCAGGACCAAGTCCCAGCTCCAGTCTCTAAAGGTAGTCTGTTAACTCTGCTTTTAACTTTAAACCCTGTTGTGCCAAATCATCTTTAACTACCCCTAATTAATTTACAATCCTTCAGCAGCCCTTGCTGAAGCAGCACCAAACTTGAAAGATTACTGGCAGCTTCCCATAATGCTGCCCTTACTTCAAACCTCTCACAAGCAGACTGAAGTGCCTCCTTTCCCTGGAAGGCATTCAGTCCCCATGGGCAGGGACCTTCTTCCACGACCCATTTTCCAAGGAGGGTGGGTTCCTCAGCCACCCCCCATCCCTCTGGGTCCCCTAACACTTCCTCCATTTCCTTTTTAATCTCATCCCAGATTGACCTCTGCACCTGGTATGGGCCCTGGTTCTTCCTTATCCATTTATCCAAAAAATCCTTTACCCTGGCTTGCCAGAACCCACAACTACCATCACAAGAGTTCGCGATACCCCCTCCAAGCAGCTGCGCAGACCATTGGGGAGGGGGACTTACAGGCTGCCACTCACCTATCCGATGCGATGTATCCAAATCACGGCACCAAGATGTTAGGGGGCTTATTCCTTCACCCACTTACTTCCCTAGTCCTTCTCGCATGAACAGAGAACAACAATACCTGAAGTCCAAAGGTGCAAACAATTCGTTGTTTTTGGGGGTGAACTTCCAGCAAGCATGATTCCAGTTTCCTTTCTTTGTGTCCCCCTTCCCAGCTCTGACACCACAGAGCCTTACCTGTGTCCCTGTTCCCATTCCTGCCCTTAGCTAAACATGATTCCAATTTCCCCATTCCCATTCCCATTTCCCACTCAGCCACCCACCCATCCACTTCCTGATTGACTGCAGACTATAGAGTAAAACTTGAGTTCTGTTTAGCTATACCTTAACCAATCATTTTACTGAAATTTAACTAACCAATCTTAACATGTTGTAACATGATTATTTAACCAATTATATCCCACCACCTTAATTAGTTTACACCCAGCAAAATTAATTATACAGCAGACAGGAACAATCACAGAACCAGACAGAGATTATACAGACAAACAATGGGGAAATGGGGACTACAGTGATAGAACAACAAAGAAATGAGGATTTCACATCCCAGCTATTGATAAGTGAGTTCTTGCCAGACAGGATGCTATCAAACTAAGTTTCTTTTTACATCTTCTAGGCACTTCCCTTTCTCTGGAGGCATAGGCATTATCAGGACAGGATTGTATTCCTAACAGCCCAATAGCACCTTATTTCAATGTGACTAGGTTGGAATGTGAGGATGTGACCGGTCCTTCCCAGTTTATGGCTGCCTCTGTTGCTTAGCCAAAGGCCTTAGCCTAAAAACAGGGCCTCAGACTGTCACAGTAAGAGAAGTCCCTGACACAGACAGACACTGATTTTGATTCTTTCTTTTATACCTCTATAACTAGCTAAGTGATACGAATACACCTAAATTCTTAGAGTATAGGCCTTTACAGACAGGCCTGAATATCTATATCCTAACAATACCCTTCCATGCATCCTATTCTCAGACCTGCAGATTCAGGTTCTCTTCTGCTCAAGTGGGCCTTCCAGTGTTTGGGACATTTTTAGAAGGTGATAAATGCCTTCAGAACCTATTGAAGTCAATGGGATTTGAGGAGGCTCTGTATGTGGCAGGAGTAGTCCCTAAAACACTAGTCTTAGGGAGGCTTACAGCCAATGTTAGTGTGAAATAATTAAACATAAGGGTAAATGAATTAAGTATGGTATGGAAAGGGCTTTGCACAGAAAATTCACTCAGTGAAGCATATCGACAAAATATTTTTCAATTTAAATAGTCTAAAGAAATAATCTCTGAACACTAATGTTGCTTAGTAACAGGTCTTACTTGTTCCGTCAGTACTTGTGAGTGACGGATTCAAATGACCGGCCTCTTTGTAGCCTGTGTGAAATGAATTGATGGTCTCAGTCCAGTTACTAGTTGACAGGCGCCCACATCACAAATGTTTCATCATGTCTGGCACTAATTGGGACCATCACTGGCAGTGTCAGCAGAGAGAAGGAGTGAATAGCAGTGGAATCTACACTATCCGCTTATCCTTTCACTAGAGGTGGTCCCTTTATGTCACCATTGAGGCACATGAATAGGTTGAGCTGGAATGTTTTTTCCCTGCTGCTCCCCATGCAGTGGATAATTTCTAGGGTTCTCACTCCAGCACCTTTCACAATCATGAGACTCACATGCAGGCTATAAGAAAAAGCAATAGCATTCCATAAAACTGTGTGTAGAATTATGCAAATGATCTGTAGCACAAGACCCTTAGTGGGTATAAAGACTCCCTTGGGCTTCAAAAAAATAACAGTGCTTAGGCTTCAATAAATAATCCAAAATGGTTTAATTCAAATTTCCATTTTGACAGTTATTCAGAAGGCCAATGCTTCAAAATTAATAGCTGCTCGACCAAACCGTTGGCCTTCAGAATGACTAAGAGAGTGAAAATTTGAAAGAAACCACTTTGGTTATTTATTGAAGTCTAAGGGTTATTATCTTCTAAAGTACACTGAAGTCTTTACACATTGAGTGAATTATACTTGTGAATTTACCTGCATGCATTTAAATTTAAAGGGGTCTTTTATTTTCTTTTAAGAACTGTGATATGTTTATTGGTGTTTGTTCATGAAGCCTCAAAGAAAATTAAAGGCTATTCTGAGCTTTCTGAGTCAGTCATTTCTGGGCCTCTCCCTTCACAAATCAGGCTTTTTATTGGCAAATACATTTTCAGGTTTATTTATAAGGCATCAGTGACATTCAGTGTTCAGTTATAGTACTGTAAATTAATCACTTTTATATGCTGTATGGACTTCTCCGCCTTTATAAGTTGGTGTTTGTTCTTTCTTGGCATAATGTTAGAGAATTTTATTAGAAGGTGACCACATACAGAGCTTCTAATTGGAATCTTTTATTTCTTTTTCT
Organism: Eretmochelys imbricata; assembly: GCF_965152235.1. Classification (NCBI taxonomy): domain Eukaryota; kingdom Metazoa; phylum Chordata; order Testudines; family Cheloniidae; genus Eretmochelys; species Eretmochelys imbricata. The sequence continues at coordinate 85,455,370 of NC_135579.1, read as the reverse complement.
TCTAGGCTGTGGATATACTTTTGCAGCATGGAGCTTATGTCAATGTTCAAGATGCAGTGTTTTTCACCCCATTACACATTGCCGCATACTATGGCCATGAACAGGTAATTAATGGGCAGAATCTGACAAAGATGAAAGAGTGCACTCACAGCAAGCCTCATGCAGGTTTACTGTCAGCCAACCTGTCTTTATATTTGGAAGGGTCCTACTAGAGAGAGGCTGCACAGATTTCACATCCTTAAGTTATGCCTTTAACTATATCCGACATTTTCATGTGTTTGAAAGTTCATAGGAATGTGGCTATTCATGTTTTAACTACCCACTGCTAGGATCACCAGCCAAATTTACTACCCCGCAAAAGAGTTCTTGAAATTAGATGCTATTCATGAGAGAGAGTTTTTCTAACCTATAACAGGGCTTCTCATCCAGAGATACAATTCATACAATGCTGAACCTTGAAGCTGCCATGTATCCATTAGGTGTATCAGTTTAAATACCTCTACATGACCCATGGTACTCAATAACAAAAGGATTGGTGCACCTTTGTTTTAATGGGTGAAATCCAGGCCCCATGAAAGTTAATAGGAAAACTCCTAGTGGATCCAATGAAGCCAGGATTTCACCCAGTGTGTTGTGGATGGAAAGGGCCAAATCTTGCTTGTCTTATTCTCACCAGCAGTGAAATTTTAAAAAAGCACTGAAGACTTGGCCCTAAATTATCATCAGACCCTCCTAATCCCATTTTTCTTTGCTAATATAGAAGTGTCTGTGGCTTAGTGGGCAATATACTCATTTGCACTGCAGGAGATCCTTGGGTTCAGAAGCAGCCTTGTGTCTGTGTTGGCTTATGTGAGTCAGTCCCTGTGTCTTTCTTTTCGTGGAAACATGCATATGCTGGGATATTTTCAGAGTTTCAAAGCATGACCTCTAGGTAGAGTATATTTTTCATTTCACTGAAGTTTACTTAGAGTGCGTTGGAGAGTCATTCCCAGGAAAATGCCTTTGAAAGGACAGACTCCAAGAGAACAGATGATTGAAAACTCTATACTTCTATGGTTCAATAACAGTCAGGATGTGCACAAAGCATGCATTCCTGCACCCTCCTTTTTTTATATATTCGCCTCATCATCCAATAACATTAAGAAACTCTTTACATGTTGGGCTGAGAGATTAGTTTGCTTATTTCCCATGAACCACTTTTGAACAAATAGTCACAGTCTCATGAAATTATGCTAAAATGCATATGGTGCTTTTGTGATAAGGGACTCTACTTTCTGAAGGAAGCTACAGCTCGACATAGCTAATTTATGGATGTTAAGGACATTTACTTTATTATGCTGACTAGGTCAGTTAAACAAATAAGTGTGTCTTTTTCCCAACCCCTTGCTATCCATATCATTTTTTAAAATGAACTGACATTTGCTAGTGAACAATGTAATATTTTAGATATATAACTTACAAATGGAATTTATAATGAGTTTCATGAAAATAAATTATATATACCTACATAACCCAGTTTTAATTTAAAAAAATAAAGCTTTCTCACTCAAGATGTTATGAAATCCAATACAGAGTAAACTTTAACACAAGAACTAAGCATTACCAAATGAAATTAATTAGTAGCAGGTTTAAAACAAATAAAAGGAAGTATTTCTTCACACAATGCACAGTCAAGTTGTGGAACTGCTTGCCAGAGGATGTTGTGAAGGCCAAGACTATAACAGGGTTCAAAAAAGAACTAGATAAATTCCTGAAGGATACGTCCATCAATGGCTATTAGCCAGGATGGGCAGGGATGGTGTCCTCAGCCTTTGTTTGCCAGAAGCTGGGAATGGGCGACAGGGAATGAATCACCTGATGATTACCTGTTCTTTCCCTCTGGGGCACCTGGCATTGGCCACTGTCTCAAGACAGGATACTGGGCTAGATGGACCTTTGGTCTTATGCAGTATGGCCATTCTTATGTTCTGGTTTCATTGAAATGTTTGTTTTCGCTTGATGTTCTAATTTACATTGATGAAATATTTAGGTTAACCGCCTCTTGCTGAAGTTTGGTGCTGATGTGAATGTGAGCGGGGAAGTTGGAGACAGACCCCTCCACTTAGCTTCTGCCAAAGGGTTTCTTAATATTGCAAAACTCTTGATGGAAGAGGGCAGCAAGGCAGATGGTAAGGGAAGATTTTAAAAGCACATTAAAATTATATTTTGTATATAGTGTCAAGTACTGACACATACTTCGCACCAACCTTGGATTTTGCTTTCTGATACTGTGTGTGTATGTGTGTTTGTGTAATGAAGTTGGTGAAAAGTGCAAAAAAAATTCTGGGAATATTTATTTACATTCTAAATATGCTTTGTCTATGTTTCTGCCCCCTTTGTGTTGGCTTCTCATGAATAAGCTAGAGAATTAGTTTATTGGCAAAAGTGCTCATAGAAATAGTGAGTTGCAAGTGAATGCTGGAGAATATTAGGGGGAAACAAATTTGAAATCATAGTCAAAAGTACTCACGGTGGAAATTTGTTTCTAAGAGTTATGCTGGTCCGACCGAAGAAGAAGAAAGAAACCATGTGATATATGTGTCCAATCTAAACAACTCAGATTTTGAATATCAAATACCCACAATAAACTGTTAGTGAACGAGCTACAGATGAAGGATATTAAGTAGAAATTATGTGGTAAATATTTTCAAGTAATAATGAGGAAACCATAATCTGTTCACGCACAATTTGTGAACAGAAAAAGAAATGGAATGTTTGTAATACATTATTCATTATAAAATTTTCACGTGTAATTTAAGTTTGTGTGTCTGTGTGTGTTTAATACATGATCAGGTGGAATGGTGTGAAGGTTTGTTGGCATAAATATTTGCATTATTCCCAAACTGAACATTCTGAGTGAGTGTTACAGATCATACCAAGCTAATGCCAATAAAACTGCTACACAATTCTACACCATTATACATTCTGTATATGCCATAGATTAAGCAAAAGAAAAAAATTGTGTTGTGGAAATGTATGTCAGGGTTTCTTTCATCCCACTAGTTGTAAAACCATGTGCTTTAGTTACCATGGACTAGATTTGCTGTTCTCTTTCAGCTCCTTTATATAGCTTCAATAATATAAAGGGCACAAAACTTACCAGAAAAGGCTCCCGGTAAAACTCCTTGGGTAAGGAGGTTCCCTGTACAGTGCAGAGACAGGAAAATGAGTCTATATCAATCCCACTCCAAACCTTTCTTGGGGTGGGACATACTTGGGGTGGGAGGGATTGTATGGGCAGAGTGCTGCTGTGTTCCAACTGTTCTCCATTGTGGAACATCTGCTAGGGGGCTGTTGCAGCTAAGCATAAATTAGAACAGCCCTAAAGCTGAAAACTCAGCAGACACAAAAGTGGCTTAATGACATCTTTGCTACCCCACTCCCACCTCCCTCATTTCCTGAGCTTAGTGTCAAGTGGGAGGAAAGGAGAGGCTTGTCCCATGAGTCTGTTAGTAAAGGGCCTGTGAGGAGAGGAGTATCATAAATAATACATTTGTAAAACCTCTTCTAAAATAACCTAAGCTAGCTTATCTACACACAAAATTGTTGTGGCATCCTCGCCATCCTGGGACCTTCCACTGCTAGAAGCAAGTGCTGTGTCTCTTTAAAGGGGACTCTGCTCTTGCCAGGAGCATAAAGCTCCCATGTCTAGCTCTGCAGAATCATGAGATGTTGGGTCTTAATCCTGGTATCTGTGCAGGACTGACTACTGCCTCTTCTGGACATGAGGTCTGTATAATTTTGGGAGGGAGAGAGAGACTTGAGCTTTTTTCTGGTAGGCTGATTTTTGTCTTATTAAATGGTGACTCTTTGAAGCTGCTCAGAGATTTGGGATGACAGAGGAAGTCAGACTGTTTAAGTGGTGAGCAGAGTGTGGGTGAGACAGTCAAAGGTACGTGATAACTACAATATATTGGATACTTTTGCAATTCATCACAACTCTGCAATTTATCTTGAGGATGTCTCTACTACATATCTGTCTTTGTGATACTCATGTGATAGATACACACACAAATATCTGTAGCCACCTTGAAAACTATTATAAATACTAAAACTTGTAATTAATTAGCTAAAAAATGTATGTGAAATGTATTAGTTCAGATGTTCTTGTAGACAAATTGGACACAGCCCTATATTCAAGTGATTGAAAGGGATATTTCTCATCTTTAGATATAGGACAAAAAAAAGAGCTTGGAAAAGTGACAGCATATGGTCCGAAAAAAGTACTTATTTTAATAAAGCTATTGACTTTAATATTACTACCATTAACACACTTATATCCCAAATACATTGCATAAATTCCTGGCCCCATAGAGTCAGTGGGAAAACTTCCATTGATTTCTGTTGAGTCAGGATTTTGCCCAGGGAGACACTCTCCATGTGATCTCGAGAGAGCTAATTAAAAGCAAAATGGAAGGGGACGGGGCAATTGGCATTTGCTACAAGAATCCTACATATTATAGTAAGAACAAAGTTATCAAAATTATTCAAGTTCAATCTCACAATCTAGAACCCCATTCAATGTCTTCTGCCAATCAATATTCATAGCTAGTCATTAATTAACACAATGAAGCACAGCAGACAAAGCATAAAAAGGATTCCATCTATCCATATTTGAAAATCATATAAAATTCCCAGTCTCGTAATCCTTAGTCAGTTCCTGATCCAATGCCCATTGAAGTCAATGGGAATCTTTCAGTTAATTTCAGTAGGAGGTGGTCATTGTGGAAGTTTTGTATATGTGAGTACTGCATTCTCAAGCCTGCAGTAAATGGCCTAAATTCTAAATCCTAAATTCAGGAAAGCACTTGAGCATGTGCTGAAATCCATCCCTATTCATGACAGCACTTAAGCATATGCATAACTTCCATAAACTTCAGTGGATTATGAGCACATGCTTAGAGTTAAGCACATGATTCAGTGCTGTTCTGAATAAAAATGTTGTCCTGAACTGGGGTCTCTCTCTATATATGTGTGGGTATATCTATATCTATTCTAATCTCGCTTTCGCTCTCATATCTATCGATATACTATCCTTTGCTAAAGATACAGTACAAAAGGCAATCGTCCATATGTCTTTTTCCTTTGATCATTTCACACAGGACTCAGGTTTTCTGTGCACAGCTCCAAAATCAGTGGTGCAAAAACAGCATCATTCATATACATGATTTCCGCAATATCATAGACCTGTTCTGCAAGTGACACTGTTACTGTGTCTGCACCCACACTCCTCCTACTTACTGGTATCTGGGAGTATAAATTTAACATGTTCTCTGAGAGTCATGAATGTATTACATCCCTCCTACTCACTCATTAGAAAAAAATGGGGAAACAGCATGACTCAGATTTGTAAATATGTTTTTGAACAGTGAGCCCTTCATATTTAAGTCTTGATATGTGCGCACTGAACCAGTATAATTATAATAAAGGGGAAGAGGGAGAGGAGAAGAGATGTGCATTCACTATACAAGGCTGTAAAAGGCTTATTATCACTTAGTTAATATATTCCAAAAGAAGAGGAAATTAGGGCCCCCTTCAAGATTATTTATTTTAAAATTTGTACATTCCTCAATTGAAAAAGCAAAGAAAGCTGAAAATGTCTTACCCCCGAAGTACTACATTTTGAAACTTGAGATCACCATGGTAACAGAGGAAGAACTCATAAACATTTAAGAATAAAAATAATTCATGATATAAAATTAGCCAAAGGAATCTGAAAACAGATTCAGAAATTCAGCAATATGTTTCATGAGTTTGACTTCTTCGTTTTAATATATACTGACTTGGTTGGACATTTAATTCATATCTCTCAGGACTCTGAAATAGAGAAAGAAAAGCAGTGACCACTGCAACGTAATGAAAAGGTCAAAGTATGGCCAAACTTTACTAACATCTACAAAATCCAGGGCGTGCCAATGTTCTACTTCATCTCCATCATAGAGATATATAAAAGGAAATACACAAATGCATTATTCATGTATTTTATATTGTAACCAATAGGCTGCAAGCAGAGTGCACTCTCTCTCCAAATGCTAGTCCTATAGTTTGTTTACATGGAATTCCCTGACATGCAATATAAACACTATTGGAAGCGAACTCTTAGTAAAATAACCAGATAAATAAAACATTTTTCTTAAATATTGTGGCCCTACCAAGACAGTGGCAGTGCATTTTGATCAGATTCTTATAAACTCTCAATTTATTTAAGGCCACTAATACATTTTAAAAGTCTAATTTACCTTTATGAACTATTATCACTTGAAATTCCCTTAATATTGAAAATATCTAATTGCTGACCTTGATTTGTTTAGCATGAAAAATCTCATTTTTGTATGTTTTTTCATGTTTTTATCTTTCTCTCCTCTTTTCATCACTCCCTCTGTGCTCCCATTATTTTAATATACTGTTTATATTATGTATGTATTCATTATTTTTACATATTTGCATTATGTTGTATCTCGGTAAGTTCAATATCTATTTTAAAAATCCAAATAAAACTGTATAATAGTAGAAAATGCTTTATTATTAGGTTAAATACAAAACATGCAGATTTTGGATCAGATCCCACAAACATTTCTTCATGTCAGAAATCCTTACACATGTGAGTAGTTTCATAGTCAATGCTACTATTCATGTAACTTGATCCTTCTGTCATGTGACAATGGTAAAGAATCACTTTCTTCTAACACTGAACAAGGAACTTTCTTAGAATAAGAAGAGAGAACTATCCCTAAAGTAACACACACACACATCATATTTCACTGTAGAACTTCTTTCCTCATCTCCCTGCTGCCTCTCTTTCTGCTGCAGATTGAAAGAAACACAACACATCCCTTCAAGAGAGTTTTGTCCAGCTGATTCATTTAGCTGATAAAATCCTAGGACTGTAGACTCTAGTTTAATAGTCTTCAGGCTCTTCTCAACAGCATTATCTCCATTCACTAAAGGAACATTTCAAGTAGAGTCATATAGCAATTCTGCTGGGTTTGGAACCATCTGAAGATGCCACCTGTTTCTTCCATGCTGCTGAGTATCTTGATCAGTCTCACTCTTGGATGCAGAATGAAGACTCTTGGAATATTGGTGCATCTATGCCCTATAACAACAGCAGGTGCTGTCCTATTTTATTCTGTCTCCAGGATTATCAAGACTGGATAAACTTTGATATTCATTCTGATGGCTGAAGAAGAAAGACTGAGACCTTTTATATTTATTGTTTCTCAGCTTCACATCCTTTGAACAGGGTCACTTAGGTGGAAGATTTGCCTCTGAGTTTGACAATATTATTCTTAACTGTGGACTCCTAAGCAGCTGAACTGTCTTACTTTGGTGCCTGCTATGGGGGTTTCCCTATTAACTCAGCAGAACATGGAGGCAAGGTTCACATTTATATTTTTAGAATGCTCTCTTTTAGATTCTGTTCCCTCAAGAGAGATGGGAGTTGGAAGTAATATTCTTGAAATCATTGTTTCTCAAAAGCGTGGAATTCTAAATTGGCAGATTGTGGTCTGTTATGGGTAACTATTCCTTCAAAATGAGAAAAGATGCCTTTTATCTGTTTTGCAACCTAGTGGGTATAGTAAGAAGTAGAATCTCTAAAAGTCTAGAAAAGTAGTCAATAGCTAGTAGACAAGATGTCCTTTGTCTTTACACAGGTATAATGCATTTTTTTTCTTCTGCCTTTTATGAAGCCCATATCAGTGACCATGGTTCAGCCTAGTAGATTGCTGCAGTGGTTGTCAAACATGTATTCATTGCCTGTGTAGGTCCTATGGGTTTTTAATTAACCTAGGAAACTTATCTGCCCCTTCAGACTACTGAACCTTACCCTGGGTTGTGGCTCATCTTGTTAAAAGTCTCTCTGCAATCACAATCACCTCTGCCAATTAAAGTTAAATTGAAATTAGATAGATTTTAAGATTAACAGGACAAGCCCCTTTGTTTTTGAATACAGATCCTGTAAACAGGTATCACTCACCATCACTTGGGCTATTTCCTTGTCTCCTTTTTTTTTTATTCTGCTAGTTGTCAGTTGCCATACCTGTCATATTTCTGCCCACGTTATTTGATGGTCTGAAAGGTAATTTTGTATTGTGCTTCTCTTTTTTCCCAATTGGAATTTATTCTTTTCTTCTTTATTTACCATGCATCTACTATTTTCTTGCTGGTTGACTTACATTTTGCTGTCTCAGACTGCCACACCAGCAGCACCAGCTGTCCCAGGGTTAGCTCAGACATTACTGGTAATTTTTCTAAAAGTTCCTTTTTTAAAATCCAACTGTTAGAAGATCTCTATACATTCTTCCTTACTGATGCCAAAATCACAATGCATTCCCTGTTCCTATCATTACCTTATGAAAGCTTTCATGCTTTCTCTGGGCCTCTGCTCCCTTGGGGAATATATCCCTGTTTGTCTACTACATTCCTTTTGGGAATGAAAATGCTCATTGCATTTTTTAAAAAACAATGTCAATGTTATTCTTATCTCCCACCTCAGCAAAAGGAAATGCTTTATAAATAGTTTCAGCTTCACTCTCCAGGGCATAAATGAACGTGCCAAGCTGTGCTTCACCACGCTCTCCGTGCTTGCTCTTTGTTGTGGTTTGGAGTGTGGAGAAGCACTCCTGCCTCTCAGGCCACTTGGAGGGCTTATCAAACTGAAAGTCTTCCAGGACAGTTGAACTTTGACATTTTATTTCCTTCTCATTTATACTAGTTCCAAATGAGTTAGCCTCTGGCACCATGACAGATGACAATAGTAAGACATCAAAGGTGACACAATAGAGCTATACAGAATAATGAATGGTCTAGAGAGAAATGAAACTGTAGGCTATTTACCCCTTCTCAGAATACAAAAACAAAAGGACAGTTGATGGACCTGAAAAGCAAAAAACTGAATACTGATTTTGCACAATGCATAACTAACCCATGAAACTTATTGCCACAATAGATCATTGAAGCCAAGAGCTTGTAGGCTCCAAAAGGGTGGTGAACAATAAGGGGTACTGTGAACATCCACAGTTACTTTAGATCAGTGATACTCAGACCTCAGATACTCAGTGGTTAAGGAGCCGAACTAGGGATCAGCATTACCCAAAAGAACCAAAGTAATGTGAATTCATGGTTTCATTTACTATATCAATTTGTGTACATGTACACACACACACACATACACAGCAAAATGACTGACCAAGTATTCTACCATTGGTTAATAACATAGTAAAAGCATTCTGATTGGTTAATAACTTTGATTAATAATTAAATCACAGTGTTTTAATATCATGAGTTGCGAAGAGCCATAGGAGACACATTAAAAGTACTTTGTGGCTCCCAAGCTTCAGCGGCTAATTGAGAGGATTAGGAAGAAACTTCCCCAGTAGAAGCTACTACTTACAGGAGGAAGATTTTGTCTGATATTGTATTTCAATTAAAAAAGCATTTTTGCTAATTTTTTGAGTGCTAACTGAAACAAAGCCCTAATTCAGCAAAGCATTTAGGAATATATGACTCAAAGCTTCAAGAGAGAAATCCTGACCCTACTGAAGTCAATGGGAGATTTGCCATTGACTTCAGTGGGACCAGGATTTCACCCCAACTCTTCTGAAGTTCACCCATTGCTAATTAGTATAATCTGTCCCCCAAGATTTTTTTTAGAAAACTATATTAACTAAACTGGGAAATAATAATCCTACAGAAGTTTAGAGCATTGGTTTCACAACAGGACCCTTGGTGGATTTGAATTATTTGAATTATTTTTAAAATTAATTCATTTTAATTTTGCTTTCCTTCTCAGGCTTATACAGTTACATGGTAACTAAGGCAACTGGCTTTACAGGTGGAGGAAGGCAAGAAATTGTCTCAATACATTTTAAAAAATTCTCTCTAAAACATTTGTAGATTATATTTTTGTAAAATATATGCCACCACATACAAAATCCATGACACTGCTATAAAATGTTACTGCCTTTCAAGAATAATGCAACCATCCCAAACTCTCATACAGTGGTATGTCTTCCATGTATAATTATGTACAAGAGACAGAGATAGAGACTGTCCCTGCCTCAAAATTTCTTATTCCAATCCTGCAAAGATTTATGTACCTGCTTAACATCACTCAAAAGAGTAGTTCCATATCTTGGACCATTCCTGGGTGTAAAATAAAATGTGTGTACCTTTCTTTTTTTCTTTTTAATCTCTCCTCTGAAGCATCAGGAATGGCCATGACTAGAGATGGGACATTGGAGGTGGGAGGCTCAGGGCTCTGAAGGGCCAAGCATCCTCTCTTGCAAGTGCTTGGCTGGCTGGTTCTTGCCCACATGCTCAGGGTCTAACTGGTCACCATATGTGGGGTTGGGAAGGAATTTTCTCCTCAATCAGATTGGCAGTGTCCTAATGAGGTTTTTACCTTCCTCTTCAGTGAGTGGGTGCAGGTCACTTGGCAGGATTATCTGGGTATATCTCACATGATCATTTCCCTGCCATTGTGGGGCCCTAGGGCACTGATGTACCTTGGTCCCTCCTGTTCTCTGCGTGTGGCTCATAATAGTCTAGTATCCTGTGGGCTTTAGTCTAATTTTGAGGATTTGGGTTTAGCATGCCAGTGGAGTCTGTATAATAAAGGAAGTCAGACTAGATTCTCCGGTGGTCCATTCTGGCCTTAAACTCTATGACTCTAAGACTTTGCAGGATTGAGGTCTAGAACATTGCCATACGGGAAAGGGGAAAACTTGGGAAATCCAGAAGAGGGAAATACCTTTTTTCTTTGTTTGCTTTTTATAAATGATTTTTATTAATGCCATGAAACACTATATCCTTATTTGTGTCTTCTGTACTTCTGTTTTCATCTTTTTTTCTGTCACTCTGTAATTGCTACTGGTTCCATGGTTCTAATACTGGTACTTAAGGAGCATAATATAGTCTTTAAAAATAACTCTGGATTTCCACTCCAGAGAACAGCAATGAAAGATTTTCTTCCTGATTTTTTTTAGTGAATGAATTTTGTTCCTCTCATTTGAAATAATTCAGGTGATTGTTTTCTTATGCCTAACACCTTTGGATCATAGTTTTGTTTCACAATGTTAATACACTGGCAGTAATCCACTTTCTAAGGGTCACTAAGGGTATGTCTACACTACGGAATTAGGTCGAATTTATAAAAGTCAGTTTTTTAGAAATCGGTTTTATATATTCGAGTGTGTGTGTCCCCACAGAAAATGCTCTAAGTGCATTAACTCGGCGGAGTGCTTCCACAGTGGCGAGGCTAGAGTCGACTTCCGGAGCGTTGCACTGTGGATAGCTATTCCACAGTTCCCGCAGTCTCCGCTGCCCATTGGAATTCTGGGTTGAGATCCCAATGCCTGATGGGGCTAAAACATTGTCGCGGGTGGTTCTGGGTACATATCGTCAGGCCCCCCTTCCCTCCCTCCCTCCCTCTGTGAAAGCAAGGGCAGACAATCGTTTCGCGCCTTTTTTCCTGAGTTACCTGTGCAGATGCCATACCACGGCAAGCATGGAGCCCGCTCAGGTAACCGTCACCCTATGTCTCCTGGGTGCTGGCAGACGTGGTATTGCATTGCTACACAGTAGCAGCAACCCATTGCCTTGTGGCAGCAGACGGTGCAATACGACTGGTAGCCGTCATCGTCATGTCCGAGGTGTTGCTGGCCACGTCAGCCGGGAGCGCCTGGACAGACATGGGCACAGGGACTAAATTTGGAGTGACTTGACCAGGTCATTCTCTTTAGTCCTGCAGTCAGTCCTATTGAACCATCTTATGGTGAGCAGGCAGGCGATACGGATTGCTAGCAGTCGTACTGTACCATCTTCTGCCGGGCAGGCAAGAGATGAGGATGGCTAGCAGTCGTATTGTACCATCTTCTGCCAGGCAGGCAAGAGATGAGGATGGCTAGCAGTCGTATTGTACCATCTTCTGCCGAGCAGCCATGAGATGTGGATGGCATGCAGTCCTTCTGCACCATCTGCTGCCAGCCAAAGATGTAAAAGATAGATGGAGTGGAAATAGACCAGATTTGTTTTGTACTCATTTGCTTCCCCCCCTCCCCTGTCTAGGGGACTCATTCCTCTAGGTCACACTGTAGTCACTCACAGGGAAGGTGCAGCGAGGTAAATCTAGCCATGTATCAATCAGAGGCCAGACTAACCTCCTTGTTCCAATAAGAACAATAACTTAGGTGCACCATTTATTATTGGAACCCTCCGTGAAGTCCTGCCTGAAATACTCCTTGATGTAAAGCCACCCCCTTTGTTGATTTTAGCTCCCTGAAGCCAACCCTGTAAGCCGTGTCGTCAGTCGCCCCTCACTCTGTCAGAGCAACGGCAGACAATCGTTCCACGCCTTTTTTCTGTGCGGACGCCATACCAAGGCAAGCATGGAGGCTGCTCAGCTCACTTTGGCAATTAGGAGCACATTAAACACCACACGCATTATCCAGCAGTATATGCAGCACCAGAACCTGGCAGAGCGATACCGGGCAAGGAGGCGACATCAGCGCGGTCATGTGAGTGATCAGGACATGGACACAGATTTCTCTGAAAGCATGGGCCCTGCCAATGCATTCATCATGGTGCTAATGGGGCAGGTTCATTCTGTGGAATGCCGATTCTGGGCTTGGGAAACAAGCACAGACTGGTGGGACCGCATAGTGTTGCAGGTCTGGGATGATTCCCAGTGGCTGTGAAACTTTTGCATGCATAAGGGCACTTTCATGGAACTTTGTGACTTGCTTTCCCCTGCCCTGAAGCGCATGAATACCAAGATGAGAGCAGCCCTCACAGTTGAGAAGCGAGTGGCGATAGCCCTGTGGAAGCTTGCAACGCCAGACAGCTACCGGTCAGTTGGGAATCAATTTGGAGTGGGCAAATCTACTGTGGGGGCTGCTGTGATGCAAGTAGCCCACGCAATCAAAGATCTGCTGATATCAAGGGAAATGACCCTGGGAAATGTGCAGGTCATAGTGGATGGCTTTGCTGCAATGGGATTCCCTAACTGTGGTGGGGCCATAGACGGAACCCATATCCCTATCTTGGCACCGGAGCACCAAGCCGGCAAGTACATAAACCGCAAGGGGTACTTTTCAATAGTGCTGCAAGCTCTGGTGGATCATAAGGGACGTTTCATCGACATCAATGTGGGATGGCTGGGAAAGGTACATGACGCTCGCATCTTCAGGAACTCTGGTCTGTTTCAAAAGCTGCAGGAAGGGACTTTATTCCCAGACCAGACAATAACTGTTGGGGACGTTGAAATGCCTATATGTATCCTTGGGGACACAGCCTACCCCTTAATGCCATGGCTCACAAAGCCGAACACAGGCAGCCTGGACAGTAGTCAGGAGCTGTTCAACTACAGGCTGAGCAAGTGCAGAATGGTGGTAGAATGTGCATTTGGACGTTTAAAGGCGCGCTGGCGCAGTTTACTGACTCGCTTAGACCTCAGCGAAACCAATATTCCCACTGTTAGTACTGCTTGCTGTGTGCTCCACAATATCTGTGAGAGTAAGGGGGAGACGTTTATGGCGGGGTGGGAGGTTGAGGCAAATCGCCTGGCTGCTGGTTACACGCAGCCAGACACCAGGGCGGTTAGAAGAGCACAGGAGGGCGCGGCAAGCATCAGAGAAGCTTTGAAAACCAGTTTCATGACTGGCCAGGCTACGGTGTGAAAGTTCTCTTTGTTTCTCCTTGATGAAACCCCTCGCCGCTTGGTTCACTCTACTTCCCTGTAAGCCAGCCACCCTCCCTTCCTCCCTTCGATCATTGCTTGCAGAGGCAATAAAGTCATTGTTGCTTCACATTCATGCATTCTTTATTCATTCATCACACAAATAGGGGGATGACTACCAAGGTAGCCCAGGAGGGGTGGTGGAGGAGGGAAGGAAAATGCCACACAGCACTTTAAAAGTTTACAACTTTAAAATTTATTGAATGCCAGCCTTCTTTTTTTGGGGCAATCCTCTGTGGCAGAGTGCCTGGTTGGCCGGTGGCCCCCCCACCGCGTTCTTGGGCATCTGGGTGTGGAGGCTATGGAACTTGGGGAGGAGGGCAGTTGGTTACACAGGGGCTGTAGTGGCAGTCTGTGCTCCAGCTGCCTTTGCTGCAGCTAAACCATACACTGGAGCATACTGGTTTGGTCCTCCAGCAGCCTCAGCATTGAATCCTGCCTCCTCTCATCACGCTGCCACCACATTTGATCTTCAGCCCTCTCTTCAGCCCTCCACTTACTCTCTTCAGCCCGCCACTTACTCTCTTCAACCTGCCACCTCTCCTCCCGGTCATTTTGTGCTTTCCTGCACTCTGACATTATTTGCCTCTACACATTCATCTGTGCTCTGTCAGTGTGGGAGGACAGCATGAGCTCAGAGAACATTTCATCACGAGTGCGTTTTTTTTTTCTTTCTAATCTTCACTAGCCTCTGGGAAGGAGAAGATCCTGTGATCATTGAAACACATGCAGCTGGTGGAGAAAAAAAAGAGACAGCGGTATTTAAAAAGACACATTTTATAAAACAGTGGCTACGCTCTTTCAGGGCAAACCTTGCTGTTAACATTACATACATAGCACATGTGCTTTCATTACAAGGTCGCATTTTGCCTCCCCCCACCACGTGGCTACCCCCTCAACCCTCCCCCTTCCCCATGGCTAACAGCAGGGAACATTTCTGTTCAGCCACAGGCAAACAGCCCAGCAGGAACGGGCTCCTCTGAGTGTCCCCTGAAGAAAAGCACCCTATTTCAACCAGGTGACCATGAATGATATCTCACTCTCCTGAGGATAACACAGAGAGATAAAGAACGGATGTTGTTTGAACGCCAGCAAACATACACTGCAATGCTTTGTTGTACAATGATTCCCGAGTACGTGTTACTGGCCTGGAGTGGTAAAGTGTCCTACCATGGTGGATGGAATAAGGCTGCCCTCCCCAGAAACCTTTTGCAAAGGCTTTGGGAGTACATCCAGGAGAGCCGCAAATGCCAGGGCAAAGTAATCTTTTCACATGCTTGCTTTTAAACCATGTATAGTATTTTAAAAGGTACACTCACCGGAGGTCCCTTCTCCGCCTGCCGGGTCCAGGAGGCAGCCTTGGGTTGGTTCGAATGGTACTGGCTCCAGGTCCAGGGTGAGAAACAGTTCCTGGCTGTCGGGAAAAGCGGTTTCTCCGCTTGCTTGCTGTGAGCTATCTACAACTTCATAATCATCATCATCTTCTTCATCCCCAAAACCTGCTTCCGTGTTGCCTCCATCTCCATTGAAGGAGTCAAACAACACGGCTGGGGTAGTGGTGGCTGAACCCCCTAAAATGGCATGCAGCTCATCATAGAAGCGGCATGTTTGGGGCTCTGAGCCGGAGCGGCCATTCGCCTCTCTGGTTTTCTGGTAGGCTTGCCTCAGCTCCTTAAGTTTCACGTGGCACTGGTTCGGGACCCTGTTATGGCCTCTGTCCTTCATACCCTGGGAGATTTTGACAAAGGCTTTGGCATTTCGAAAACTGGAACGGAGTTCTGATAGCACAGATTCCTCTCCCCATACAGCGATCAGATCCCGTACCTCCCGTTCAGTCCATGCTGGAGCTCTTTTGCGATTCTGGGACTCCATCATGGTCACCTCTGCTGATGAGCTCTGCATGGTCACCTGCAGCTTGCCACGCTGACCAAACAGGAAATGAGATTCAAAAGTTCGCAGTTCTTTTCCTGTCTACCTGGCCAGTGCATCTGAGTTGAGAGTGCTGTCCAGAGCGGTCACAATGGAGCACTCTGGGATAGCTCCCGGAGGCCAATACCGTCGAATTGTGTCCACAGTACCCCAAATTCGACCCGGCAAGGCCGATTTAAGCACTAATCCACTTGTCAGGGGTGGAGTAAGGAAATCGATTTTAAGAGCCCTTTAAGTCGAAATAAAGGGCTTCATCCTGTGGACGGGTGCAGGTTTACATCCATTTAACGCTGTTAAATTCGACCTAAAGTCCTAGTGTAGACCTAGTGTAGTCCCATTAACTTCAGTGGAGCGGGAGCAGGCCCATAAATATGTAGTCAGTTAACTGTTTTGGGGTTTCACAGTGTGCATGCGCAAACTCTCTCTCTCTGAAAAAGTGAGTATAAACAGTTCACTTTCCTCTTTCTGATTCAAATGACAGTGAATGCTCAGGACAATGAAGACCATGTTCCTCTACACTTCTGTTCTCGATTTGGACATCATGAAATAGTGAAGTTCCTACTCCAAAGCAATTTTGAAGTTCAGCCCCATGTGGCCAATATTTATGGAGACACACCTTTACACCTGTGAGTAATGCACAGAAGCATTGCTTTGCATTGCATCGGCGTAATTCATAGCATTATCAATAACGCTCTGCTAACTTTCTCTTCAGTGCTTGTTACAATGGAAAGTTTGAAGTTGTCAAGGAAATAATCCAGCTGTCAGGAACAGAAAGTCTGACTAAGGAAAATATATTCAGTGAAACAGCTTTTCACAGGTAGGACAATTTAAACACCATTGTCAATAGAATTCTGCTCACAGATGCATGCAAAATTGGCAGTAACAACCACTTCAACCTAAGCGGGAGCAGGACTGCAGGAAGGTGTGGATGCTAGACTCATGTCTGAGAGAGAGGCAAGGCTAGAGGTAGGTGCCACAAAGGAGACATTGGAGAAAGAGAAAAGAGGTAGAACCAGATGGTAATAGCAGGCGTGAGAGAGATGTTCAAAGTTTATCAACAGCTGTACAAAGCATTGCTTCTTTTCCTTTTTCTGACCAAAAGGAATCTAAGCTTGGACCACATTATACCCAGAATCCACCTGTCCTCCAGACTTTTCACCTAACAACAAGGTGGCACACCAAAATTTGTGTGAAATTTTGTTCTAAATATTTTTGGCCACAATTTTATGAAAATGTAAACGGTTCTTTAAAAGCACTTGCAGACCAGACCCAATTAATTTTGCACAACTGTGTCTGATATTGGCACCAGGATATTCCGGATACTTCCAATGTAACAGAATAGCACATATGTGTTTTAGCAGATAAACCCTGCATTTGCACATTTAGATTCTCCATTCTCTTACACGGATTTTATGCCAGTGTAACTCCCTTGAAATCTTTAGGTAACCAAAGTTAATTTTGCTATTTCTGGGGACTGGGCAGTTCTTTTTTATTTTGTTGTTTATTTCTTGCAGTGCCTGTACCTATGGCAAGAACATAGAACTTGTAAAATTTCTTCTTGACCAGAATGTTTTAAGCATCAATCATCAAGGAAGAGATGGGCATACAGGTACGCTCGTGAGGACTGTGATTTATTATTTGTATATATAGAGAACACCAAACTTTTTAACCGGTGAAATATACTAAGCAGAGGACGTTTCCAAGCCTGAATTTCCAAAGTTGCCTGCCTGTGGGAATCAGGTCCTCAGTCTCCCACTGAATTTTAAAGAGATCTTCACACTCTTAGGCTCCTTTGGAAATTCCAGCCTTACAGACTAAGTACCCAGTTCTTCAAGGGACTGAGCATTTTCAACTCCGACTGAAGCCAATAGGCATTGAGAGCATAGAGCACCTGACAGTATTGTGCCTTAAAGGCATGAGCAGGTACAGTACAGGGACCAAAAACAAAGCAGCATGTGGTCTTTATAGCTAGCACACTTCGTATAACAAGTGGTTTTTCAGAAAATTTTGGTGTGTGGGGGAGTAGTACATTAATTGTGTAGCTGTTCCAATTAAGCATGGGGACATGGAAGAGGGTTCAAAGTGGGGAGTGGCCTAAGGAGATGAAAGCATCAGTCCTGAGAGAAAGTTGGGTGGATAAGGATTGGGGACAGAGATGGAGGTAGAGGGGCTGTGAAGTCCTTTGAAAGTGTGGAGGAGAACACCGAATAGATGGGGAACCAGTGCAGAGATACAAGAAGGGAGGAGACCTGCTCAAACTGGATGAGGAAGCCCTTTCTCTTTCTGTTTGTTCTTACATCCTTATCAGGTTGCTAACCTATGTTTGTGGTAGTGAATTGCACATGGTAAAATAAGTACTGACATTTACTATGGGGCATGCAATAAATTGGCTCTTGTAGAATAATATTCTCTGTTCATACAGTGCCCAGTCTTTTGTCTGGTAATATATTCCTTTATCCAGGAAATCAATTCCAGTTTTATAGCTATTACTACAAGTCCAATTATGTTGTAACAATTGTGCTTACCACAGTTACTGTTCTTTCTTCTCTAATGTTCTAGGACTACACTGTGCTTGCTACCATGGTCACATTCGTCTAGTACAGTTTTTACTGGATAATGGAGCTGATATGAATCTGGTAGCCTGTGATCCCAGCAGGTCTAGTGGAGAAAAAGATGAGCAGACCTGTTTGATGTGGGCTTATGAAAAAGGTATTTCAGTTCTCCACTTTCTGCTGCAAATACGTAGGAACTCCATGGGTAGAAGATAATAGTACAAAATAACCCTGCAGCATCTGTAAGTTGGGAGCTCCCACCATCTCATGCTGGCTCCTGGCATCAAGGGTTATGAAAAACAAAGGTGGACTGTATCTTCTCAGATATTCTAGGCTGCTAAACATCACTTTGGTTCCACACAAACTCAGCTGCAAAAATGTGCTGCTAAAGTAAAAGAAATCCATTGTTCAGAAAGACAGTTCAGAAAATGCAATTTCTGAACTATTTTACATGGATGAGGGTTTGTTTTTTATGGCTGGAAGAGGCATTATAAGAAGCAGTGCATTAGAATATAGCAGTCCTTGATTTCCTGCAAAAATCCCTCAGAGCAGAGCATTTTTCAGTGTTTCCTACTATACTTTTCTGTATGTGTCTCATAGAATTACTTCCCAACATGTCAGATTTGTGGTCTGCTTTTCTTTCATTTTCCTATTCAACCCCAAAGCTTTGTTTCTTGCTGAAAAATTTTCCACATGTGCACAACCATTGTTGGGCTGGGGAGGCTGCAGGTGTAAGAATGTGGGAGTCCCCTTCCCCCACCCCTGCATATAGCACCACTCCATAGCTCAGGACATAGAGGGCTAGTAGAGTAGTCTTTCTGTGGGTTTGGTGAGGAATCAGAATTCAAGTGGAAAACTTCCTCAGGGCTTGTCCACACATGGGAAAAGCCCACAGTAGTTAGTGCACACTAGCTACTCAGCCCTGATTCCCCAAGTGGACACTCAGACTGCTCACTAAGACTGCCAAAGTGCTGTGTACATGCTACATCAGTGCACACCAGCTGGGGTGTAAATTCTAGTGTGTACCAGCATGTCACACACTAACCGTCTATGTGGCCCCTGCTCGGGTCCACTAAAAGGTCCTTAGTGCACGTTGATACAGTACTCTTTGAAATGGGACTACATCAATGTGCACTAGGGAGGTTTTAGTGCATGCCAGCAGGGCCCACATGGACAGTTAGTGCACGACACACTGGTGAGCACTAAAATTTACACCTTTGCTAGTGCTCAGTAATTCACAGTGTAGACAAGTTTTTAGTGCTCAGTAGTTTGCTGCACTTTGGAAGTAAATTAAGCTAATCTGCCCAAGGGCACATTCAGTGCACAGTAGGGCCTGGTCTACACTAGGGGGGATCGATCTAAGATACGCAACTTCAGCTACGAGAATAGCATAGCTGAAGTTGACGTATCTTAGATCGACTTAGAAACACTTACTTTGCGTCCTCGCAGCACGGGATCGATGGCCGCCGCTCCCCCATCGACCCTACTTCCACCTCTTGCAGTGGTGGAGTTCCGGAGTCGACGGCAGAGCGATCTACACTAGACGAGCTAAATCGATCCCCGATAGATCGATCACCACCCGCCAATCCGGCGGGTAGTGTAGACGTGGCCTAAGAGTGTCCACATGGTAAGTTAGTGCGGAGTAGCTAGTGCTCTTTAAAGTCACACACTAGCTTACTGCGTACTAACTTCCCAGTGTAGATAAGCCCTCATGTCCTCCCTCATGACCCCACACTTTTTCTGCCACCACTAAGTAATATGTGTAAACCCCCAGGCTGCAGGCCTTGGTGAAGGCCTACAAAGGTACTGGGGCTACCGAAGTGCAGCCTGGGAATAGGCAATGGCAGCTGGTCCTAACCTCTTGCCAATGATGAGTGACCATTACAGACTGCAATCTGCCCCAGTGAAAGGTGGCTAGATGATGATTGGCAGTAGCCACTGAGGCAAGGTGCGGTTAGCAGGTTGGGGGTTTCCCTGGGAGGGGAGACCCAGACTGTGGGGCACTGCGATGGGCAGAACCCCAGGGTAAGGGGGACCGGGGTCCAGGAGGGACAGGGGGGCCCTAAGGCAGGCAAGACACCGGCCTGCAGAGGGCGCTCCGGGCTGGAAGAGCCAAGACCCAAAACGACCAGCAGGAGGCGCCATGCCAGTGGGTTGTTGCTTCTCTACACCTTCCCAGAAGAAGAGGAGCTCTGAGCATCTAAACAAAATACAGTGCAATGGATATAGACTTGGCACAGGAAAAGTCTCATGAATGTATTAGAGTCCTACAAGAGCAGCTGTAGCTTTGGCCCTGAAATGCCAATGAATTCTAGAGGCACTGTGTATGCAAGTGCTTCTCCTATTCTGCTCCTAACATACATTTAATCTAGTCCAAATTCACCCACTTCCTTGCCTTTATGTTACATTATAGAGCATCAAATCATAAACCTCAGTCTAAACATTTTCTGAGTTTCATTGCTCGTAGGCTTGCTACCTGTATGATCCCACTCTTGTTCCTGGATTCTTCTACTGTAGAGAGATGCTCAAACACATTTATATTCCTTGGTTTGAACTTACAGTGGTGGCAGCCAGGTGAGTCAGCAGAACTTCTCTGGTCAGAGTCGTAGTGTTACCCAGGGTTTTCAGAACCCCCATCAGGGGCAAGTTAACTATTTCACTACAGGACATGTAAGGAATAAATCAACAGGAACAGAGCACTTCCGTCTGATAAGATTCATGCAAGTAAGCACGGTCTATCTAAAACTGCAGTTTATTAGATTTAAACACACACAAATTAAGCAATCCCAGATATTTACCTAACATCTGGAATGGTACTGAGTAATTAACAGCAGGTTTGCAGTGGCCAGTTGCTCACCCATCGGGGAGAAAGGGTGTCAGGAACAGGGTGTCTCTCAAGATGTCTTCAGAGGACTCCTCCAAAATACAGTCTATTAGTGAATCTTTTATAACTAACTTCTACCAAACACATAGATCATAATGACCCCTACTGTATCATCACTTTTCCAACTTTCAATAAGCTTTTAATATCAGAGGTGTCTAGACTCAAGGTTGTCCAACCACCAAGGTTTTTCAGTCTTAGTTGTTCACGTATTTGTCCTCTCCTCCCATTCTGATTAGCAGAAACTGTAGCTAGTTTTGACCTTGCTTCTGAAAGCCTGTCTCCAAATTAACCCTTAACTATGTGGTGTTCTATTTCATTACTTCAGGGTGGCTGAATGCACACCATATGGTTGCAGTTAGCTTGATCACATTCTGGGGTACACCCACCCCTCAGATCCAGGGCAACACTAGCACCTGACCACAGGATGAGTCAGCAGGACTCTTACATATGATCCTTAGGAGTTTTTTATGAATATGTCAAATATGTTTTACATGTGACACTAGTTGCCATTATATCCTGGACTTACTATTGTGTCATTATAACCAAATTATTAAGGTGATGAGTGTTCAGTTAATCTTTGTGCAATGCAGAGTAAATAATAATCTGTTGTCATTTTCCTTAACCCCATTTTGATAACTGTATGACCCAGGTTTTGAATGAATACTTGCATGCAAGCAATCACTTACTGGAATTATAGGAAGTTCAGTTACAGTAGATATAAAGATACAATAGCTAAAGTTATAAGTAACACCATATCATCAATCAGTAGGTTGTAGGTTGTCTTGATTAATCAGTTGCCAATAGCTCTACTTAAGATTTGCTCCAAGCAGAAATTTTTGCCTCCTCAACAACTATATTAAAATACCAGCCAGTTTTACACAAAAGTAGTGTTATGTTTGTTCCCAAATGAAATCCCCGGGATCATCTCAGGAGATGGAAAAATTTCACAGTGGACTCTGCTAGAGCTGCACTGTACTATCTTTGGGACTCTAGAACTCTACTGAGGAAGCCTTTCAGCACTTGTGAGCTTACTGGCATTTCCTTGGCAGGTTTGGGCTCATTATGAGCCAAAATGCTTGCACTCATTAGTCTGTTGATGAAGAATATCCCTAAGAAAATGCCAACAAATTGTGCCACTGAGTTGGCAGGGAATTAAAACATTTCCAAGCAAATAGAGCCAAGAGAGCTGTTCAAATGAAAGGTAGCATTTGGTATGTGAGCACTGCATCACAATCTCATTCTGAATGTATCTGTTTTTTTTCTGCTCTCCTCTTTGTGAGAGGCAAACAGAAAACCTGGAGCAAGAACCCATGATAAAATTGCTATTTTTCCCAATCATTTTCCATTGGACTGGGAAAAGTGGAAATAATGGAGTGGGGATTCTGAGATTCCAAAATAGCATTAAAAACACGATGTTGAAAATGCATCCAATTAACCAAGAGCAAAGCCTCAAAAGCATAAGGAATTCCTCCTTTTAAAAGAGTATTCAAAAATCTGAGATAGGTGAAGAGGAGAGAACAGGAGGGAGAGCTCAAACTACAGTTCTGAGTGTGCAGAACGGAACCCCAAACATCACTTTGAAGTGCTGAGGAGTTTTTTAAATCACCAAAGCATGTGAGAGACTCGGAATATAATATAGTGACTAATCTGTGCATGTACCATTCCCCTCTGCTTCCTTGCTGAAACAGAGTGACAAATATTCACCAGAAAAAATGGAGAATATTTTTGTCTACTGAGACTTTAGTAGCTGAAATATTTTCAGTCTTAGTTCTTTCCCCATTGACTTTAATTAAGATTTTTCTCAGCTTTTACTTTGGGGTTTTATACTGCCATCTATCACTGTAGTATTTGTGGATATGTCTACACTGCAAAAAGAAAGAAAGAAACAAAACCACGACAGTAAATCTCACAGCCTGGGTCAAATGACTTGGGCCCACAGGGCTCAAGCTACGGGGCTAAAAATAGCAGTATAGATGTGCAGTCTTGGGCTAGAACCCAGGCTGTGAGACTCTCCTCCCATCTCTGGGTTTCAGAGCATGGGCTCCAGCTTTAGTCCAATATGACTTTTGTCCCCTGAAATATGGAATGGAAGCAGTTACTCAGTATTGAAAACTCTCATGACTTCATAGCAAATCTCATAGTTCATGGTGTGTTTCTTGAAGTCCCAACTCTTGGAGTTGTCTGATTATGTGAACATCTACACTGCTATTTTTAGCCCCAGAGTGTGACCCCTGGGAGCCTGTCAGTTGACCTAGGCTCTGAGACTTGCAGCCATGGTTTGTTTTTTGTTTGTTTATTTTAGTGTAGTCATACCCAGCATGCCATTCCAACCTGAGGTGAAAATTACATTTGTTTCTTTTCAGCCAGATTTTCCCCATGTTCACCTAGCTCAAAATCATATCACATTTCTGATCACAGTCACTGAATACCTTCTTTATATGTTTTCATAAACAGCACTGTTCATTTTAAAACTCTCCTAATTTCGTATAAAGAAATAATAAGTAATGAATATTGACATTTAATATACAAATCCATCATTCCTCCTTTTAGGACACGATGCCATTGTTACCCTTCTGAAACATTATAAAAGACCCCAGGATGACTCACCCTGTAATGAATACTCCCAACCTGGAGGAGGTACAGTTTGATAAGCTGGTCACTTTATAGTCTGAAGGGCCTTTGAAAGCCCATTGAAATCTCTGATAATTTTCCCCCTGCCATCAGTGAGCTTTGGATCGGGCCCTATCTGGTACAGTAAGTTTATATTTGAAGATAATTTAATGGCATGAGTGTCCCTGTTTTTCAGGAACTGTGGGTCTCTGATTTGTGTCCAAACTTCTCCTTTATCTTAGAACGGTGTTGTCACTTTGATACTGGTTAGAGATTAAAAACTGAGCTTTGAAATAAAAATCATTCCTTAATAATCATTATGCATACCTTTCTACATATTTAAGACCTTGTTTAGGTATTCTCTTTGTTTTGTCGTCCTTTGATGTCTTTTTGATTATTGGTATGCAGTAAGTTTTTGTATTCAACCCAATCCTTCATATTTTTGAATGTCTTAAACCACCTAAGTGCCCCGTATCAAGGATTAATTACTCTTTTTGTTACAAAAATATCCCTCTCTATTGCTGACTAAATGACAAGTGGCAAGAAGTAAATTTGCTAATCTCAGCTGTGGAATGGGCTCACAAAAGTTTTCTATTTTGTTAAGAAAAGTATCCACAGAGACAATGAGACATGAAGCATCCTTGCTTAGATTCTGTGGATTTACAGTTCACCTAGGGCACGAATTTGCTCCCAGTGACTGAATAGAAAAATTTCCAGTGATATTCATAGGACTAATATTGGGCCCTGAAAACCCAGATCGCCTAAGTGCAGTATGCTTCTGTTCGGGTACACTGCATTTCCGAAGCATGTGTATCTCCAGAGAGCTGAGTTTGCACAAATCGTTGAATTTCAACTCCAGCAAGCTACTAACACATGCTAGGGTGACCAGACAGCAAGTGTGAAAAATCAGGACAGGGGGTGGGGGGTAATAAGTGCCTATATAAGACAAAGCCCCAAATATAGATACTGTCCCTATAAAATCGGGACATCTGGTCACCCTAACACATGCAGACACAGAAATTAAATCTGCTTGGAACAGCTAAATCCCAGATTTTTTCACCAGTTCACTCTTTTGATGCTTACATGTATACTGGATGGTGTGGGTCACGTTTTTAAAAGTTGAGCATCCGCAATCAAGGCCAAATCTTAAAAAAGAGCTCAGCTCTGATTTAGGCATCTAAACAAGTGGCCAGATTTTCAGTGCAGATCTTTTGGGAATCTGGCCAATAAGTGTCACAAGAGTGATCTTTTGGGTGGTGAGTGTTTTGGAAATCTTGTCTCCAGTGGTTGATGCTGAGCCTTGCAAATATGACCCACAGCTCTTTAGAAAATTCAGTCCATATATATGACTGTATTAGGCCCGACCTTCTGGGAGTGTAAATCACTGTCGCTCTAATGGACACCAATGGAACTAGGCCAATACACCTGCTGAGGATCTGGCCTAGCATGTACAGCATGTGTGTTTAAAAATACAAGCTCACAGTCCCATCAGGTTTTTTAAAGTGATATTTTTGCCCACATTTTCTCTACTTTTTAAGTAAAAATTGCCTCACTTCTTTTATCAGCAAAGGCATATATACTGTCCTCAGAAAAGTCCATAAACTTCATTCTCTTCTTTGGTTTCAGATGGTTCTTACGTCTCTGTTCCATCCCCTCTAGGGAAGATTAAAAGCATGACAAAAGGTATTTTAATGGCAGAGGGGGACTTAGTTTTATATTCTGTTGCTAAAGGTGTTAATCATCCGGAATATACTGCGCATGATCAATTTTACCTGCTTTTTTAAAATTTAGAACTGTAAAGAAAATGTAACTAAACAGGAGCTGTCTTCCTATGGGAGCATTTTGGAAAGCAATTTACTTACCTTGCGTTATTGACTTTAGTGGAAACAGAGGTGCTCAGTTTCTGGTAGAAAGAAAGCCATACTATTTAGGCCTTAATTTATTTTCTTTGTATGCACTGTTGTTGTAGCTGTGTTGGTCCCAGGATATTAAAGAGGCAAGATGGGTGAGGTAATATCTTTGATTGGACCAACTTCTGTTGGTGAGAGAGAGACATTTTTGAGCTTACACAGAGCCGAAGAAGTTGGTCCAATAAAAAATATTACCTCACCCACCATGTCTCTTTATTTTCTTTAAACTTTTAAATTTCCAGAGAAATTGACTTTTTGTTTAAGATTCAAACCAAAATCTCTTGTTCTGAGAAAAAATATGTGACAGTGAATTGATACTAAAGATATAAACATGAATATATGAATGCAGAGTTAACAAACGTTAGACTGAAATCTGCTGTGAAATGTTTGGGGATACTTCTGTAAGAAAGATGCTATCCAAAAATAAATCGTGTTGTATTGAAGCAGACATGGGCAAAAAATTCAGCTGCATATTTATATTGAAAGGTATTTCATTTTTTGAGATCCTTTTGATTTTCCATTTCAAATGTTAGCTCTGGGTGTACTCAAGTGCTTATATTCTTTACATGTAATCACCATGCATATTAAAATGTTCCATTTAGAAATATTCTTATAAGCACATTGTGGTAGACCACATAGATCAACAATTTAGGGATGTTTGGTGTGTGACTTCAATTGCACATCAGAGTTCAGATTCCAAGTGCCATTGAACAGTAGATCAGACCACAAATAAGAACCACAGCATTGGTAGCGAGTACTGGATACACTGAATAGGGAACTAATTCCTTATATAAAGGATTTTATGCAACAATCACATGATCCAGACAGAATATGCTTATGGGACTGTGTTCATAAGTGATAAGACTTTAGAGCCAAGAAACCCTGAGGCAGCTGTAATGTTGCAAAGCCTTGTTTATTATTGGGGTTTATCATGGGTACTGAAACAAAAAGAAATGGGATTACCAGTCACCCAATTTATGGTAGGAAAATCAGCTGCTACTGTGTATGTTTTTGTCAATTTAAGTGCTTTTATTTCCCCCCACTCACACACACATTTTATAAAAAAGGATAATAATTTTCTTTTGCAGAAAAGGCAGATGTGCTCCTCCTCCGTGCTGGTTTGCCATCACATTTCCATCTTCAGCTCTCTGAAATAGAGTTCCATGAGATTATTGGCTCAGGTACCAGAAAGCAGAATGCTTCCGTCTTAAAAGCTTGATGCACACAGAAAATATCTTTGTGCTTATTTATTTTTAATCATTTTAGGGTCTTTTGGAAAAGTCTATAAGGGAAAATGCAGAAATAAAATAGTAGCAATCAAACGGTAAGTTTGCAAAGACTTTTCCATTTTGCTTTGTTAGTACCTTAATTTAGAGTACAAAAAAATCATACCACATAATTTTCATGCTATTTTCGCTTACTTTTGATTTCTCTTCATGTCAATTATTAGCTACAGAGCCAATACCTACTGTTCCAAATCAGATGTGGACATGTTTTGCCGTGAAGTTTCTATCCTCTGTCGACTCAATCATCCTTGCGTCATCCAGTTTGTTGGTGCTTGCTTAGATGATCCAAGTCAGTTTTCTATAGTCACTCAATATATTTCTGGAGGATCACTCTTTTCTCTGCTGCATGAACAGAAGAGGTATCTGATTAACTCTTCGTATGACCCTATTATAAATAATTCTGGAGATAAGAACTCCACTGGTGCAAATATTTATTATCCATTTCAGCTAGAGGAATGTACCAAATCATTGTTTTAATCCAGACTATTTGGTATGTGAAGGAAACAAGCAATTAATCACAAAACTATTAACTAGTTTATTATTGTTTTACTTGGTGAGATTTTGAATTCAAATTACATTAAACCAACTAAAAAGACAGTTCTGATTTGCAGATGACACAACTGTCAGGTTATTATGAGCACTTCAGAATGTCGCAAGTAAATTTGTCTTATATCTGTCCGTTTTGACCAGTACTGTATGTTTTAAATCTAGGAATCTTGACTTGCAGTCTAAATTAATCATTGCTGTAGATGTTGCCAAAGGTATGGAGTATCTTCATAATCTTACACAACCAATCATACATCGGGACTTGAACAGGTAAGTTTCTCTCCTTGTCCCTCAAATTCAGTGGAAGATGTAGCCCTAAAATAAATACAGTATTCTGTAGTCTGATCTGCACAGCCAGACTCTTGTACCTATGCAGAATTTTATTTAAATCCATGGGGCTCTGAACAGGCACATGGGTCCACCTGTATGGATCAGATTGAATCATGAGGCCTAAGGGTGTCAGTGTTATTGAATGCTTTAACACATTTATTTTGAATTATTTATTTGATACATTTTATTTATCCTTCAGACTAATACCTATTTCCCAGCAATGTGTCATATTCTGAAATGATTTATGATTTGTATGCATCCAGTAAGAATAAAATTGACATGGGAAATACACATCTGTTGTGTAATTTACACTAAGTTGCACCCTTTAATATAGTGACTTGACATTCAGTGGAGTAGTCATCTGGTGTATACCTACAAAGTGACAGGAGAGGTTCAAGTATGAAAGACCTGGTTATACAAATTCATGTATGTAAATGTTGGAACAGATTTGAAAATTGCCCATCACACTCCTAGCATATGTTCCATATATAACCACTGCTCATGGTGATGTCTGTTGAATTCTGAAGGTAATCTTTCCAAAAGGATGCAGCTGTTCAACAACTATATTCTCTCCAATGTACAGTCCTGGTCTTTTAAAGTTCATCCTTTCTTGAAGGAAGGAAATGATTTTTATACAGGAACTTACTGTTAAGTTAGTGTCTCACCCTGTAAGACAATAAATCCCCTACATGAAAAATTGTAAAGGGCTAGGACCTTATTAGGCACAGAAAAGATTTTCTTCCATATCAGGCATATATACCTTCTTTTCTCTTCTCTTGTTACTAAACAAGGATTTTTGGGAAATAAAATTACAGTATTCATTTTTGTTTGTGTTCCCCAGTGACCCACTTCCAGTATTCCAGCCTAGGGCCAATGTAATTCAGAACTGTATTCCACACACATCCCATTTTTTGTATGATCTTTTGATCCTTGCTCAAAGCTTTCATGTCCTACTGTAACTGGTAGCTGCACTAAAAGCTTTCTCTGCTTAGTAGTTCTTTCTCTGGGGGATGGAACTGGACTTTTCTCCTCTTGCTTTGTGAAGAAATAGAAGCGTTCATTGTATTGTCTCCCAAGTCAGTGCTCCAGTGCTAACAGCAGAGGAGACTGAGGCAGCAGTGGCTTGTCTGGATGTTGCCAGGGCTAGCATCAACAGAATTAACTGTATGGCTTTAACATTTGAAAACATCTGTAATATTTTCTTGTGTCCGGCAGTAATTAAACTGAGGACATTCAAATGTAATATTTAACTCTTTGGGCTTTTTTAAGTTCTGACTTTAGTGGTACATCTATTTTGGATGGCAACACATGAAGCCCAACAAAGAAACAGACCAAAATCCTCAGGAGCACCACTTGCCTCTCATGGGGTTCTGCCACTTTTCCACCCCCCAGAGCTGTTCGAACTTGTTCTGGCAGATAATAGGTCCTAACAAGCCATTCCATCAACTGGCATAGCTAGAGTGCATTGCATTGGACTCAGGCCCTGCTCTGGTTCACCTTCCCTGACATTTCTCCATCCCACCCTAGAATACTTGCTAGGCCCTGGCAGGGGTGGAGAGATGGAGTAGCTATGGCGGACATACTCCAGCTGATGTACTCCACTCCTGCCCTAGGGAAATCTTCAGGTGCTGCCTTGCTGTAAGTCTACTTTGTGCCACCAGGGTGGTGCGAAGGAGATTTAGGAGGAACCAAACATTTAGAATATAGATAATAATTTCCACAAAGTATATGCACAGTACCTACAAATAATTACAAGTCAATGCAACACATTCCATCATTGAAAGCAGGGCTTTGGAGCGGAGCTCGCAGAGCAACTCCAGAGCAGTGGAGCTGCAGGTTTTTGCCTGGAGCTGGAGCAGAGCCGGAGCACAGCTCCAAAGCTCTGATTGAAAGATTATAGGAGATGTAAGCCAGGTGATTTCAGTCAGGGAAATGGCGAGGGGGGAGGAATATTCAAAGGCATAAATGGGAGTTAGGTGCCCTTTCAAGGGAAGTCGGGAGTCTAACTACCCTTTGTGCCTATGACAATCCCCACCCCTCATCCCCATCTCTCAAGTTTGGTCCTTTTAAAAGTAAGCATAGACAGTGTTGCCAACTCTCATTATTTTATCACAAGTCTCACAAATACATTACCTGGGATTTTGTTTAAAGCCCCAGCTCCCAGAATCATGTTATTATGTGAGAATCTCACCTTTCATTTAAAAAAATGTAATTCTAACCCTCATGGTAGATAAAAGCTTGATATAATGAACCCTAAAGTCTCAAAAACCAGAAAACAAATGAAAAGACCCAAACTATTTTTAAAATCTCACAATATTTAAGCCAATCACATGGGGCCTGACTCATGATTCTTAAATGCTTCAGGATGGCAGTCCTGGCACAAATTCTGCCTTATACTTTGTCTCAAATGATGAGCATGCTTTGATTACTCTCCACCTACCAAATGTCTGAGTGTGTCTATCTTTACATGCAAATACCTGTATTAAGATGCAGAAATGGATAGCTACGTAGCAGCTGCCTGATTGCATGCACAATCACTTGATTTGAATGTGCAGATTTGGGGATTTCCAAATACAAATAGACCAATCAACAATGTTTATAGGCATATCAGTGGAGGCGAGCTGAAAATTTGAGCCTTATTGAGCAACTTTATTACTTAAGTAGCAAAGCAGGAACGTTGGTATCATGAGAACCAAACTCTGAGCATAAGTCGAACGCCTGTCTATTGCATTCTGTACTAATTGCAGCTCATTTATCAAACAAGTTGGAATGCTTGACAGTAAAGCTTTGCAATAACCAGTTCTGTACAATGCAAAGGCACTGATCTCTGCACCTCAAAGGGAAAGAAAAAATTAACTGTGGAAATGTTTATCACAATGCAAAAAGCCATATGTTTCCATATAAACTGTTAAAGAAGTCCCTATGGCATACTGCATGTTTGTTTGTTTTCTCTCCCACTTTCTCATTTGTAAACTCTAAATTCTTATATTTTTAAATCCTTATTGTGTCAAGTACAAGCTGTAGATGCAACCCTGACCCCTGTGCATCCCCATTCCATTTCTCCAGCTTGAAAAAGTCACATGGTTAGCCATCCTGTAATGCAATCAGGCAGATTTCCTACTAATCAATGACTTCTCACCTTACACATTACCCTTCAGTGTGGAAATTGGTAGAAGGCATTCTTTAAAAAAAATAAGGTGATGTCCACTTCACTGCACTTCCATTTACCCTGCCAGAAGTAGCCGCAGAGAATTGCAGCAAGTCACTGAGGCATGATATTCCTTTCTTGCAACTGTGTTGGCTACTCTTAGCCAGGCAGCACTTTTAGTACAGTAAATGTTACACCTCTTGATCTTCTAAAACATTTCCAAATGTTTTCTCTACAACTGGCAGTGAACTACCTGGCCTCTAATTTGCTGGTGTGTTACTGCTCCTTTACGTTGCTATTTTCCAGTCTTCAGGGATATGTCCTGAATTAACTTAGCGTTTGAAAATGTCAGCTACTGCTTCTTCAGTTTCTGCGCTACACTCTCACTACTTCTCTTGTGTACACTTTGCTCACTAGTCCTGACACCTTGACAAGTTTAAGAGTTTTAATAATACATCTGAATGATATTCTGGACACCTAAGTCATCCATTTCTGTCCTTGTTGATCTGATTTCTGATTTAGGGAAATACCCTCTTCCCTTGTTCTGGAAAGACAGATACCAGCAACTGTTAAACAATTAACCAATTGTTTAGTCCTGTACATGTACACAAAAATGGATTGCCACCCCCTCAGAGAGAATGGTTATTCCTTTGTCTCACATCCCTCCACTGCTCACAGTCCTCCTCCTGCTCCCGTACTCCCTTACACCTCCCTAGTCTCTCTCCCACAGTCCACATTCCTCTGTCATCCTTTGTTCTCCCTCCTGCACTCCATATTTCCATCTCCCCCTCCATCTGCTCTTACACCTCACAGTCCCCTCCACTTCCTCAGTCTCTCTCCTTCCCAGCCCCCATATTCTCTTGTCTCTCCTGTGAGTCTCCCTGATGTACCCCACATACTTTTGTCCCCTCGTGCTTCCCTGTCCAGTTTCCCAACCAGAGAGCACAGAGGAGCGGCCATGTTCTGTGATGGAAGCACAACTGTTGCCTTCTCAGGTTCCTGTTTACAATGACACAAACCAAAACCCCAAATATATTTGACCATGGAGGCAGTTGAGATCCAGATCCAAACTTTATAGCTAAGGCTCATCTCTAGTCACAAGAGATAGCTTCAAAGACTGTTCCACGTTGGATTATCCTAAATAACATTGTCCAAAAATGTCATCTTGCAAAAAGGCCATAGATCGTATAATTGCCATGCTGGGATCTCTGTCAAGTCACTTGCCAAAAGGTGACATTTTGCTTTCATGTCAATAATGTGAAAGGCATGTTTGCAGCTTTTTGGTGGTGCCTGCCACTGCTAGAGTAGCTTGAACTTTGAAACTTTTACTTTTAAAATCATGCATCCCATTCCCCAGCATGAATCCCATTCAGCCCAGGGTGAAAGTCTAGGGAATTACTCCCTGGCCATAGATAAAGCAAATCACCAAGAGTGTAATCTTGACTCCAGTTAAGTCAGTGGAAATTTGTTCACCTCAAATTTGTTCATCTGTTATAAACATCTTTGTAAAGTTCAGAAATCACCAGGGGTGAAAGTAACTTAAGGGATTTATCGGTACACAAGGCCGGGGTCCTGAGCAAGGGGCGGGGGCCTCAGACGGAAGGGGTGGGGCCTTGCGTGGAAGGGGTGGGGCATGTAACTCTCCAGGCCCTTTAAATTGCCACCAGAACCTGAGGGCTCCCAGCTGCTGCCGCTACCCCGGGGCTCCAGCAGCGATTTAAAGGGCCCAGGGCTCTGGCTACAGTAGTGGCAGCTGGAAGCCCTAAGCTCTTTAAATCACCACCGGAGCCCCATGGTGGCAGTGGCTGGGAGCCCTGGGGCTCTAGTAGTGATTTAAAGGGCCAAGGACTCCGGCCGCTGCCAGGAGCCCAGGGTCCTTTTAAATTGTCGGCCTGGGGAAACTTCCCCCTGCCAGTACGGTTGGCTGTGTACCGGATCTTGCCGGTACACCATACCGGACCAGCTTACTTTCATCTCTGGAAATCACATAATGCCTCACATAATAAATTAAATGAAACCGCAACATGAGGTGAGGGAAGCTAAGGATAAAATGAATCTCTCATATTCAATATCCTGGATTAGAGGTTTTCTTCTATGTACCATTAATAGAATAATTTGGATTTTTGGTTTTGCTTTCCCAACTAACCTTCAAGGTTTTGATGGTTACCAGCATTGGGGATGAACTCCACTTTAGTACCAGATTGACCAAATATTACTTTCATGAGCGAGCTCAACCAGCATGATTAAAGCACTTAAATGAAAACCTAGACACTTTCAGTATCGGTATAATTTAAACCGTAACAGCTGACCATGTTAGAAACTGTCTTTTTAGCGACTGAGCTTCATTTGATGGCTTTAACTATCTATAAAAAGTTTCTTAAGATCTGGCTTGGTGATACAGATGAAAGAGTGGATGGCAGCGTGGCAGTAATGAGGATGGTGTCTGCAACTCTTCTTTGTTATAAAAATCCCTTTACGAAATCTTAAAATAGCATTGCCTTTCATGAAATCTTCAGTGTATTAAGGGTAGAAAGATCTTTTAGTGACCCCTTGCTTTGGAAAAGGAACACACATTTAATAGGCTTTGCCTGTCTTTTGCTCTGAAAGATGCTCTTGAATCTGGCAGTCAAGCTCAACTACTGGATTTTGTGAAGGACAGGATTGATTACATGTTCTTCTAATTCTTTTTCTAATTTTTTTTTCAATCCACGAGTGAAAGAATGAAAAAGGTATTCCTGGTCTTGCCATCTCGAGCTGTGTGTGACCTTAACATCAGACAATTTAGTCCTGATTCCTCTGAACCCTTTATTAACCTTTCCTTGGCTCTATTGAAGTTTCTTCTCTTGTATTTCCTGAGTCTGAGACTTAAGGGTTCCTTTCTCTCTGTCTGCACTTTTCAAAGTTCTCAGTGCCATTGAGGTGACAATAGCATTTGTGTGCTCTCTGGTCTGAGTTCTGTTTCTATGGGCTATTTCTTTGTTTCTTTAAAGTAGAAAAAATTAGTGCATGTAGGTAGGTGCCAGACTGACACCTACTGATGGTAGGTGCCAGACTGACACCTCTAGAGCAAACTCTTCTGTTTTTCCAGATAATGGTTTCAGCACAGGGGGCAAGACAGGTTATCCAATATTGTCTTGTCAAGGTGCCTTAATTTTAAGTCGAGGGGGATGACAGCATTGTACTGTCTCTCTGTCTATTGAACCTCTCTGCATAAACTGTTATATGGGTTCCAGACAGCACCAATTCCTGGGCTGCTTTCATTCAGTGCATATCTGTCCACTGTGTTCTTACAGCTCTTAGATCCTGTGTTCTTACACTCAAAGGAGAATCTTCAAACAGCCCTTAATTGCTTCTCTGAAGCTTACAAAAGCCTTGGGCTAACTCTGAACATCGGCAAAACCAAAGTTCTCCACTAGCCAGTCCCTGGACAATCATCAGACCCAGCAAGGAAGATCTACATTGACAAAGAAGAACTGGAAAACGTAGACTACTTAGCCTATCTTGACAGCCATCTCTCACAGAGGACAGACATAGACGTTAAGATTCAGCACGGAATTCGTGGTGCCAGCCTTGTCTTTCGCAGACAGTCTCGCCAGGTGTTCAACAATCACAACATCAGAGAACATACTAAACTGTTAGTTTACAAAGCGGTGGTAATGAGGAAATGAGGAGGCCAAAATAAATGCTTTAAAGACACCCTCAAGATAAACATCAAGAGATGTGACATCGACACCACATGCTGGGAGACAGCTGCCCAGGACAGGGATAATTGGCAAAGACTTATCAGAGAGGGAACATACACTTTTGAGGAAAATTGCCTTGCCCTGGTTGCAGAAAAACGCCAGAAAAGAAAGGAAAGACAACTGTTACGCAGCAATCGCAGCCCAACTCTGTCTTCCAACACCACCTGCAATGTCTGCCAATGAGCCTGTGGCTCAAGAATTGGACTCTTCAGTCACCAAAGGACCCATCAAAAATAAAACCTGTGAAAGAGATCATCCTCGACCTCAAGGGATCTCCACTCCAGACAATCTGTCCACTATGATCTAGGCTAGATTTGAACCAAGAACTTAGAGGAGTCTGTAATTCTATACTGATTTTTGTTGTTGTTGTTTTGCTTACCTTACTACCAGCATACACCATTCTTCAGTATGTCTGGCTTAGTTTTGCATTTGATTAATATTTTCATTTGACATCTCATGGGGTCTCAAAACAATTCTACTTCTCATATTCAAATCACTTACATATTCTGATGGAAAGTATGGGAGCTGAAATCAGATTCACTAGAAACTCAAAGAATCATGGGAACATTGTATGAACCCGTTACATTTTTATGATTAAATTTATCATCCTGTGGTTTTGGTTTATGTGATGCTAGAAATCTTGAAAACAGTGATTTGTGGGAGTCCTGGTTGGGGGAGTTTAAATTTTATCTGTCTTGAAAACAATTATCTGGCAAGAATTTGTGTTCCTCACTTGACTGTTCTCCTATCAACAGCTCAAATATGGGCATGTTATGCTTTTTTGTGGAGACCATCAATATTACTTTCATTTTCCCTTTATCATGTGTACTGGTGCCAGCTAGTTCATTTCTTTCTTTTCAAATACTTTCACTCCCCTAAATCTACTTGGATCAGTCACCACTTTGATAAATATCATAAGAGCATTGCTGTGTCCACATTCATACCTCTTTATGTTATAATTTGCTCTGCCTTTCACAAGCCCTGTGCTATGAACATACAGTAGCTGGCACATGAAAACTTTCTGAACACTTGGATCTTCACAGTTTCTTTACATTTTTGATACATACAATATCATTTTCTACATCCTTAGCCATATTCACAGCTTCACTTTCCAAATCCTCGTAGCAATTATAGTTCTAATTTCCAGAAGCCTTGCCGTTTGTGTATTTGTTGCACGCAACCTGTGTTTTTGTGCTTCCTCTTGCGTGTTCTTTGCTTCAGATTAAATCAACTGTAATAGCTTTCCCAAGTCAGTACATCAATTTTCATTAGTTTCTGTAGATGCTTTTATTCCTAAATGACATTTTGCAAAAGGCAAAATCCATTTTAGCTGTATGGCCATGATCTACAATTTTTCACTGCATCTTAGATACAGTACATTGCTTAAATCAGTAAGTTTTTAAGGTGCATTTTCTCTATATATGTGATTTCAGTTTGCTCCAAATTTTCCAGAGGTCTTAAATGTATGCAACCCTGACAACATTCCATTTTTTCCTTTATTTTAAAGGTTTCATCTCTCAATAACTTTCCTCAATAGATGCAGACATTTTCACATTTCATTACAGAGTATTAAAATATTTGAATATGTTGTTTGTATCCTTGTTTAACTGAATCTAGCACTGGATGCACAATCCTAGATATGTTCTTCCTCTCTCTTCCTATCACTTTTCAGCTTTTGTGGATGCTAACATTTATGACAGATTGCTTGTCCTTGCAGCAATACACATTTGCATTCTGTGACAGTATCAAAGTAAACCTTCTTTTTCCAATTCACTAATGTCAACTCCTTTCATTTTATATGAATTGCTTTTGATATCTTAGATGAGATTTCTTTGCAAGTGGTTATTGCATTGCTTTTATGACTTAAAAATGGCAAACTTTCCTTTCATAATTAGAGAGGTTCCATTTCACACTTTCTTTGCATATCTCTTGAGTATTTTTTTTCGTCTTCTCATTCAGCCTCTGAATTAGACAAGTTACTTGATCTTGTTTTGAAGGTACTGAGACATGCTGGAGTACATATCTAACATACCACAAAAGTGCAGATTTACATTCTGTATACTTCATTTTATTTCATCTCTAAAATAGTTTTGTTATTCATATGGCTGTGTGAGCTTGTGGTCACGACACTGCAGCCAAGACCATTGCCAGTTAGCCAACAGTACCAGGTGATAAATGTTTTATTCAATATTTAAAATAATCACTTGAGCTTCTGTATTAGCCAGGTGTACCCATGATTAAGGGAAATATTGACAAGGGGAGTTGGAGATAGTGTGAAAAGGTTAGTGAACAGCCTAAATATGCGTTCAATAGTGGTAACAAGTTATTCAGTACATCCTTACAGTGACGCAGGAACAATGCTGTAGTCATAGTTTAGAATTCACTTCTGTTGTAAATCCCTACTTCCAGCCACTTATAACTTTCTCAAGAAATTACTGTTTGGGCTGAAATTTTTCATGCCTATTCTTATCCCAGAAGAACATTTTTATGTGAAAGTTTTATAAAACTCCATTGAGCTTTAGAGCTCCATTTGTATTACCCAAATGTGAGGAAAAAAGTATTATTCAGATGCTTTTTCTTCTTTTCTGTTCTTAACCCTCTTTAGAAACCCAAAGATGGTTTTGTTTTAAAGTGTGGTTCTACTTTGAAGAGGAACTCTGTAAAAAATATTGCATAGTGGAATTCAAAATTTATTGTCTCAATGACTTACAGGTCAAATGGCCTCTGTGTACAAGTAAAAAAAAAAAGCATTTAGGGTTTTTTTAAACCGCCAACCATCTAAACTCAACCTTAACAAGCTAGGTTCTTTTCTTGTTGCACATTATTGCCAGAAGTAGAACATCTGCAGTACAGGTTATTCTGTAAGTGATTCCTGTGCAGTTTTAGTGTTTTACTTGAGGAGACGTGGGGGTAAGCAATTGGAAGTTATAAACGAATATGTTTATGATGCGCAAGAAAGGATTCAACCCAGCTCCCCTTCTCCCATAGCTGTGGTAGCTCTTCAGAGTTATTCCAGGTAAAAAAAAAACAAGTCAAAACTTATTTTTGTCAATAAAGTGAGCAGGTATGAAAGCAAGAGGATCTGATGAGTAAGAAGGAGATGTTTTCACATAGTCACCTTTTTAGAGTAGAGTTCAACTTTAAATATTGAAGCTTTGCATGTCGTATATATAGTCCCCTTGAAAAGAGAGGGTGTACTTTGTCTTGTTTGAAAGAATTTAGTTTGGTAATAACAAAGTTATAGCCATTAGTAGGAGGATACGGTTCTCTGCTTTATAATCATGTATTGAAACATATTGCTGTGAGTGTCTGAAAATGTAGTTATTGCTGAGGGCCTGATGCTGACTATAGTTAAGAAACCATGTTGACTTCAGGGAGAGCTGTTAGGGCTCAGCAACTTTTAAGATCAGGTTCTGAGAGGGAAAAGGTAAAGAGCTCTTGTGTTGTATTTTAAGTATCATCTGGCAGGTTGACTTACTTATGGAACTTTTATCCAGAGTGGGCATTGCCCAACATCCTCTTCTGGCCATTACAATCCTCTTTCACCTCTCTCCTTGTCACCTGCAGAGTGGTTCAGAGCATTCCCAAACTAATGGTCTACAGATATATGAGTGTATTCTGGGATGAGAAATCTGTAGGAGTCCCAAAATGTTTCAGTTGAAGTTATGGGAGCTGCAAGCTTGGGGAAAGTACATCTGTACTAGTCCAAATATGCTTGATATTTTAAAACTAAATATGGTTCTAATGTTCAGGGCACCATTCTCACCCACCCATCACAGCTATGAGTAACTATTGGGCTTTAATGGGAGTTACACGGAACCTGAAGAAGAGGAGGGACTGGGTGGGCCCCAGAGATGCTGGGATCTAGAGTGAAATCCTGGCCCCATTTAATTTCAGTTCATTGTAAAGAAAGGGAACCTGATTCTCTTCTCACTCATTGTGCTGTAAATCAGGAGTTTCACTATGGCAAAAAGAAGAATCTGGAAGACATGCATGTTTGTTCCCCCAGACTATTCTGGAACTACTACTGACAGAAAAAGCAGATTCACCGTTAGCTCAGTAGGTAGCCTTTCTGTTTTCAGACACAAAGGTCCTCACAAATAAGGATAATCCTTTATTTGATACATACTCATTTGGTTACTTTTCTGCATCAGGCTTTGAAGTGTTTTATTTTCTCCTACATTTCTGAGAATCAGACAGTCAAGTGAATATGTCTGGGTTTTTTTGACAAAACAGAGGGCTTATTGAAATACATGGGGGAGGGGTTCTAATTTTCCCCCTCTTAATTTTTAAAGAAACAAAGTTATGGTAACTGCAGCACATTATGGGTGAGATCCTGACCCCCACTCTGGCCCCTTCATGCCAGAAAAAGGCTGGAGCACTATGAAGAGGCTCTAAAAGCCCCACTTCCAGCTCAGGAAGTGAGCAAGACAGCCATAAGGCTGCCTTCTCTGGAGCCCCTTAAAGCATTGATGTAGGAAGCGTGCCAGGGCGGGGCTGACCTGGAAGTGACAGGAGTATGTCGGGGCAGGGCTGCAGTATGCAGTATTGCAGAGATTCTGGACAGTGCTGCAGTTTATAGGGCAGTCTCAGAGAAGGTGCAATAATTTAGACAGGCCTTCCAGACTGTCCAGATTACCCTTGAGGTCTTGCCTACCCCCAGAAGAGCCCAGGATCAGGAGGCTTCAAAAAGGCTCCCAAACCAATACATTAGGCAAAAATGAATTTTTTTTCATGGAAAAAATGTAACTTCAACTAAACTTCATTTTTGACATAATTTTTTTGTTGGAAACATTTGAAGCAACCCATATATAATATAAGTGTGTGTATATGAGAGAGAGAGAAAGATGTAGGCACATTCAAGTGATTCCTACATTGGGAATCCAAGGGGACAGAGAAATGCCTGGTAACAGGACTACTGTGATTACGCTGTGCAGGATTTGGGAGACCATGCTATGGGTGCAGAGCCCTCCTATGGCACAGAGCACTCTGCAGAGGCAGGTGGGGTTGAAGCCCCAAAGCTAAAGACTTTGCTACTGTGTGGATCCTGCCTTCTTCCCCAACATTTAACTGTAAGGGTGACGCTTGTCTGTGTGGGACACAGAACCTCTTGAATCAACTCGCACACACCTCACCACTTTGTGCTCCAAGTGCAAGGCACCTTTCTTGGACCTTGCCTTCTCTAGCATAAACACATAGCAACAGGTATATCAACAAATAAAAAATAAAATAATATTGAAAAGCCCTACGAAAACAAGGCACTCTACTCCGCATGCTTCTTCCTCTAAGGATGAGAGAAAAAACAATACTTGACATTGTTTATTGCTCTGTTGGAAGGTGCTCAGATACTGTAGTGATGAGTGTAGTATAAACATCTCAATAGAATAGTATTCTAACTCCATCTATGCATGCAGATTCTTTTCCTAATCATTATTGTCTTTTTTAAAATTATCCTAATTTGTGCTGCTTATAAAATAATGATTGCAGTGTTAACCTGACTTCACAAATTTTTGACAAAAAGATTGAACAGATTTTTTCAAAATGGCATATATGTATATACATATATATACACATATATAGATAATGTTTTGTTTTGAACATGCAATGAGTTTCCTTTTCATTTGGCTGTTGGCAATGCTTTATCTTGATCAAACATAGAGCCAAAACCAAACAAAGAAAAACAATCAAAGCTTTAGTTCTATTAATCCCCAATATCTGCTCTTCACAAGTTTGCCTTCCATTTTTTATTTTATGTGCTTCTACAAAATCTCTCCTAGGAAGTTAGAATTTCTAAAGCTTGTTCAAAGTTTACTGGGAGAAAAACTTAATTGTCCAGACTTTCTACTAGTATAATAGGGAGTAAATATGATCTATAAAGTCTTTCAGTCTACCCAGTATTACTAGCTTTATTAGTGTTTTCCTAAGCTACCACCATTCTTTTATTAGCTAGCCTATGCTATCTGCTTTAGCAGCAAGACTTTGAGCTATAATGTACTTTGAGTATAATGAAGTACTATTAACCTCCAACTGCAGATTTGTAATTTCAATTTTAATATTGCAAACCCTGAGAAGTCAGTGGAAGTTGCATGTATTTAGTACCTCTCAGGATTTCTCCCATGGCTGGTAAATCATTTGAGTGAACGAGTTAGTTCTCAGATCACCTTCGGGATAATTTTGGTAGCAATGCCTGCATCCTTCTATTCCATCCTACCAACCCTGGGGAATTGTTCCAAATGGATGATCTAAGTGTAAACTGTAAGCCTTCCTTTGGAATATTTCCCCATGTGTCTCCCTCACCCCAATCCAATCCCCTGTGACTTGATATAAAGCACTGGATGGAACACAGTTGCTTACTTGGACAGCCATCTTTTTGCTGTTTCTTCCTACCTATAGTAATATGTGACTGTCCATTAAATTGTCATCTTCAAGTTATGCTGATGCCAACATGTATTCACAGAATACAGTAAAGCAGTGCTACTGAGGAAAAAAAGATGAAGTAGTGCATCAATCCCATTCTCTCATGGTGCACACAGGAGAAATAAACATCCCCCCTGCTGATTAGTGATTGATCCCTCAGGAGGCAGAAGGACAGAAAGGGGAGAAAGAAAAGGTCAAGATGAAACATCCTAAGCTCATTGACGGTGGGGGGGGTGGACCTGACATGATCATGGCTCTCCGAACAGAAAATGATACCCCAGCAAACACTACTGTATTGAACTGGAACAAACTGGCAGAAATGGTAGCTTTGTGTCTTTCTTCACCTGCCCTCTTGAACCTTCCCCTGCTGGAATATTAATAATTCTATAGCATTCTCCCTCTAAGAATCTGGAGATGCATTACAAACAGTCATTAAGCTTCCTGCCCTAGGTACGATATATGTATTTTTAAACCCATGTCACACATAAACAATAAAGAGAAACAGGAAGGTAAAAATGAGTTACCAAGGATCGCACAGAATTAGTGTGAGGGCCAGAAATAGGAAGCTAGAATTGTAACTATGCTCTGATTTCTAGTCTGTTCCCTCCCTTAAACAGACTAGCACTCAGGTTGATACCAGAAACCTTAACACTGAATTTTCTGAGTTTTGAGAAATTATATTCACATTAACGGTGCATTAACCTAGTTTCTTTGCATGAAACTAAGAATTATAACCAAATGTCAAACTTGGGTGCCTCGCGTTAGACAATTAAATGAATATTTATACACTTGAACAAGCAGCATGATTTTCAGAGGTGCTGAAAACCCATAACTCCCACTGAAGTCAATGCGGGCCCTGTGTAGAAATCCAATGTCAGAGAGTGGCTCACGCGATTTATTTATTTGAGCATGAGCTTTCGTGAGCTACAGCTCACTTCGTCAGATGTACACCGTGGAAACTGCAGCAGACTTTATATATACACAGAGAATATGAAACAATACCTCCTCCCACCCCACTGTCCTGCTGGTAATAGCTTATCTAAAGTAATCCTCAGGTTAGGCCATTTCCAGCACAAATCCAGGTTTTCTCACCCTCCACCCCCCCACACAAATTCACTCTCCTGCTGGTGATAGCCCATCCAAAGTGACAACTCTCTACACAATGTGTATGATAATGAAGTTAGGCCATTTCCTGCACAAATCCAGGTTCTCTCACTCTCTCACCCCCCTCCAAAAAACCAACCCCCATACACACACAGACTCACTCTCCTGCTGGTAATAGCTCGTCCAAACTGACCACTCTCCAAGTTTAAATCCAAGTTAAACCAGAGCATCTGGGGGGGGGGGGGGTAGGAAAAAACAAGAGGAAATAGGCTACCTTGCATAATGACTTAGCCACTCCCAGTCTCTATTTAAGCCTAAATTAATAGTATCCAATTTGCAAATGAATTCCAATTCAGCAGTTTCTCGCTGGAGTCTGGATTTGAAGTTTTTTTGTTTTAAGATAGCGACCTTCATGTCTGTGATTGCGTGACCAGAGAGATTGAAGTGTTCTCCGACTGGTTTATGAATGTTATAATTCTTGACATCTGATTTGTGTCCATTTATTCTTTTACGTAGAGACTGTCCAGTTTGACCAATGTACATGGCAGAGGGGCATTGCTGGCACATGATGGCATAAATCACATTGGTGGATGTGCAGGTGAACGAGCCTCTGATAGTGTGGCTGATGTTATTAGGCCCTGTGATGGTGTCCCCTGAATAGATATGTGGGCACAATTGGCAACGGGCTTTGTTGCAAGGATAAGTTCCTGGGTTAGTGGTTCTGTTGTGTGGTATGTGGTTGTTGGTGAGTATTTGCTTCAGGTTGCGGGGCTGTCTGTAGGCAAGGACTGGCCTGTCTCCCAAGATTTGTGAGAGTGTTGGGTCATCCTTTAGGATAGGTTGTAGATCCTTAATAATGCGTTGGAGGGGTTTTAGTTGGGGGCTGAAGGTGACGGCTAGTGGCGTTCTGTTATTTTCTTTGTTAGGCCTGTCCTGTAGTAGGTAACTTCTGGGAACTCTTCTGGCTCTATCAATCTGTTTCTTTACTTCCGCAGGTGGGTATTGTAGTTGTAAGAAAGCTTGACAGAGATCTTGTAGGTGTTTGTCTCTGTCTGAGGGGTTGGAGCAAATGCGGTTGTATCGCAGAGCTTGGCTGTAGACGATGGATCGTGTGGTGTGGTCAGGGTGAAAGCTGGAGGCATGCAGGTAGGAATAGCGGTCAGTAGGTTTCCGGTATAGGGTGGT
This sequence comes from Eretmochelys imbricata, assembly GCF_965152235.1. Classification (NCBI taxonomy): domain Eukaryota; kingdom Metazoa; phylum Chordata; order Testudines; family Cheloniidae; genus Eretmochelys; species Eretmochelys imbricata. The sequence goes on along the minus strand of NC_135579.1, from coordinate 85,411,949 downwards.
GTTTATGTGACCATTGTTTATTAGCACTGTAGTGTCCAGGAAGTGGATCTCTTGTGTGGACTGGACCAGGCTGAGGTTGATGGTGGGATGGAAATTGTTGAAATCATGGTGGAATTCCTCAAGGGCTTCTTTTCCATGGGTCCAGATGATGAAGATGTCATCAATGTAGCGCAAGTAGAGTAGGGGCGTTAGGGGACGAGACCTGAGGAAGCGTTGTTCTAAATCAGCCATAAAAATGTTGGCATACTGTGGGGCCATGCGGGTACCCATAGCAGTGCCGCTGATTTGAAGGTATACATTGTCCCCAAATGTGAAATAGTTATGGGTAAGGACAAAGTCACAAAGTTCAGCCACCAGGTTAGCCGTGACATTATCGGGGATAGTGTTCCTGACGGCTTGTAGTCCATCTTTGTGTGGAATGTTGGTGTAGAGGGCTTCTACATCCATAGTGGCCAGGATGGTGTTATCAGGAAGATCACCGATGGATTGAAGTTTCCTCAGGAAGTCAGTGGTGTCTCGAAGGTAGCTGGGAGTGCTGGTAGCGTAGGGCCTGAGGAGGGAGTCTACATAGCCAGACAATCCTGCTGTCAGGGTGCCAATGCCTGAAATGATGGGGCGCCCAGGAGTTCCAGGTTTATGGATCTTGGGTAGTAGATAGAATATCCCAGGTCGGGGTTCCAGGGGTGTGTCTGTGCGGATTTGATCTTGTGCTTTTTCAGGAAGTTTCTTGAGCATATTCTGTAGTTGCTTTTGGTAACTCTCAGGAACTTATCCTTGCAACAAAGCCCGTTGCCAATTGTGCCCACATATCTATTCAGGGGACACCATCACAGGGCCTAATAACATCAGCCACACTATCAGAGGCTCGTTCACCTGCACATCCACCAATGTGATTTATGCCATCATGTGCCAGCAATGCCCCTCTGCCATGTACATTGGTCAAACTGGACAGTCTCTACGTAAAAGAATAAATGGACACAAATCAGATGTCAAGAATTATAACATTCATAAACCAGTCGGAGAACACTTCAATCTCTCTGGTCACGCAATCACAGACATGAAGGTCGCTATCTTAAAACAAAAAAACTTCAAATCCAGACTCCAGCGAGAAACTGCTGAATTGGAATTCATTTGCAAATTGGATACTATTAATTTAGGCTTAAATAGAGACTGGGAGTGGCTAAGTCATTATGCAAGGTAGCCTATTTCCTCTTGTTTTTTCCTACCCCCCCCCCCCAGATGCTCTGGTTTAACTTGGATTTAAACTTGGAGAGTGGTCAGTTTGGACGAGCTATTACCAGCAGGAGAGTGAGTCTGTGTGTGTATGGGGGTTGGTTTTTTGGAGGGGGGTGAGAGAGTGAGAGAACCTGGATTTGTGCAGGAAATGGCCTAACTTCATTATCATACACATTGTGTAGAGAGTTGTCACTTTGGATGGGCTATCACCAGCAGGAGAGTGAATTTGTGTGGGGGGGTGGAGGGTGAGAAAACCTGGATTTGTGCTGGAAATGGCCTAACCTGAGGATTACTTTAGATAAGCTATTACCAGCAGGACAGTGGGGTGGGAGGAGGTATTGTTTCATATTCTCTGTGTATATATAAAGTCTGCTGCAGTTTCCACGGTGTACATCTGATGAAGTGAGCTGTAGCTCACGAAAGCTCATGCTCAAATAAATTGGTTAGTCTCTAAGGTGCCACAAGTACTCCTTTTCTTTTTGCGAATACAGACTAACACGGCTGTTACTCTGAAACCTGCGATTTATTTAGCCTACCTTTTTAGCTATCTGCAGTCCTGAGATTTGTAATTCAGGAACATTGGGAGTCAAAAGGACAGCACAGAAATTATTTTTAACTGTTTTGAAAGCTGGACTTTTTAATGTGAAGACTCTTCTACCCATGCTTGTCACAGGTTTGCAGAAAAGTCAATATTACCAGAAAAGTAATTCAAACATTGATGAAGTCAGTACGTACTATGACTCACATCAGAAGTCTGTATAGAATAATATCCTATTAAATGACAAGCTCCTTGCAGGATGTGACCATTTATCACCTTGTATTGCAGTTGTAATGATCCACTACACAGTTAAGAATAAGGGATCTTTAAATGGAGTCAAGATATGAATACACTAAAATGAAACAGATTACCTTTTATCCTAACAAGTAATTTTCTTTTATTTGAAAGGAATTGCACATTATTTTTCACAATTGGGTGTTTTCCTGTCCCTTAAGGTAAAGACATCAGGAGAGGCTCATGCCTAAACATTCAACTTTTACTTCCCCTATAAAAAGAGCTCACTTCAGAGCTTCACTGTTTTTGAGCCAGATGTGAAGCCAGACTAACCCTAAAAAAGCCTGTAAAACAAAGTGAGGCCATGTCAACCTAATTTACTTCAGCATACAATCCCTGCCATTATTATATCACTTGTGTGTGCGCACGCTTAGCTCCTTGTCTTGGCGGTGCATGTCCTCATTAGGAGCTGTCAAGGTTCCTTCCCCACTCTGAACTCTAGGGTACAGATGTGGGGACCTGCATGAAAACCTCCTAAGCTTACTTTTACCAGCTTAGGTTAAAACTTCCCCAAGGTACAAACTATTTTACCCTTTGCCCTTGGACTTCCACTGCCACCACCAAATGTTTATCTGGGTTTATTTATTAGGAAAGCGTTGTTTGGAAATGTCTTTCCCCCCAACACCCAACACTTGCACCCAACTTCCTGGGGAAGGTTTGGTAAAAATCCTCACCAATTTGCATAGGTGACCACAGACCCAAATCCTTGGATCTTAAGAACAATGAAAAAGCATTCAGTTTCTGAAAAGAAGGATTTTAATAGAAGTAAAAAGTAAAAAAGAATCACCTCTGTAAAATCAGGATGGTAAATACCTTACAGCGTAATTAGATTCAAAACATGGAGAATCCCTCTAGGCAAAACCTTAAGTTACAAAAAGACACACAGACAGGAATATCCATTCTATTCAGCACCGTTTAATTTCTCAGCCATTTAAAGAAATCATAATCTAACGCATATCTAGCTAGATTACTTACTAAATTCTAAGACTCCATTCCTGTTCTGTCCCCGGCAAAAGCATCACACAGACAGACACAGACCCTTTGTTTTTCTCCCTCCTCCCAGCTTTTGAAAGTATCTTGTCTCCTCATTGGTCATTTTGGTCAGGTGCCAGCGAGGTTATCCTAGCTTTTTAACCCTTTACAGGTGAAAGGATTTTTCCTCTGGCCAGGAGGGATTTTAAAAGTGTTTACCCTTCGCTTTATATTTATGACAGGAGCGCTTGTATCAATTGTATCGTCAGTGGGGGGAGTTGTGGGACACCTCCTGAAAGCCAGTAACAGTCGATGTAAGCAATGCAGTGTCTACACTGACCCTGTCTCCATTACATCGACTGTGACGCTACACTGCTCAGGGAGGTGGTATTACCACATCTGCATAGAGAGACGCTTATGTCAGCAGGAACCCAATTTAAGTGAAAACACTTCCACAGCTAGGTCAACAAAAGGCAGTTTTCATCGACGTAACCCTGGAGTGTAAACCAGGCGTAAGATCCAAGGTAATCAGTTTCTATACAGCAGGGAATGGAACCACAAATTGTTTTTCACATTTGGGAGGTACCACTTTCCAGTACTTCGGACTTGCAACAGCTAAATTGTACTTGTTCGAGTAGATTCCTAGGCCAGAAAGGATCATTATAATCATCTAGTCTGACCTCTTGTATAATGCTGCCATAACTTCTGGTTGATCTAAATATAGATCTTTTAGAAAGACATCCAATCTTGATTTAAAGACTTCAAGTGATAGATAATTCCCTTCTTTTCGTGTGTCAGTATATTTATGCCTGCATCAGTAATTTTCATTCCATGCATCTGAAGAAATGGGGTTTTTTTCACCCACGAAAGCTTATGCCTAAATAAGTCTGTTAGTCTTTAAGGTGCCACCAGACTCCTTGTGTTTTTTGCAGATAATTCATTAAATCTCTAGCTAAGTTGTTCCAATGGTTGATTACCCTCTCTGTTAAAAATTTGCACTTTAATTTGAATTTGTCTACTTTCAGCTTCCAGACACTGGCTCATGTTATGCATCTGTCTGCTAGGTTAAAGGGCTCTCTACTATCAGAAATTTTCTCCCTATTTTAGATACCTATTGGTTATGACTAAGTTGTGTTTTAACCTTCCCTTGCTTAAGCCAAAAGATTGAGATTCTTACAATTCTTACACTGTAAGGCAAATTGTCAGGACCTCAGAATCATTCTTGTTGCTCTTTTCTGAACCCTCTCCAGTTTTTCAACATCTGTTTTTTTTTACATTCTTTTTTTAAGAACTGGGCATGGTATTCCAATAATGGTTTCTGTGTGGTCTTTGCCTTAACAACTCAAGCTTGATGGGATGAGGTCACAACACAGACCTTTTTGAGATCATTGGCTCAGTACGTCTAGCCTGTTGAACTGATGTTAAGGAACTGGTCAATGTTTCAGCATCCGTAATTTGTTGCGCTGCTGTGAAAGCAGCAACCTTTTGGTGAGGCTAGTGACTTGGTACCAATGATTAAAGTATGAAAATAGAAGACTGAGCTCTTCAATTCGGGTGACTGTATGCCATCATGGGCATTGATATCATGTGCTCAGGACATGTGTTTGATATTGGAGACAAGGGAATAAATGTATCTGAAAGGTTTCAGAGTAGCAGCCGTGTTAGTCTGTATTCGCAAAAAGAAAAGGAGTACTTGTGGCACCTTAGAGACTAACCAATTTATTTGAGCATAAGCTTTCATGAGCTACAGCTCACTTCATCGGATGCATTCAGTGGAAAATACAGTGAGGAGATTTATATACACACAGAACATGAAAAAATGGGTGTGATCATACACACTGTAAGGAGAGTGATCACTTAAGATGAGTTATTACCAGCAGGAGAGCGGCGGGGGGGCGGGAAAGAAAACCTTTTGTAGTGATAATCAAGGTGGGCCATTTCCAATGCGTCCTTAGGGCTTAACCTCTTCTTGCCCGTGCTGTAGCTGGAAGCAGCTGGGTTATGTCGGTGATTAAAAGCAGCCTGGAGGTGTTAGCTGCCTTTCAACACTGTGTGGGCGGGAAGGGACAAGCTGTTTCTAGCCAGATAGGGGAGGGGGAGGGGGAGCAGGGAGAAGAGATGAGCTCTGCAAAGACATGGGCCTGGTCATCCCTTTCCCCACCCCCACCCCCACCCCCGTGGCTGGAAGCAGCTCCTATCCCTTCCCTCCCGCACAGTGCTGAAAGGCTGCTGCTGGCCACATTCTGGTGTGAACCCTGGCAGAGATCTGGGGAGGGGGGCATGTGACTCTGTGTCCACACTCACCATGCATTTCCTCAGGAAGACATGGTGCCAGGTCCCAGAAGAGGCGGGTCCATCCCGAGGGCCAAGCCAGGCCTGGAGGGTGGAGAGCTCTGAGCAGGGAGGGTCGGGTAGGGTGGTCACACCGCCCTGCCCCTTTGTTAGAGAGGCGTATGGGACTGTGTGGGGAGGCAGGAGGTGTCACCCTTCCCCGTGTGAACCCTAAAGCCTTAAAGATAAGAAGGTAAATAAAAAGAATCCAACTATGCAGTATTTCTTTTTAAGAGGGGCTCAGTCAACTTGATGTTAATTTGAATGTTTGTACTGCATAGTTCTGATTGATTGCTGTTGAACTTGCCTGAATATGAATAATTTTACCAGGTGTCCCATATTCAGCATGGGAAATATGGTCACCCTCATCCTATAAAGTATAGGCACCATGGAATGGATCACCTCAGCTCTGAGGCCACTGCCCTTTTGTATATTCCCTACCCTCTGTGGGAAAGCACCACAGAAGAGGAAGGAATACAGCTAACAGTGCTGGTTTAAGTACTCTGAAACATTTAAAAGTCAGGACACAAGCACTGAGGTTGTGGAGGAAAGACAAATCTTCAAATGAGATTAATTTTTTTGAAGATTTGCTAAACCCTACCTACAGTATCATGGTTCTCTTTAAAAAAGTAGAGTCTTGTAAGTGTAAGTGATCACAGGATGTGTCTATCTTTGAGGGATGTAGCCAAGAGTGTCAAACAGACTGATTTCATTCACAGCTCGCTGTCATCCTGTGGGGATTAAGAGATTGTGAGAAGGAGAAGATCATTCTTTTTTTTCCTTTTGACAATTAAAGGGTAGTGTGCATGTGTTTTGGAGGGAGGAGGGATTGAGGGTTTGGTGGTCTTTTTATGTTTTTTTAAAAGCAGTTACACCACAGAACACCCACTGTGTGTTAAGCTTTTGGTTAAAAGCACTGACAAGTATTAGTGATGTGCAAAACTATCAGAAAAATACAATACTGTATATGATAAAGTAGTTGGCAAAAACATGGTTTTATCTACTCTGACAGTTCCCAGTCTTGTTAACTGTTTACTTTGCTTCTTTACACAGCACTACTTATTATTGGTAAAGTAAATATAATTTGAAGTATCTCTCTAAAATGAACATGTTCAATTAAATTAAAAAAGTGTAACTGAAGTGTATAACTAATCTATATCTTTAAAAGCACAGCAACTCATAGATGAAGAAAAATTCAGAGATAAAGTGACATGCTTGTAAAGTGTGCATTGCATCCCCCTCTAGTGGCTAGTCCACATATAAACCCTGCTCACCGCTGGTTTTTCATCCAAAAATGCTGATTAGATTAAACACATTTTGAAGGAATGTATTTCATCAACATTTTCAACGGAAAATTATCAAAATGATTTATTCTGATAAGTCAAATGTTTAGTTTTGACTATCATTTTAAAATTTATGTAATTTATGAGTATTTTTATGTTTATGAAATTGCAGAACTACTAACTCTGGTATATAACATGTCACTTACATCAGCCTCTGTATCAGGTGACTGGAGGATGGCTAATGTAATGCTGATTTAAAAAAAAAAAAAAAGACTTCAGAGGTGATCTTGGCAATTACAGGCCAATAAGTCTAACTTCAGTACCAGCCAAATTGGTTGAAACTATAAAGAACAGAATTATCAAACACGCAGATAAAGATGATACACAGGGGAAGATTCAACACAGCTTTTGTAAAAGGACCGATTTATTGCCTGACCAATTTATTACAATTCTTTGGTGGTGCCAACAAACATGACAAAGGGAGATCCAGTCAATATAGTCTATTTGGACTTTCAGAAAGCCTTTGACAAGGTCCCATACCAAAGGCTCTTAAATAAAGGAGGCACTCATGGGATAAGAGAGAAAGTTTTCTCATAGATCAACAACTGATTAAAAAATCAGAAACAAAGGACAGAAATAAGTGGTCAGTTTTCAGAACGGAGAGAGGTAAATAGTGGGGGTCCCCCCAAGGATCTGTACTGGGATCAGTGCTGTTCAACATATTCATAAACAGTGTGGAAAAAGGAGTAAATAATGATGTGGCAAAGCTTGCAGACCATACAAAATTACTTAAGATAGTTAAGTCCAGAGCTGACTGTGAAGAGTTGTGAAGGGATCTCGCAAAACTGGGTGACTGGGCAACAAAATGTCAGATGAAATTAAATGTTGATAAGTGCAAAGTAATGTACCCTGGAAAAAAAATCACAACTATACATACAAAATGATGGGGTCTAAATTAGCTGTTACCACTCAAGAAGATTGTGGAGTCATTGTGGATAGTTCTCTGAAAACATCTGCTCTATGTGCAGCAGAGGTGAAAAAAAGCTAACAGAACATTAAGGGCCAATAGGAAAGGGATAGATAATAAAATAGAAAATATCATATGCCACTATATAAATCCATGGTGTGCCCACACCTTGAACACTGTGTTCAGTTCTGGGCACTTCATCTCAAAAAAGATATATTAGAATTGGGAAAAGTACAGAGAAGGGTAACAAAAATAATTAGGGGTATGGAACAACTTCAATACGAGGAGAGATTAAATGAACTGTTCATCTTAGAAAAGAGCCAACTAAGGGGTTTTATAAAATCATGAATGGTGTGGAGAAGGTGAATAAGGAAGTGTTTTTTACCCTTTCACATAACACAAGCACCAGGGGGTCACCCAATGAAATTAATAGGCAGCAGGTTAAAACAAACATAAGTACTTCTTCACAGAGCACACAATCAACATGTGGAACTCCTTGTTGGGGGATATTGTGAAGGCCAAAAGTATAACTGAGTTCAAAAAAGAATTAGATAAGTTCCTGGAGGTTAGGTCCATCAATGGCTATTAGCCAAGATGGTTACCCCATGCACTGGGTGTCCCTAAGCCTCTGAATGTCAGAAGCTGGGACTGGATCACTTGATAATTGCCATGTTCGGTTCATTCCCTCTGAAGCTTCTGGCACTGGCCACTGTCAGAAGACAAAATCTTGGGCTAGATGGACCATTGTTCTGACCCTGTCTGGCTAGTCTTATGTTTAACGTTTCTGAAACAAAATATTTGGAATTTTTGTTTTCCAGTAAATTTAGAAAAGTTTACTTTTTTTTTCTGATTCAGGATGAAAATTCCATTTTCTGACCAGCTATACTCATGACATAAAGTGAAGCTTATTACAATAACTCTTAAGGTCTGATTTTCTTTAGGGCCTCACCCTGGCTTCCACTTGTGAATTCATTATTTTCATCAGCATGCACTTTTCATCAGCATGCACATAGACACACACACACACACACACACCTCTGAAACTTGAGCAATTCTAACACCTATGAACGTATATGATATAGCTGTATATAAGTGGAGGCTAAATGTCACAGAGATCCCTTAAAGCAGTGGTGGGCAACCTGCAGCCCGTCAGGGTAATCTGCGGGCAGGCTGTGAGAGAGTTTGTTTATATTGACTGTCTACGGGCATGGCCTCCCACAGCTCCCAATGGCCGTGGTTCGCCATTCCCAGCCAATGAGAGCTGCAGGAAGTGGTGGCCAGCACATCCCTGTGGTCCACGCCGCTTCCCGCAGCTCCCATTGGCCTGATGGGCTGCAGGTTTCCCACCACTGCCTTAAAGCCTTAAAGCCTCGACTTCCATGTAGGTGAAAAACCAAAAGCAAACAATCCCAGAATCCAATGACATTACATTTCATTACATTCATCCAAAGCAACTCAAGATTAGATACCGACAAATCTCTGACCCCAATCCTGCGTTGATGAGTACATTGTCTCCTGTGTACAAATATTCGGCATAGCCATCATCACCCTGCAGATCAGAATGCAGGACTGAGGCCTAAGTGAAGGCCGACTTTGGCCCATAACGTGTCTCTTAGCGTTGGTAATTTACTGCTGAAAAAGTTTGGGTTTTATTATAAAGACAAAGTTATATGAAAGTCCAAAAATAAATAAATAAAAAGTCAGGGGGGAATAAAGCCTCCCCAATATTTATCACATCCGCGGAAGAACCTGAATACAGAACATTGTGATATAGCCAGTGTTGTGAGAATATAAGATCAGATAGGTTTCAGAGTAGCAGTCGTGTTAGTCTGTATTCGCAAAAAGAAAAGGAGTACTTGTGACACCTTAGAGACTAACCAATTTATTTGAGCATAAGCTTTCGTGAGCTACAGTAGCTCACGAAAGCTTATGCTCAAATAAATTGGTTAGTCTCTAAGGTGCCACGAGTACTCCTTTTCTTTTTATAAGATTAGAGATGTTTTAAAATTTTTGTCACTGGCATGATTATAGATTTTGAGAAGATGCATACTAACTTTTTTTGCAGTACTTACAAACTACCATCCCTTTTTAAATAGGTACTAGGTTTGTGAGAGTCTATCAGTGCTCTAAAAGGGCCTTCATTCTCTCTGATCAAAGTCTACAGCTGGATTTTTTATTTCATGGATCATTGAGTTGATAGACAGTAACAGATCTGTTATGGTTTATTAGCTCAATGCCTGTGCTGGGCATGTGTGATAGGAGTGCATGCTAAAAATCCTTAAGAAATTTTTATTGCAAAAAAGGTACAACATCAGGATTTGCATGGTGGTGGGTATTGTGCTTTCAGATCGTGCACAGCTAAGGTAGGAGGTATGGAGCCATCCTTTGCCCCCACTCATCTGCAATAGCAGAGCAACTGGCCACAATGTGACCCTTACATTACTCTGATCACAAAGGCTATGGAAAGTTAGAGCAGGCACCAGCATTAATCTCTCTCCACCACCGTCCCCCTATGCACTCGCCAGCAGAGCTGACCAGACACTGCACCTTCTTCAAGGGCGGCAGAGCAGCTGTGCTTCCTGGCACTCTGGGAAGTGTTGCTCAGCCCCATCACGGGTCAGGGGCTCTACTTTAAAGGCACAATAGAGCCCTTTGTCATTTTAGGCAACTTCTCTTCATTTTGCACACATGTAGCTCCTTTCCTCTGAAGAGATGATGACACTTTATACACATGGATTGAATCTCCCAAGCATTCTTTCATGTCTGCAATGGAATAATTTTTATCCCCATTTTACAAAGAGGTAAATTGGGGCATGGGCAGGTTATGTGACTTGCTCACATTTTCACAGTAAGCCACTGAGTAGAAGAGTGCGAGTCAGCCATAAAGAGTCAGCTAGATTCCCAGCTCCTGTTTTAACCAGTAGGTACACTGCAGGCCTGGGATCTGGAGTCTGGTCTCTGGTGTAAATTAGAGCAGTCTGGCTGCCCACAGTACCTGTCATAAATGTAAAGGGAAGGGTAAACCCCTTTAAAATCCCTCCTGGCCAGAGGAAAACTCCTCTCACCTGTAAAGGGTTAAGAAGCTAAAGGTAACCTCACTGGCACCTCACCAAAATGACCAATGAGGAGACAAGATACTTTCAAAAGCTGGGAGGAGGGAGAGAAACAAAGGGTCTGTGTCTGTTGGTATGCTGCTTTGCTGGGGATAGACCAGGAATGGAGTCTTAGAACTTTTAGTAAGTAATCTAGCTAGGTATGCGTTAGATTTTGATTTCTTTAAATGGCTGAGAAAAGAATTGTGCTGAATAGAATGACTATTTCTGTCTGTGTGTATGTCTTTTTTTGTAATTTAAGGTTTTGCCTAGAGGGATTCTCTATGGTTTGAATCCAATTACCCTGTAAGGTACCTACCATCCTGATTTTACAGGGGTGATTCCTTTACTCCTATTTACTCTGTTTCTATTAAAAGTCTTCTTGTAAGAAAACTGAATGCTTTTTCATTGTTCTCAGATCCAAGGGTTTTGGTCTGTGGTCACCTATGCAAATTGGTGAGGATTTTTACCAAACCTTTCTCAGGAAGTGGGGTGCAAGGGTTGGGAGGATTTTGGGGGGAAAGACGTGTCCAAACTACATTTCCCAGTAAACCCAGTTAGAGTTTGGTGGTGGCAGTGGTTATTCCAAGGACAAAGGATAAAATTAATTTGTACCTTGGGGAAGTTTTAACCTAAGCTGGTAAAAGTAAGATTAGGAGGTTTTCATGCAGGTCCCCACATCTGTACCCTAGAGTTCAAAGTGAGGGAGGAACCTTGACAGTACCAAAGGGCCATTCCAGCAGAGAATAGCCAGAGCTCAGAGACACCCACACCATGCTTCTTTTCTCCTTGGAAATGGTCCCTGTGCTAGAGACCTGATGTACAGGTGCCATAGAGTTACCAGGCCAGCTGCAAAGGCATACGCAGGTAGCCAGTGAAACTGGCCTTTTGGCTGCTTTGCACCCTCACAGCAGGGTGCATGCAACTTGGCCCATGATGGTCATGTCTTATTTTTCTAAAAAAAAAAGTATGCTCTAGTTCAACTACAGCTATTGACCTTGAAGCAGGAAATAATTCAGGGAAGTCCTATGGCCTTTGTTATGCAGGAGTTCAGATTAGATGATCACAGTGGTTCCCTCAGGTCCTTTAAAAATCAGTGAATTTATGTCCCAACTAATGCAGTATTGTTTCCTGTTGTCCATTTACGAAGGTCTCTTCCGGTCTTATTTTGAATGTCCCAGATGATGTCGTGTGACAGGGTGCTAAGCCGAAAACTGCTTAGCCAATCCTCTGTCACTCCAGCTCCAATTAAGGGAGGTGAATTGGAGCTGGGTAGACCACCTGGCCCTGATTGGGCAAGCTTGAAAAGCTGCTGCCTCAGCAGGCTGGGGCTGGATAACAGCCCCAGAGGAAGGAAGCCAGGGAGGGAGCTGGAAAGAGGAAAGCTGCAGTAGAGGAAAGGGGAAGCATAGCTTGCCCCCTTTTGCCTGTGGACTGCAAGAAGGGACTACTTGTATGGTGGAAAGGTGGTGGGAGCACAGCCTGTAAATAAAAGCAACAGGTGAGCACTGCACCTAAAAGTCTCTGTGTGACTTTCTCAGCCCACCTGGGGCAGGAGCCGGGAGGGCCCTGCAGGGACCCTGCTACACGTGACTGCCATAATTTCCCCTGGGAGAAATTGCTTTGTAGAACAAAACTCTCTCAGAGTAATGTAAGCCCCCCAAAAGTGCTAATAATATTGTTGTTCTGGAGTTATATGTAGCCCTTGATACACATATGGAAGCTGCCATTGCTATCTGAGTATACATCCAGGCCACAATAGAAGTAGAAAATACAAGGGCATAGAATTTTTTAATTTAAGCCCTTATACCTGGTTGTCTGTGAACCAAGTTCCAGTACAGATTTAATGTTTTTGACTGTGCTATAAACAACTGAAATGGGGATGTTTATAAGGGAAATGTTGGTCAACTTGTATACAGTGGAAAGAAGATATCTAAAGCTTTCAAATAAAGTTGTGTTACTTATTAAATGCAGCATCAAGCTGTTTGCCAGAGATTCAAACTCTGGCAAACAAACTACTCTAGGGTCATAGCTGTGAACTGACTGCTGTTTGCCCATTATGTTTGAGCTCAAAACCAAGCAGAAAGGCTGCCAAGAATGATCCTGACCTACCGGTGACCTTCAGAATTCATACTGCTCCACCAGCTAATAACCATGCTGCCAAAACAAGATGAGACAGGGCTCAACGTGAGACCCTGGCTGTGTAATCTCATTCTCAGTCTGATTTTTTGTTTGGTGTGAGATTGTTTGGGAAAGGTGAGGTAACATGGGACTTCAGCAACATTGCTGGTTTAAATCACAACTACGCAGTGCAAAGATACAGCCACGTATACCTACTCAGCTGAAAACATGAACTCGTTTCTGACCTGTCCAGGGCCCTTTTGTGTTCACTTTCTGCAAATGTTCAAGCAGTCAAACTATAGTAGCACAAAGTGAGTTACTCACGTACTTGTAACTAGTCATTAATGCATGTGTTACAGGTCCCCCTCTATACCTGATCCACAGGAGATACAAGCTTGTTATACCCCCAACTAGCGTGTTTTGGCTCTTAAGCTCAAGCTGTCACAGCCTATTATTTTTAAGCCCAGGCGTCCCCAGTTGTATCAGTCAAGATAGAGTCCACCGCTAATACACCGCACATGTATTCACACTGGGAGTGGGTAGACAGGATGGTAATATGATGGGCTACAGGACTTAATGGGCAGAGCACTGGACTGGGACTCAGCAGATCTGGGTTCTACTTCAAGCTCTGCTACTAACATGCTGGCTGATCTTGGGCAAGTCATTTTAGCTTTGTGTGCCTCCGTTTCCCAATCTGTAAAATGGAGATGATAGAACTTACCTCCTTTGTAACTCACTTTGAGATCTACTAATGGAAAGTGCTATAAAAGCTATATATTATTGTTTACTGAATGGCACCATCTTTAAGAGTACCTTCAAGTCTCCCCATTGAGAGACTATAGAAACCTCCCTATTAAACACACCTTACTGCTATTAAGGAAATCAAAAAGTGGGAAGTAATATTTGTATTGTGTATGAATTTTTTAAAGTACATTTGTACTATCCAGGACTTACCCAGCAAGGGGGGGTGTTGCCTGGAATTAGTGAAGGGGTGAGAGGAAAGAGTGTTTCTGGAATTTCAGAATATTATATCTGTGATGAGTTTTCTGAACCTGATGAGTCATCCTGGAGCCTGAGCCTGAGTGTTCTGAGCTTGATGAGTCATTTGAGATAATTACCTGAGAGGCCTAAGGGCCTAGCCAATCCACAAGCAGGCAAGAGTCTAACCAGTGACCTTACTGCAGAAATATAGGCTCCTAATGAAAGCAGTCACTCTGGACTCCTCAACCCTTGTTGGGGTTGCTCCTTGGTAGTTCTGACACACCACTCCTGCTCCAGCCACAGCTGGTTGCTTAGATGTCCTGACAGTGTCTCACCCTTTTTTTGGTGGAAGTCTTCCATAGAAAAATGAAAACTCCCAGCAAGCTCAGATTTCACACCAAAGTTCATAAAGGCCACTTGTAGGGCAGAATGCTTGGAGAATGTACAGGGAATAAACACTGAAGTGGCACCATTATTGTTCACCAGTATGAGAGCCAGCACCTCCAAAACCAGCCAGCCGTGTTCTAGGCTTGCATGACCATATCTCCAGCTCTGTGGAACAGGAGCTAGAGGTCACAGTAGCACACATTGAAAACAGTGAATCATTAGCTGGTGTATAATGGTTATTTCTGTCCTCAGAAATCCATGCTCCAGTTTGGTCCTCCACTGAAAGGGATGACCCTGGCCCCAGACATTGCTTTAAGCTTTAAGCCCACCCAGCTTGGTTTGCCAAGCTGCTTCTGGCTCTCCTAATAAAGTCTATAAGACAGAAAACCATAGTTGTGTCACTGGCTGGGATTGCTTGAGAAGAAATGGAGCTGATAGCTGCTCTCCCTACATTTCCACAGGTAACAATTCCCCTCCTCTGCTTGCCTATCTCTTATGTTTCAACGGAGGTTGGGCAGAGAACTATTAGCTGAAGAGCTATGACTTCATGGAATTACCCCTTATTTAACCACTGTGAAATCAGAATCATGTCTTGAGTGTTTTACCTGAAAGTCAGACCAGTCACAGAGAGTGTCATACTTGTAAGCCCTATAAGTGCTTAGCTTTCTTTTCTTGAAGTTTTAGAGTCACACAGTATGTCTACACTACAATAGCTGACTCTGGCTCATAGGGCTTGGGCTGTGGGGCTATAAAATTGCAGGGATAGACATTCGTGCTCTGAGGCCCTGTGAGGGGGGAGGGTCTCAAAGCCAGAATGGCTAAATAGGCCCAATGGTCTGTGATGGGATGTTAGATGGGGTGGGATCTGAGTTACTACAGAGAATTCTTTCCTGGGTATCTGGCTGGTGAATCTTACCGATATGCTCAGGGTTTAGCTGATTGCCATATTTGGGGTCGGGAAGGAATTTTCCTCCAGGGCAGATTGGAAGAGGCTCTGGAGGTGTTTCGCCTTCCCCTGTAGCATGGAGCATGGGTCACTTGCTGGAGGATTCTCTGCTTCTTGAAGTCTTTAAACCACGATTTGAGGACTTCAATAGCTCAGACATAGGTGAGAAGTTTTTCTCAGGAGTGGGTGGGTGAGATTCTGTGGCCTGCGTTGTGCAGGAGGTCAGACTAGATGATCATAATGGTCCCTTCTGACCTTAATATCTATGAATCTATGGACCAGAGAGTATCTAGACTGATCTCCTGTATATCACAGGCCACCACGCAGCACCCACACACTAAAACCAGCAACCAAAATTAGACCAAAGAATTACAGTCCACATTTCTTCATCAACGTTGCATGCCTATAGACATGGGGCTTTGTAAACAGAGCTTGCTAGCCAGCCAGGTGTGTGTAAACACTCAGAACTTTAAAAAATACTAATACAAAATTATGGGGCAGATTCTGCTCCCTGTTGTGGGTCCCTTGCTCTGAGAACGCACAGGGGCCATCAAGTAGGCAGAAAGGCCCCCTGGGAAATTCCCGCAGCACCGGGCCAGAGTTGGCCATCCTATGCTATCCCACTGCAGAGGCAGTGGAGCCGTGTTCCAAGGTGGTGACAGACAGAGCACACAGATTACTGTACCCTCAGCCAGTCTCTGGGAAGCAGAGCAGTTCATTGGTGGTTCTGGAGAAAACCACTGTAAATAGAGTGAGTCTAATGTACGCTAGATGCTGTGCCTCCATAATCTAGTCCTGTATTTTACTGTGACACTCTGTTGGGGTTCCCCAAATTGTGGACCCTCTGTCACCACTCTCAGCCTCAGCAAGTGAGAGTTTTGCTACTGCTAAAGTATGTGTCAGCTCCCTGACACCCCAGATTGTCTGCCTTGCCAGCAGACTCTGCCCATCCAAACCCTGCCAAGCAGGTAACAATCAGTAAGTCCCAATTCCCAAGTTCCTCAGAGAAGTCTTTTTGTAGTGCATCACTCCTCCTTACTGAAACACTCACAAAACCTTATCAAATGTGCTGATCCTTTAAAGAGACAGTACTGGGAGCAGCTTGCTACCTTACCTGGTGTTAACAAACACTCTGTTTCAATCAAAGCACTGAACTGGATTGTAGTAAAAGTAAAGTAAGTTTATTAATAAAAGGACACAGGTTTAAGTGATATCAAGTATCAGGAGTAAGGATAGAAATGGTTACAAACAAAAACATAAAAATATGCTTCTATGAATAAAACCTGGATTAACAGACTAGAGTCTCTTGTTCAAAGCACTGTTTCTCACCAAGTTTCTTTTTCAGCATGGCTTACCAGACTCTTTGGCTAGGGAGCTTCACAGAGCTCAAAGTGTTTGGTTCCTTTGTCTCTTCAGGTGAAGGAAAGTATAGAGGTACTGTCCCCCTCTCTTTATAGTCCAATACATTTTTGATACATATTTTTCTGATGGGTATCCCCAGAAAAAAGTTCCTTTTCCCTGGTGGGTCTATATGGCCACCGTGCTGTCAGGTGTGGACTCCATGCTGGTTCCTCCCCCACTGGTGATTTTTACAGTGCAAATGGTCTCTTCCCACAACATCCAATATAAATGAATTTGGCTACACCTGATGTGAGGTGTTGGCCTCTTTCTTTTGTCTGGAGAAAGCCTGTTTATCAACTTCCCTAACATACCCGGTTTAAACACATTTTAGTCACATATTTTCACCTCTGTTAAGTCCTTTGTGGGATGACAGTAGATACATCATGCAGGAATATTAATGATCAGTGAGTCATTAGTTTTCCCAATGATATATTTCATGTCATCTTTTGGGTAAATATCATGACAACAGTGTGCCAGCTGGCATTGGGGTGCTCTTAGGGTCAGGCTTTCCCACAACTGGGTCAAGAAAAAACCCAGCAAACAAGCATTACAGTGGTCTGCATGCCCTGTCACGTCATAAATAAGCTATGTTCTAATAAAAATGTCTGAGGTCAAGCTATAATAAAATAGGTTCTGTAGTAATCTCTAATTTACCTACGGTGACCAGACATCCCGATTTTACCGGGACAGTCCCGCTTTTAGGGGACTGTTAGCCGACGGCCAAGGATGTTTGGTGAGGTGCCAGCTATGCCCGTTTATACCATCCGTGACTTTAACCGCTAGGACGCACTGTCCCTTCGCGGCGGGCAGCCCGGGCTAGGCTGACGGATGCCCCAAGGTCCTAACCACCCGTGACTTTAACTGCTAGAGCTCAGAGCTCCTTCGCAGCGGGCAGTCAATACTGACTGACAGGTGCCCCAATGGCAGCACTAAGAGCCTCTCCACACCTGTGACTTTAACTGCTAGAGCTCAGAGCTCCTTCGCAGCGGGCAGCCAGGATTGACTGACAGGTGCCCCAAGAGTTTGCCCCGTGGAGGCGGCACAACTCAACGCTAGGCTCTTAGTACTCTCACCTAATGGCCAGGCTTTAGAGCCAAAACGGCTGAGGTTCTTTAATTGTGTCGGCTGCTTTACAGTAAACCAGAGAAAACAAGTCAGGCTTATGCATAAATGGTTACCAAAATTTATTAAGCTAGATTCTAATCATGTGGTTACAAAATTGCTAGTGCCTACTTATTTAAATGTAGAGATGTTACACACACAAACAAGTTACAAAACTGAAGCCACAATCCCAAAGAAAGAAAACAAAGTATAGAGCTCTATTTCAAAATATGTGTACACTAAAGATAGGAGATCAGGTGTGGGTGCTTCTTACCATCCTTGCATCTCTCGATTCCAGCGGTGCCAAGCCAGGATCGGTCACTCAATTCTGCGGAAAGACGAATAAGGGACAAGGCTTAGGGACCCTCTTAGCTGCAGAAGCCTTGGGAGGCTGTCACTTATCTGACCAGCAGATAGATAGTGAAAAGCACTCAAAAATCATGGTGCTGTAGGTCCCCTACTTATACCTCTGTACTCTTTTATTCTCTTTCTCCTTTCTTATGCCAAATTGAGGCTGGTCTGTCTGGGTGATGCCAGCTTTCGCAAGAGTAGTTTACACTTGCAAGGGAGAGAAACAATAAGTGTCTACTACTGGACATTTCTTTTATCAGGGTAAATATTTTCCTACCTAGGATGTTGGTGTGTGCGCATCACGCTATTTAGTAGGGGCTAAGAGCCATGTCTGTCACAGGGCCTCTGCCTGCTGTGAGCTTAATCGTTGTATCTGTTCCCAGAGGCACATTGTAGCAGCATACCTGTGCTTTTTTCACAGCTTCAAAGGCTGTGCTGGAATATATGTTAAGTGCCCTGTTCCGGCTTCCTCCTGTGTTTCCAGCAATGCTGGTCTGAGGGGGGGGGCTGGCTGTCTGGCTACAGGGACTTGTCCCGCGTCCCGACCTTACATCGGTCGGGACGCCCTTTGTCCCAATATTGGGACCGTCCGGACCGCAGCCGCAGCGCTGCCACTCACTGCTTCCGGGGGCAGCTCCCGGCGCCACCCACTGGCAGGAGTGCCGGGTGCTGCAGGGGTGGGACTTGCAGGCATCGGGAGTGGACAGAGAGCCCCCCACCCGACATGAGTCGACCCGTGACCCTAGAAGCCAGAGGGAACTGCCAGCCGGATGCTTCCCGGGAAGGGAGCCGTCCCATGTAAGCACTGCCGGGACTCCCCACCTTGCCCCCTGGCAGGTCCCTCTGGCTCTTAGGGTGGGGGGGCTCTGCGTGCTGCTGGCATCTGCAAGCCCCACTCCACGGCTCTGGCAGCTCCCATTGGCGCTTTTGCTGGCCAATGGAAGCCATGGAGCTCATGCTTGTGTGGACGCAGCACATGGAGAGTCTGGAGACTCTCAATATGGGACATTTTGACAGTAATTAGAAATCTTCTGTAAATAACTGTTCATTTTTAAATTGCTTAAACTGAAACCCTCCATTTTACTTTGTCAGTGATCTTGCAATTGGGTAACTGAGAGTGGGAGTTGGCCTGAAAACAGGAAGTTTAATACATTATAAATTGACTTTGTCTGACATTTTAATTAGTTTGACTATACATTTTCATATTCAATCTTGTGAAAAATAATCATTTCAATTGCATGCTTTGTACAATGTCTTTCTGTGATGAGTAAGAACTGAAATGACTCTCCCACATGCTCTGCAGCATTGCTTTGGGGATGAACTATACCACAGCTGCCCTATAGTTTTTGGTTGTATTCAAAAACTTCATTTTTAGATAATCAGTGGCCAGATCCACTCAGAAATCAGTTTCTGAAGTATGTGTGATGCATTGATAGCTTCAGCAGGATTATTGTGTCTGCTGTTTTAAGGTTAAATATCATAGTTATCAAATAAGAAAAAAGAAATTCTTGGAGAACAGAGTTCTTCTGCACTGCTGGGTAAGTGCAGAATACAAAGTATCCACAACATACAATGTAGTCTGAAGACATGAACATCTTTAGAATACTAACTATTTGCCACTTGAATATGGTCTGCAAAGTCTCAGGAGCTCTGTGCAAAAAGCTGGATCTAGCTGGAGAAAATGATATTGTGCTCAACTGCCATTTCCCTTCTTTGATGTAAGATTAATGCACATCCTGCTTATATAGAGAGCTAAATCATCACCTACGTGGATACTTCCCAGGAAGGAGAATGGAAACTCCACAAGTTTTGACTCACTGACTTTCTACTTGGTTGTTCTATCAGGGGCTTCACTCCCTAGAACTGAAAGGCAGCTCAGCTCCTGTAAACCTGCAGATCTTAGGCGATCTGCTGCGAGTCAGGGCCATGCCCACAGAGGCGCTTTTGCATCTGCACTGGATGCCAAGTACAGGCCATGTTGATGTTGGGAAGTGAGGCCATCCAGCCATGTGTTACAATCATGCTATAATACTAAATTGAACACTCAGTACAATAATCATTTGAAATGTTTATTACACTGCGAGTGAAATTCTCCCTCCCGGCATAACAGTGGACTACCTAGGAGTGAAAATCTGGATGGGCCCTGACTTGTAGGTGGACAGGCAATGACAGATTATGTCCCCTATGCATGCTAAGAATTTGCAGGAAATATCATGTTTTGCTGTAATAGTCTTCCAACAAATATTAGGGAAGTTTAAATCCGCCATTAATACTAGCTCATATGTGTTAGCTAATCTTGTTACCTGCTTGTAGAATGACTCATCCACTTCTTCCTTATTTGATGGTCAGTAATAAACCCCCACAACACCACATCCTCTTTTCCACATATGTATCCCTTCGGAAAAAGCTGTATCCCTCAATCTGGGAGTTGTCCCACCAAGTCTCTGTAATGCCAATTAAGTCATAATTTTCTTCATATACCATGACTTCCAGTTCATCCTGCTTGTTCCCCATACTCCTTGCATTTGTGTACAGGCATCAAAAATATTTTGCAGACTGCCTATTGCTTTTCTTGCCTTTTTAATACAGTTGTGGTTTCTAGTTCCTTCTCCAGAAATTAGCCTCTTCCCCTTGTCTTCATTATTTGAACCTACATGCACATTGGCCGGATTTTTGCCACCGGATTTTTGTCACCAAAGCTCTCCTTGTCAGGTTAGCCAGACAATGTCCAGAGATGCTTGTGATATGGCGGGACTCACCATGCTAGCGCCGCCTGCTGGCTGTCTTGGGAATTAGCTGTACTAGACAGTGCACCTTCTTCTGGTGATTTATCGCTGCTGTCACTCCCGCTCCAGGACCCATGTCACTCCCAGGATTGTGGCATGCTCGTCATGACACAGCCCTCTAGCCATGGCCCACTCTGTTCTTCCCCCTTCCAGGGGAACTACAGTCTGCTGTCCAGCTACTTCCCTCAGTGGCAACTGCAGCCAACTGTCTGGCCATTTCCTCAGTGGTGAGCGGGGGATGCAACCTGCCCACTACTCTGGGTCCCAGCCAGGGAACCCTGTAGATGGCAGCCATATGCTGCATCCCCTCCAACCTTTCAGTACCTTTCCCTGGGCCACTTCCCCATGGCCCCCAGCATCCTCTTTGCCCTTGGCTCTGGACCTCAGATTGTGAATTCCTGCAGCCAACCCAGAGCCGTCTTTAGCTCCCTGCCCACCGACCCCTCCACCTCCCTGTCATTGCTAGCAGCACTGCTCTGTCCAGGGTGTTGCGCTTCTGCTAGGAACCTGATCTTCCCACCTTGAGCTCCAGGGAGCTACTGAATTTACTCTGCCCTGCAGCTCTTCTTATATGGGGCTGCCCAGCCCTGACTGGCTGCTCCTCACAGCCCGTTTCCTATTGGCTGCTTTTCACGCAACCACCATAGAGCTCTATTAACTTCTAACAGGCCAGTGTGGGGCAGGCGCCCCATCACAATGCTCTTCCCAGTATTTGATAGATGGAGCCCATCCCAGCACAGTAATCCTCTTTCCTGGAACATCAGCTTGTTGTAGAAGCCAGAGGTCTCTCGCCAACATCACCTGCATGGCCAAGCATTTACTTCCATGATTCGATGGTCCCTGCCTAGGCCTGTTCCTTCAATAGGGAGGATGGACAAGAACACCAGTTGAGCCCCAAACACTTTTATCCTTCTTCCCAGAGCCACATAGTCAATCATCTCCTTGTCATTTCTGAACATCCTAAGGCACTCCAGTCTTCCTGTGAGCTGCCTCTTAGGAACTCAAAATTGCACAACAAATCTAGGCCCCTCTGCCATGGACCAGTTCAGTTCCAATGATAAACCTGCACTGCATAGAACTCAGTTGCACATGAATTCTGTGTGTGGCAATGTATAGGTATAGAGATAGGCAAGATATGGGATGAACCATAGTGTTCATTGCTATGCAGAATCACCCATTTTCCAATCCAATGGCTTCTGGAGTCAACCATGTCCATCAGGTTGGAGTAGCCTCCACAAAACAGCTATGCAGCAACTCCATGACTTTTGGGAGCACTCCTACCCATCCTGCATATATCCTCAGTGCACAGTGTGGCTACTCAGGGTTTGTGCTGCACTCTGGATTTCGGTCTAAGTAACTTAGAAACTGAGAGCCATAAGATATGCATTGTATTATCTCTGATATGTGGAATTGCCCAGCATTTAATTTTAAATAAAAGTTTAATTCTCTTATTGTTTAGTAAAAACTTGGTCCGTTATTGATAGTATTTTGCTAAACAACAATAAACCACCACCCCCATCACTGCATAACCTCACTAAATCCTCTTTTAGGCACAAGGCCTTGATTTTGCTGTCATTGAAGTTAATGGGAGCTTTCCAATTACTTCAGTGAGAACGGGATCTAGCCCTCAGAGCCCAATTCTAAAATCTTGATTCAGTCCCAACTTTGGGAGAAACCTACTCAGAGAACTGTAGGAACAGACATAGCTGTGGCTTAGTAACATCAGCTCCTTTTACTGGGTTATCTCTGTATATGTATTTTTGAAGATTTACACATCTCAGCTTCATGTGGATGGGTGAGACAAATATCCTTAAGCCAATATTTTTGGTAGTAATTTACAGCACATCCTCAGATGTTAGCAGTTTCAAATCCTTGGAGGCTGAGGCACTGCATGAGTGAAGTTTATGTTTCTGAAAATAGAGTTAAGCCGGCCCAGTGTCATGGAGTTGTCAAAGTCTGATCTATTTTGATAAACAACATAAAGCCTTGTTCTTGATCAATCACAGCTCTTCTCAGCTGCTTCTCTAGGGGGGCACTCGTCCATTTGACTCTAAAACTTACAAATGCTTCCCTCTCACCCCGCCCCCATGTTTCTTAATGAGAAAAAGACTATGTAAGAATGTCCAGATTTCTAGCATTTTAACCTGATTTCCTTCCTTTCCCATTTGGCTATTGAACTGTCTCTTCTCTTTGTAACTTTAACTGGGATGAGTGATTGTTCTAGCAATCATTATGTTGACCTAGGAAGTTTAAGTGACAAACTAACAAACAGATAAAGGAGGTAAGTAACATACTGGAAATACCGCTAACTTTAGTTTTATTTTCTTACATTTTATGGGTGAGTTTGGTGCTCTTAAAAGTGAGGGCCTGATGGAACTGGTTATGATTAGGTATAGTGAGAGCTGGCGACAAACTTCCCCTATGAAGCTCTAGATACAAATCTCAATCTTGACCTGTGGCATCCTGCATCAGAATCGCACGCTGCAGCATTTCTTATCAGTCCTTGTCCTGGGTTTCTCCTAAGCAGAAATTCAGACATACTAAATTGAGTTGTATTTTTATTGTTTATGTGAGTAAGTGTCTACCAGGAATTAGGCTGAATTAGGCATTTACTGTAAATATAAATATATAAATCACATACACAAACACAGGAGGCTAGGGCCTAGAATCCCAGTTCTTCACATCCAAAAATACAGGCCTCTCCTACTTGAGCTAAAGAATGACGCCTTTAGCTAACCCTGTTAGTAGGACTCATAGATTCTCTGTGGGTCAGCGACAATATAGCACAATATCACTCATAAACACAAAAACAGCCTATTACAATAGGATTTGAGCCGAAATCTCCAGACATAAAAGGCTAACATGCTCACCCATAGTGCCACATAGTCCCTTTTCTGTTCAGCAGTGAGTTGCGCCCTAAATCAAAATTCATTCCTTTCCAAGAGGGAAGTTCCATTTTTTCTCATTTGAAGCTATGGAAGTGAAAATATATAATGAAAGCCCATTTGGTTCTTATCTAATCAGAACATCATCTCACTCACAGTTTCAGTGTCAGTTTTCCTGCTTTCCTTTGCTTTGCTTTGTGGCTCTGTTACCTAACTGCTCATGAGATCACACTCCTATAAAATAGATATTTATTACCATACATAGAAATTTACTTTGTAGCTGATTTGTTGATTCTTGGGAGCTTATTTGTAGGAATCCCATTATCAATAGGATACATGTGTATAGTTAGATTTATTCATAGACATTATCACTATCCCCCATTGCATTCCCTGGTGTTGAACAAATAGTCAGTAAAGAGGGCAGTGTTTTGTTCACATTACCCTCAATAAATGGGTTTAACTATGATACAAATCTCATAATTCACCTCTTGAATCCCAGTGGTTATTGGACAAATCCAAGGCTTAGCTGTAAGCCTTCAAATATACCTCCACTGACAGTCTAAGGTGATGTCATAGTTCTGCAATCCTTCACATTTATTGGAGTTTTCAGTTGCTATGGTTTCAAAGATTTCTCTGAAATTAAACTTTTTACATATGTCAGTACAGCTAATGAGCTTTTACAAATAACTCTGCTGTTGCCCTGCTCTGAGCAGACATTATCCCATGCCACTAGCTGGCCAAATGCCAGTTATTCAGGAGTTTCCACCCCTGCATTCTGAACAGCATTATTTGCCTCCCATGAACCCTCTTTTGTAAGCAGCTGCAGCATGCTGAGAGGACTCCAATGCTGTTGGAAAAATGAACTTGCCTGGGGTGCTGACGCAGCAGACCATGTAAACAGCTCCAGCATTCCCTACCCCCAAACCGTAGCACAGAATTTCTTTGGAGCCTCTGATCTGCTAGTGTAGGCATTAAGAAATCCTGTGTCACCCCCAGACCTAAGTCTCCTGCACTTTATCAAGCTACTAACAGACAGCTTCCATGTATTATTTTGCTTTTAATTATATGAGTGATTTCACATCAGGAAGATGTGTTTGTAAACTAATGGCTTTAATGATGTGATGAGATTAAAAATGAAGCCTAATTAGCTCAGTATATTTAACCCTTGGAATGCTTCCAGGCATGTCTTTATGTCTATGCCTCTCTCATCACGCAGGTTAATCACTTTCACTGCTGTATCAAAAAGTGCTCATCATTTTCTCAGTATGGTGGGCAAGTAGTAAGTGCCTTTTGGAAGTAGTACTTCTGGGAATAATGAAATTGCAAGATGGGTGATGGTGCCTATAAGTACTGTGAGTATTTGGTAGTAACCCTGAGCAGTGGCAGAAGAAGGTATTTTTAAAATGGAATTTCCCCATTTCACTTAGATCCAGATCAATGTACTCAATATTCTTAGGTGAACAGAACCAGACTTGAGTTCTGTTGCCAGAGTCCCCTGAACTCTGAGACTGGCTTTAGAAAAAAGAGAAGATACGATGGCAGTCATCTGTCTGTCATCACTGTGGTATGTAAGTATTGCATATAGTCCATCTCCTTCAATTGGCATTGGCTTGAACTTCCAGTGGCCTGTCACATAGATTTGTCACATTTGAGTTCAATATATTCAGAACATATATAAATAATTGAGATCCACTGACTGATACGTTGTTCCAAAAATCAGCCAGTGCTGGAGCTTTCTGCTAGAACTGTGAGAGAAGCTTAGTATGTCAAGTGAAACCCAGAAGTTTGTTTTTTCACTCACAAAATAATGGAAAAGTAATTTTTCTTCCATGGTTTGATTTATACTTTTTGATGATTCGATGTAAGTGCTATGATGAAGGGGAGAGTTCCAGGCAATAGTCTCAATACTGATTCCTGCAGGGCAAACCAATGATGTGATCCTACTCCCACTGACGTTCAGGGGAGTTTTGGCACTCACTTCACTGGAAGCAGATCTAATGCTACTTTGAACTCTCAAATTTCATTACATTACTCCTAATTGTACTCCCTCCTACCTCCCCATCTTTCTCCCCATCCCATGATTACTCTCCAGTCGTAGTGTCTACTCCTTAAAAAATATATAGACTTATCATGCTCCACTTTTACCTTTTGTTTAACCAAGTTATGTCTTTATAATCCTTGCAATCTTTCCTTTTAAGTCTGCCCCCAAACCATTTTTATGCTCTTATCTAATAATAATATTCAGATACCCTGGTGTTTGGCTTAATACAAGGAACTACATAGATACTTGAATATCTCTTTTTATCTGTAGATCTCAAAGCACTTTTCAAAGCAGAGTAAGCATTATCTCCATTTTACAGATGAGGAAACTGAGGCATAGAGAGGGCATATGCTTACCCAAGTCCATAGAGCAAGTTAGTGTAAAGATGGGAGTGGAACTCTGGGTTGCTAACTCCCTACTTTGGGTGCTAACCAGTAAGCTATTGTACCTCCCAATTTTTAAAGCTCTACTCAGAAGATAAAGCAGTAATACATTAAGTCAGTGGTTTTCAACTTGTGGTCCACAAACCACTATGGGGTCTGCAGATTTCCAAAGGGGTCAGCACCCCCATTATAAATTTTTGAGGTGTCCGCAAATGAAAAAAAGTTTAAAACCACTGCACTCAGTGATACTAACACCATTTAAGTCAATGGAGCGGTGCCAATTTACACCAATCTGATGAGGTTTAACAATGACAAGGTTCAACAAGGACAAGTGCAGACTCCTGCACTTAGGATGGAAGAATCCTATGCACTGCTACAGACTAGGGATCAAGTGGCTAGGCAGCAGTTCTGCAGAAAAGGACCTAGGGGTTACAGTGGACGAGAAGCTGGATATGAGTCAACAGTGTGCCCTTGTTGCCAAGAAGGCTAACAGCATTTTGGGCTGTATAAGTAGGAGCATTGCCGGCAGATTGAGGGACGTGATCATTCCCCTCTGTTCAGCACTGGTGAGGCCTCATCTGGAGTACTGTGTCCAGTTTTGGGCCCCACACTACAAGAAGGATGTGGAAAAATTGGAAAGAGTCCAGCGGAGGGCAACAAAAATTATTAGGGGACTGGAACACATGAGTTATGAGGAGAGGCTGAGGGAACTGGGGATTTTTAGTCTACGGAAGAGAAGAATGAGGGGGGATTTGATAGCTGCTTTCAACTACCTGAAAGGGGGTTCCAAAGAGGATGGATCTAGACTGTTCTCAGTGGTAGCAGATGACAGAACGAGGAGTAATGGTCTCAAGTTGCAGAGGGGGAGGTTTAGGTTGGATATTAGGAAAAACTTTTTCACTAGGAGGATGGTGAAGCCCTGGAATGGGTTACCTAGGGAGGTTGTGGAATCTCCTTCCTTAGAAGTTTTTAAGGTCAAGCTTGACAAAGGCCTGGCTGGGATGATTTAGTTGGGGATTTGTCCTGCTTTGAGCAGGGGGTTGGATTAGATGATCTCCTGAGGTCCCTTCCAACTCTGATATTCTATGATTCAGATGTGGATCTAGCCCTTTCTGTCAAAAGAGTTTTGACAACAGTCATGAGTTCTCCCATACTTAATTCCCCGAGATACTATGAACAGGGGCATGATGGAACTCAAACATGAATAGAGTGTAGGGGTGAAATCCTGGACTCATTAAAATTAATAGCAAAACTCCTGTTAACTTCACTGAGAGTGGGATTTCACCTTGGAGTTTGTTTGCGTAAGTTATAGTATGGATGTTCAGTCTGTCACATTGTCTGGAGTGGTTGATGATTGTGAATGCCTACCCCAAGGCAGACTGTCAAACACCAGGCAGACACCCCAAACTGATGGATCACTATATGAGTCATACCACAGAGTCACAGACAGTCCCCTTAGCTTCTCCAGTCTGTCTTGCTACCCAGGCAAGCTGGACTTAATGAAAAATGGTCACTTACACCAAAAATCACAAAATATTCAGGTTGCTTCCAGTCCCAAGAGAACAGTCACTTACCCCAGATCATTTGTGCAGGAGGTCAGCCTAGATGATCGTAATGGTCCCTTCTAACCTTAGTATCTATGAATTGGTACCCTAAGTCTTACACCAAAGACAAAGCGTGTATCCAGTCCTGTAATAAACTATATAAAGTTAGGAAAAGGAAATGAGAGTAATTTCAGGTTAAAGCAAGCAGGCATATAACACAAATAAGTTACAATCTATATCCTAAGTGTGACAGAGTTGTAGTGATCTGTCAATTCAAAATGTCTTTCAGGGCAAACCCAGGGATAACTGTGGGGGATCTCTCACTTCAGTTTAGAGTCTCTGGCTCCATGTGAATCCAAACAGCAAAGAGATGAAGAATTTTTTCGGGCGTCCATATTTATAGCTTCTTCTCACAGAAACCAAGCTGACATCAACAGTTCCCACAAAGATCTCTTCTTCGTGGTAGTGGTGGTGGTGGGGGGGTGAGGATGCACTTAACAAAGTCTTTGATCCTTGACATCACACAATAGCTTATTTGCGTTTAATGAACAGGATTTAACAACTTGTTAGAGACTGTCATTTGTATTACACAAGGCTTTTCCCCTGTTTGATGAGTTACATAGTCACAGAGGTTTACAATGCAAATGCTTGCTATCACTTTATAACATGGAGTATGGTTGGATGAGAAGAATACATGCAGCATACTACAAGCATTTTTTTACATTTACAACACTAAACACATTCTTATCAACTTAACATTTAATATTTATTTTGATAATGCCAACACACAAGTAAGCAAGACTGGTTACCAGTTATGCATTTATAAGTGTTCAGTGAGGTCTGGGGCCTTGGCATGAGCTGGCATCTTGTCTGCGAGCGTTACACAGTCAAAATAAACTGGGCATAATAGGGGGCGTACAGTATATCTGCTGTTGAAGGCAAGACTGTGTCTAAACCTAAGTGCCTAAAATATTAGAGAAACTATACAAGAATAATGTCTTCACAGAGATATTTTTTTTTAAATCTAAGGTAAAAGGTAAGGTAGCTTGTGTCTCATAACAGTGAAGTTTGTACCATATTTTTTCTCATCGTCATGAGACTCCAGTGCCTCCTAGCAGTTATCCCCTAATATTTAGCCTCTACGGGCCTGCTTCTGCTCTTCTATCCATGTAAATTGGGATTAATTTAATGGAGTTACAGTGGTGTAAAACCAGTGTGAGAGGAGAATCAGGCCTTATAATTTTATTTAAAGGCTATCATTGGGTTCATCTTCAAATGTCATCTTTTTCACTTTGTTCTACAACTAATTGGAAAATGACTTCTGACATTTTGATTTATAAAATTGTCAAGTTTGCCTTTTTTTAGTCCTCTGAGTAGAGGTAGGTATACTCTGTTGTACAGACAAGCCTCTGCTTAAAAAGGGGTTGAGATACTAGAGAGCACAATAAAGAGGCAGAACCTTAAAATGCACTATTGCTTCAGGGCAATATCATACAGTTACCTGTGCTAATAATTGTCTTTCTTTACAGCCACAATATTCTTCTCTATGAAGATGGCCATGCTGTTGTTGCTGATTTTGGAGGTGAGGTGTTGGTGATTAATCTGAAAAATGTCAGCAAGTTCTCAAAAACTAGGACTCTGTTTTCTCTGATGAATCAGAAAGTTAATGAGGCTGTACTTTGCTTCATTATTTCTCTGAAAAATATCCCAGAGAGTAGATTTGGGCAATTGCAGTTGTGTCCTACTGAGTTCTGCAGGGTTCCATCTTGTACTTGCTCTTATTAAAGGTGCGTATAGGGTTGTGTGGAGGGTGAGAGAGGAGGCAAGGCTACAGTCCATGTACAAGCTACAGTACTTTCAGAATGCCAATAAGCCCCTGCTCCACGTTTCTCATTTAACTCAATCAGTGCAGTTGAACACCTTACCCGCAGTCTAGCTGAGACTGGAGCATGGATGAGGTTCAAATGGCCAGGCCACAATCCAGATCAGAATGCAGTTGTGGTGATAGGGTGGAGGAAGCAACTGGGGAAAATGACCAGGGTAATGTCTGTCCCTTTAATTGAGGATGTGTTCCTATCTTTTGTTACTAGAGTTCACAGTCCAGGGACAGTGTTGGAGCCCCGCTGTTATCACACAGTCCTAGAGCAGCAGGGATCAGGATAGCTTTCTTTCATCTTTTTCTGGAGAGGAGACTGTGGCTATTCCATTCAGATATGGAACTTTGGGTATGTCTCCACTGCAAAAAAAACCACCCGTGAGAGCTAGTCTCAGAGCCCAGGTCAACCGAAGTAGGCTATCAGTGCTCGTGCTATGGGGCTAAAAATTGCAGTGCAGATGTTCCTGCTTGGGCTGGATCCCAGGCTCTGTGACCCACCACCTTTGATCCACACTGCTATTTTCAGCCCCATAGCATGAGCCCGCAAGCCCAAGTCAGTTGACCAGGCTCTGAGACTCACTGCCCCAGGTTTGTGGGGTTTTTTGCAGTCATACCCTTTGTAGACATATCCTTTGTCACCACAGATTTTGGCCAGGCTTCCCCATAATGATCTGAGGCTGATGCAAAATGCAATGGCTCACTAATTAAGTAGATTTTCTGGCTGAGGCACATGTGGCTGCCTGTTGGTGTCTGGGTGGAAGTTAAGGCATTGGTTTCCACCTATAAAGCCCTAAATGCCCTGGGACATGCCTGTTTGAGATACCAACTCTGTCACTGTGCCACATCAGCGCAGTTGTAATCAGCAGAGGTACCTGAGCATGATTTTAAAGAGAGGGAGGAGGGGGATGCTGGCAGGACAGCATCTGCGAGGGGCCCTTAACTTGGAAATAGTCCAAATTAGAGTCAGCTACTTTGCAAATCCCACCTACTTTCCTAGGCTATTGGAGAAGGAGGGATGCACTGGGGTCTGGTGGTTGTAGGGGTAGCTGAGCAGATAAATATTTTTCTTTTCTGCTGGTTATACTCTGGTTGGGGATGCTACTGGGTGTGTTCTTGTTTGTACAGGTAGGAATGTATTTTTAACATGTCTCAAAGGTACCCAGAATTCTAGGTAGGCACTTATGTATCATTTACATCTAAATAAATCAATCAATATTTCATATATTGCCTTTGCTATAGTCATGCAAGATCTTATGAAACTGAAGTCTACTAGAGCAGCCTTTTATATCACCAGCTTTTATATCACCAGCCAGCTGAAAGGAAGTATGACATTAAATCAGAGTGCCAGTCTTCTGTGCCTTTGAATTTTAGTATAGGTTTTTGGTGTTGTTTGTTTTAAATCTAAATGACGTTAGACACACCAGTACAGTTAACCCTGAGTTTAAAAACTCTGAGACAGATCCTCAGCTGGTATAAATCACCATGAAAGCCAATGGAGATATGCCAATTTATAGCAGTTGAAGATCTGGCTCACTGATGTAAGAAGCTCCATTTTATTGGGAATAACTTCCTGTATCCTGGTGTAATAGTGGGATATTGTATTTCCTCTTGATTTTACAAAACCCAAATTTTATGGAAGTCCTAGGTTTCCACCAAAACTTCTGTAAAATGAGGTTTATCTGTAGTGTTGTTTATTTAAAAAGCTTTCCTTTTTTTTGGTCTCAGAATCCAGATTTCTGCAGTCCTTGGATGAAGACAACATGACAAAACAACCTGGGGTTTCCTTCTTGTTCTTTTCTATTTAATTAGTATACTATTTATGTGCAAACTCAGCCTAGGAGATAATGATGAGATTAGATATGTTTTTTCTGGAATTGATGATGTTGTACAGTGACACTATAATGCTTTGTTTCTTTTGTATGCTAATTTTTTCTTAGTGTTTAAGATCAGCCTTGATAATAGGAGAAATTATTGGATACAAAATATGCACACTATGCAGTCACAAATGGGCTCCCTACTGTGTATCCAAAAACCAATATTGTTATATGGTTCTCATTTTAGCACGATCACCCCTGAATTCTTAGGCATAACATGTAAATCATCCCATATATATACATATTGCTTTCTGATAGTCTGAATTTCTCACAGGGAATCAGTTATCCAACATGGATTTTCTTTCTGAGTTCTTTTCTCAATATAGTTATTTCAAATAAATTGCTCATATGGGCCCAACTTTTTAAAAGACAATACCCAAAAGCTCACAGGCACTTTTGAATACGCACTTTACAAAATGTAGCCATACCCTTTCCTCCTGTGACAAAAAGGTAACAATACATTCATGATACATTGCAGCATCAGAATCTGTTACTCTGGAATAGAGTAGACTACAGTGTTAGAAATAGTGTCATCCTATTAAGAAGCAGTAATCCGAACTAACCATGCAAGAGGGAGAACTGATGGCTGTCGGAGCAGACTTGGTGGCTATTTAGTCCAAGATGATGTTTCACTAAGAAACATCTTTTAACATCTTGGTCTTTTAAGAGCTGTGAATGAAATTCACTCTGGACCAGAGGACCAGAGTAAGACCCACCACTCCTCATGAGCCCAGTGGGTGGCAGGTTGTTTGTGAAGCAGCCACGTAGATGGGTGCCTGCAGCATACAATGATAGCCCAGGAGAGAAGCCAAAGGATTAATGTATACACAGATCCAGTAGTTTTAATACCCTGCATAGTTGTCATTATCATTATTCCAGCTCCTAATTTGGAGTAGTAGTTAAAGAGAGTTAGACATGCTAACTGGAAGTGTGGATTTCAACTCCTGCACCACTCTCAACCTACTCTTCTCTTACTTAAAGCCTGATTATGCTAGCTTTATGCGGGTGAAATGAATTCCATGCTAATGCTGAAGACACAATATGATGTATGGTGATTTACTGCATGAATTATGTATGCTACCATGACTATTTGTTGTTAAAAGATTTATTTGTTAGCTTGTTGTGAGAAAGAAAGAAAGAAAGAAAGAAAGAAAGAAAGAAAGAAAGAAAGAAAGAAAGAAAGAAAGAAAGAAAGAAAGAAAGAAAGAAAGAAAGAAAGAAAGAAAGAAAGAAAGAAAAATGTTCCTATGTAAAGGAAGAAAACACTCCATTAACATATTACTGATGGTTTTTTGATCCACAGAACCTACGCTGGATGGCCCCTGAAGTATTCACTCAGTGCACTCGATACACTATAAAAGCTGATGTTTTCAGCTATGCTTTATGTCTCTGGGAACTGTTAACAGGTGAAATTCCATTTGCTCACCTCAAACCAGGTAAGATGCTCACTGAACTAACATGAATACTACCTACATCTCTGAACTGTAATAAAATAGCTGCATTTCATAGCATTAATCAGTATTTTACTAGAATTCATATTATCTGGTGTTCACCTAAAAATTCAGCTTTGTTAAGGTACCAGGAAACATAGGAAATTGAGTGTGCTTCTGGATTTGGGTGGAACCTTGGGGAATGTAGAAATGTCACTCCAGAAACTGTAAAGCCATGGAAGTTTAGGGGATTTTTTCTTGGAGTTGGGAGTGGAGGAAAAGGATGGTAGTTAGAACAACAGCTGTGATATCTGCAAGATTGATCAGACAGGGACTTCAAATAGCTTTCTTACCAGTTGGAAGAAGACAGGTCTATGCATGAAATTTTGTTGTGGGAAAATGTAGTTTTCACTTGTATTGTATTGAATTCTTTACCCAATACAATATAACCATCAACAATTGTGTACAACCCTGTCATCTATCTATCTATCCATCTATCTATCTATCAATCTAATCCTGCTCGTTTCAAAGGTGCCTATCACTGTTGTATCAGGATCTCCTGATTAGGTCAATTACTTTACAAAATAATAATTCAAATGCTAAATGAAATCTCATACATGACTTATTAAATCAATTTAATCCCCAAATTATTAAAATTAATATTAAATTAAATGTATTGTGTGGTATGTAGCATTATGTAAGCAACTTGTTAACAATGATATACCAGACAATAACTGAAACATCAGTGTTGGAAACAGTTTACTGGGAGCTCTCTTATCTGTGAAATGGCTATAAAGCCATTACTAACATAGAAATGTTTAGGCATGGATCCTTAAGTGCCTCCAATTTTCTGATATTCCTTACGTTTGAAGTGAATTAATTAATTTCTTTATGAAATCCTGTAGAAGTAACCTATCCCTTATTCCTCTCTACCACATTTTTTAAAGTGGAATTTCACTAATCACTTCTTTTTGAAAACAATTGAGGTAATTATTTTTCTTTTATATATATATTGCTGCTTCACTGTTTGATTTCGGCCAGGCCTGGAATTGGAAGTACCAAACATCACATGACAGTTTATCTTGGAGCCAAAAGCAGGAATTGCAGAAGCTCTTGTAAGAATATCTACACTCATGTGACTTCTAGTCTGATTTTCAGAACAAAGAGTTTGAGATAAGTTCAGATCAGCATCTCAAGGTTCACCCATCAGTAGTTTTCATCAGTCTCTCTTTCCATTGCCTGACTTTAGCTTGCCATATTAAGCAGCAGAGAGTAATACCCATCAATTCAGTTTCTTAGCAGCATCGTAGCAACTGTAGCATCTCGGAAGTCCTGCTTCCAAGCCTGCTAAGGAA
Organism: Eretmochelys imbricata; assembly: GCF_965152235.1. Classification (NCBI taxonomy): domain Eukaryota; kingdom Metazoa; phylum Chordata; order Testudines; family Cheloniidae; genus Eretmochelys; species Eretmochelys imbricata. The sequence continues at coordinate 85,377,774 of NC_135579.1, read as the reverse complement.
TGGATGTCCACTCTATTGCTGTCCACCCTTACTGAGTTTCAGTAGCTGTGCAAAATCATCCTCGGTTCTGTTACTTCATCGTCTGCTCTGTCTCTTTCTTTCCCTGTACCACTTTTCTGGTTTTTCCCACTCCTTTACCTCCTCCTCCACCAAACACCTTTTCTAGCACAGGCTCTGTACACAGTAGCCACACATTGCTCCCTATCTTGGCTTATGCATTGAAGCATGGTACCATGGTACTTTTTTGGGTAATGCACCTGTTTTTCCTGAATTGCAAAGAGCAGTTTATTCATTTCCCCTTACTGCGCAGTATGTTCCAGGCAGGAAGATAACATCTTGGTGTTTCATGCTATTCTGCATCCTGGCAATGGTGGCAATAAATCCTACATTACTATGTGCTGATATAGTATAAACTTTTATTTGGAAATTCACTAGAATCCATCAATGCTAAAAACATCACCTGGGTTGAGATATCTATGTATTTCTTGTAAATCTTCACATTCTTGATGTTCCATGGTATTAACCACTTTTGGGTAACTCTACACATTGCTATTTAACCCTGCTTTCTCTGTGTGAAATTCACCCCTACACAGAGCATTCATGAAAAGTTTTCCACACCAGTTAAATCCTGTTTCTACTCTGAGGGGTTGTCTACGCTACCCGCCGGATCCAGCGGGAGTCGATTTATCGTGTCTAGTATAGACACGATAAATTGACTGCTGAGCACTCTCCCGTTGACTCTGGTACTCCACCAGAACGAGAAGTGCAAGCGGAGTCAACGGGAGAACATTAGCTGTCGACTTACCGCAGTGAAGACACCGCAGTAAGTAGATCTCAGTACATCGACTTCAGCTATGCTATTCACATAACTGAAGTTGCATATCTTAGTTCGACCCCACACGGTACTGTAGACAAGCCCTGAGGGTGAAAATCCCTAATGGGCATAGGGCCAGCACAAGTGCAGTGTACCACTTAAACCCATAAATGAGATTAAGGCTATAGCTACACTACAAAGTTAAATCGATTTAAATTACGTTGACATACAGCCACCTCTGTAATTAAACCGCTGTTGCATATCCACACTATCTTTCTTGTATCGGCAGAATGCATCCAAAGTAGCAGCTCTGGCATTGACACAGAGAGCAGTGCACCATGGGTAGCTCTAATATCCAGCTTAAGAAGTGAGGAGAGCTAAGGCGAAGAATTATAGAACGAAAGTGGAATTTATTGGAGATGTGGGGGAGGACTCCTTGCTAAGTGAATTAACCCAAACAGTAACAGCTCCTTTTCTTTTTCTTGTATCTATTTCTTCTCTAGCAGTCATGCTGTGGTAGCCACACATAAACACTCCACATTTCCCTATTCTACGTGTAAATCCTTTGATTCCTGTTTAATTAGGCTTTCTTGTCCTGTCTTTCTCTCCTTAACAGAGGGTGCTTAACTTTTCAGGGCTTTATTTTTGATACATTTAAAGTTACATTTATTGATCTCAGAGTCTGGCACTATTTTTGGTGTCTGTTGGAGGAAGTTTCCCTGTTCCCTTTCCTCTGAGATCTTATTAAATCCAGATTCATTTCTCTTCTGCCCTTTGTACAATTATGCTACTTTTATGCTACTTTTACAAACCTTTGGAGGTCTTCACACTGTTCAGAAAGTCAGCTTTTATTATACAGATGGTGTAGCTGTCATTAGCATCAATAACAAGGGGCATTCCAATTCAGTATATAGTGTGGAATTTCTAAACGGCATTAGCTATTTATAGCTTCCCAGTCATTCATTTCTATCTCGGCTGACATTTGAATATAGTCGTCAGATATCTGACTCAATCCTACTTCAGTTTCTAGTAATATACAGCATTAATTGTCAACCCAGATTCCAAACCTGAATCTCATTCCTCCATTTTATCTCTCTGCCCATTGCAGTACCTTGTTTTCTGACCATGTAATTGAAGATCCAGAGTGTGCCATCTAGGACATAGGTCCAGTGCCCTGCAGCCCAAATCTTCATCTCCTTGTGCGTGACATGACCATTCCTGCCATTTATCCCATTTCATTCTGAGTTAACCATTTGTCTACTGTATAAGATACCAGATGTGTGAGGAAAACACTCCTGTTATACTAAGTATATTGTCAGTATTCCACTGCACATAAGCTAGAGCACAATACAGCAACAAAATGGTATAGAGATGTATACCTTGCTGATCAGCAGCTACCAGGGTGATGGAAGCATTATAAGTAGATAGATGAATAGGAGGAAGAACAAAAGAAAGGGGAACATGAATCCCATGTGTGATGGGGTGCCCAGACTGCAGCCTGGGACTGTGGGACTGCTGTGCCCACTTGAACTCTCTCCAGCTTGGGCTGTCTCTCACAGTGCCTTGCTACTCACCAGTAGCAAACCTCTCCAGATGCTATCACTCAGCACAACCGCATGTGGACCCCACACCCAGCTATATTGCAAGAATGCTCCCAGAGCCACTCATGAATCACCCAGGGAAAGGCATCAGTCAAATTCCCCCAGCTCCTAGCACTGTACCTCAGACTTATACAAAATTTGCACACATACAAAATGGGAAATGACTGCCTAGGAAAGAGTACTACGGAAAGGGATCTTGGCATCATAGTGGACCATAAGTTAAATATGAGTCAACAGTGTAACACTGTTGCAAAAAAAGCGAACATCATTCTGGGATGTATTAGCAGGAGCGTTGTAGGTAAAACACGAGAAGTAGTTCTTCCACTCTACTCTGTGCTGATTAGGCCTCAACTGGAGTATTGGCACCGCAAAAGATGTAGAGAAATTGGAGAAAGTCCAGAGAAGAGCAACAAAAATGATTAAAGGTCTAGAAAATATGATCTATAAGGGCAGATTGAAAAAATTAGGTTTGTTTAGTCTGGAAAAGAAGAGACTGGGAGGGGACATTATAACAGTTTTCAAGTACATAAAAGGTTGTTACAAGGAGGAGGGAGAAAAATTGTTCTTCTTAACCTCTGAGGATAGGACAAGAAGCAATGGGCTTAAATTGCAGCAAGGGAGGTTTAGGTTGGACATTAGGAAAAAAATTTCTAACTGTCAGGGTGGTTAAGCACTGGAATAAATTGCCTAGGGAGGTTGTGGAATCTCCATCATTGGAGATTTTTAAGAGCAGGTTAGACAAACACCTGTCAGGAATAGTCTAGGTTGGGGTGGCCAACCTGTGGCTCCAGAGCCGCTTCAGAAGTTAATATGCAACTCCTTGGATAGGCACCGACTCCAGGGCTGGAGCTATAGGCACCAACTTTCCAATGTGCCGGGGGATGCTCACTGCTCAACCCCTGGCTCTTCCACAGGCCCTAACCCCCAGCCCACCCCTTCCCACCCCCTCCTCTGATCCTGCAGTGCCCTCGCTCCTCCCCCTCCCTCCCAGAGCCTCCTGCATGCCACGAAACAGCTGATTGGGAGGGGAGGGGGAAGCGCTAATTAGTGGAGCTGCTGGTGGGTGAGAGATGCTGGGAGCAGGGTCGAGGAGCTTATGAGGGGCTGCTGACGTATTACTGTGGCTCTTTGGCAATGTACATTGGTAAATTCTGGCTCCTTCTCAGGCTCAGGTTGGCCACCCCTGGTCTAGGTAATACCTAGTCCTGCCATCAGTGCAGGGGACTGGACTAGATGACCTCCTGAGGTCCCTTCCAATCCTGTGATTCTATGATTCTATGAATATACCGTCATGCACTGCTCAAGACAAGCAGTGTAAATTTATTCATTCACCACTTCGTCAGTGGCAAGTGGACATACACCTCTACAACAGATAGATTTTAAGCGATTATAAGTGATAGGTAAATAGTCAGAGTTAGTTACCAAAAGAAAAGTAAATATAAGCATGCAGTCTAACCTCTCACCCCTATTAGACTGGGCAACATCTAGATTAAGCAGTTTTTCTCACCCTACTGGATGTTGCAGTTCATAGTACACAGATTTCACCTTTGAATTCTTGGCCTCCTCGCTTGGAGTCTCAAGTCTTCAGTGTCCTTGTTGCTTGCAGCATAGGTGGGGCAGGAGAAAAGGCCAAGCATGGGGCCCCCGTGTTCTGTTTTATATCCTCAGTCCCATGTGCTTGTAGAACACAAGCCCAGACATGTCTCGGCATTGCTGAGTCCCAAGCAAGATTGAGCAGTTCCCCTGGTGTGGCCTCATGCAGGTGAGTCATTGAATTGTAGCTCCCTTGCTGGACAATGGCTGTTGATGGTTTGTTTGCCACTCCACCTGGGCATTGGTTACTCTCCTTGCTGTTGTCTCTGGGGGGCTAATATCTGGCTGATACCCCAACTTATAGCATGTTTTAGTGACAACCATACAACACAATTCTCATAACTTCATATGCATTAATGATATACATATATGGACAGAAAAATGACTTTCAGCAGATCATAACCTTTCCCCAATACCTCACACTGCCTGCTATATATGCAAGATCACACTCATATATAAATGAGGAACATGGGGGTTACAGGGCTGTCACCCAAGATACAGAATGTCACACCATGTTTCCGAAAGGTGTCATGATTTAATTTTTCTTCCCTGTCTGGTATTCTTTTCTTTGGTACTTTTTATTCCTGTTTATCTTCACCTGCTGAACCACATGCCCCTTCAGCTAGATGAGCATGGGTTCATTGGTTTCTGCTTCTGTTCTTGCAGTTCCTCAGAAGTCCATTTTCAGTCCCATTTATTTTGACTCCTGCTAAATCAATGCCCTTTCTATAGTCTCTTTTTGATGACTCCCTGCTTACCAACTAAAAGATCTCCCTCTCTTTGTTTGAACCCCATCTTAAAATGTACTTCCACAAGGCCTTTCAGTAGTAAGTGTTGGCCTAATTCTACTCCCATTAAAGTCAATGAGCACTTTTGAAAATCTCATCCATCACCATCATTGTTACCCTTACATAACACTCAGATTTTTCAAAACATCAACTAATTAACCCTCCCAACTGCTCTGTAAGGTAGGGGAATTTTATTATCCCCAGTTTACAGTTGGGGAAACTAAGACAGAAAATGAAATGATTTGCACAAGGCCACAAATCAGGTCAGTTTCAGATTCAGGATTAGAACTCAGTAGTTCCTGGCTTATAGCCTCTGCTCCTGGACTCCACTGCCTCTCAAACCATACTGCCTAAGAAATGTATAGTATATTTAAATATGAAAACTATGTTTGAACTTCATTTTGTACATCTAATTTAGGGCCATATCTTGCAAACACCTATTGTGGGGATCAGGCATCTTTCATAGCCTATATACAAATTCCACCCTCATTATTCCATAAATTCAGATGAGTGTTTAAAACATAAATCCCATATTTTTCACCAACTATACATTTTAAGATGTTGAGAGGTACATTTTCTTTTTAAACATTTTTGTATGCTGTCTGTGGAGTTCTGAAGCTTTACTTATATACTCTTAACCTTCCCTCTGTCTAATATTGACCTTTGTACATGCACAGAAGTATGGGAAGCCATTCAGGTCAAGTACATTGGAATACTTAGATGTTGGAAAGAATACCTAACTATAAAACTTAGCACTTGTAAAATCTATACATCACACTTTGAAATGGATGTTGTCTTTGCAGTAATAGCACCTCTATATCCTCTAGTGTATCAAGTGTATTATCCAATTCAGTAAGGGTATGCTCTATACAGAATTAGATATCCATTTTTCAGATTGTATAAAGAGTCTCATGGCTATTGAATCAAAATCACTCCTTATTTTATCAAATGGAACATCTATTGAATCAAATGGAATCCCCAGTGAAATCATTTCAGTATTAAGTCAAATATAATATTTGTTGAATACCATATCATGTAATTCTATAGTACCAAAGACTGCAGCACGTCCCATGGTCAGTAATGAAAAACTACTGTATGTGCTCAACAATGCCAACTCCCAAAACTGGTGAGATAACAGTATACAATATAGAACTGAAATAATTATACTGAGGAGTTATCAGAAAATGCACTCATTGCTAGTATATAATGAGCACAGAAGTGATCTCTGCTATAAGGACCTTATAATCTAAGGCCTAGTCTATACTACAGTTACACTGGAGCTAGGGAACCTGGTTACAACTCATTGTCCCTTTACCAATATGATTAAAGTCCAGTCTACTCTACCTATTAAAGCCATGTTTGTAACCAGTTTAGGGAACAACTGACTTATACAACCAAACATGGCTGAATTTGTAGTGAAGACAAGCCATAAAGGCCGTATTTTGCAAACACCTATTAGTGCATGTCCAGGAGTAATAAACAGGAGTTTTGGCTGCAGATCCAGTGCTTAACCTAGAGGGTCTTGATGAGTGGCGTATTTGGTCTGTCATTATCTGGACAGATGCAAAGATGGAAAACTGCTACATTAAAAAGAAGAAAACAGTGTCTAGAAAGGATTTAGATTTTATGCCCATCAGAACAATGTGGTAGTGTTTATCAGTCATATAAGGCGTTTGTTGGATAGTTAAAGATCAGTTGTGAAGATGAATTGCACTTAACAAATGATATAAATCAAAGATTAAACAATTGAGAGCACTGGAGTAGCTTCTCTTTGAAATCTTGAGTGCTCTGTTGCCATAAAGAAGTCAGTTTGTTCTTTGAGGCAGGACTGTGGGGGCACAGAGTGTTGCTATCTATTTAAACATCTATTGTTCTTTCTATCTTAATTATTTAATCAGTGTTATCCATATAGCACTGTCATAAAAATGAAGGGAAGGGTAACCACCTTTCTGTATACAATGCTATAAAATCCCTCCTGGCCAGAGGGAAAACCTTTTCACCTGTAAAGAGTTAAGAAGCTAAGATAACCTCGCTGGCACCTGACCAAAATGACCAATGAGGAGACAAGATACTTTCAAATCGGGAGGGGGGGAAACGAAGGGTCTGTCTGTCTGTGTGATGTTTTTGCCGGGAACAGATCAGGAATGCAGACTGAGAACTTCTGTAAAGTTAGTAAGTAATCTAGCTAGAAATGCGTTAGATTTCCTTTTGTTTAATGGCTGGTAAAATACGCTATGCTGAATGGAATGCATATTCCTGTTTTTGTGTCTTTTTGTAACTTAAGGTTTTGCCTAGAGGGATTCTCTATGTTTTGAATCTGATTATCCTGTAAGGTATTTACCATCCTGATTTTACAGAGGTGATTCTTTTACCTTTTCTGTAATTAAAATTCTTCTTTTAAGAATCTGATTGATTTTTCATTGGTCTTAAGATCCAAGGGTTTGGGTCTGTGTTCAACTGTACAAATTGGTGAGGATTCTTATCAAGCCTTCCCCAGGAAAGGCGGTGTAGGGCTTGGAGGGATATTTTGGGGGGAAGACGTCTCCAAGTGGGCTCTTTCCTATTCTTTGTTTAACACGCTTGGTGGTGGCAGCATAGGGTCCAAGGACAAGGCAAAGTTTGTACCTTGGGGAAGTTTTTAACCTCAGCTGGTAAGAATAAGCTTAGAGGGTCTTTCATGCAGGTCCCCAGATCTGTACCCTAGAGTTCAGAGTGGGGAAGGAACCTTGACAAGCACCAACCACTGTTCATCTCTGTGATGATCTGGAGTAGGAAACACCAGCAGTAGAAATAGATGACAACTAATACACTAAGGTGAAATCTTGACCCCATTGAAGTGAATGGGAGTTTTGTCATTGGCTTTATTGGAATCAGAATTTCACCCCACACTTGGGAAAGTCTAGGTCCAGATCCACATCTGAACTCTGCAGCTGCCCTGTATTTCTATAACAGACTGAGCCTAAACCCTAAATCCAGACACTTGCTGCATTTTGAGGAGATTGGCTATAGAGCTGCACTCTGAGGCTCAGGCCCATCTTTAAACAGAAGATAGGATAGAATTTTGAAAATTGCAAGGAGAAAACAAATTGTCTTGAGGACCACATCCCCTTCTCCCCTTGCTTCATTTCCCCCATCTTCTGGTGTGAGTCAAGCAGAGTATGAAGCTGGTGCCCTCTGGGAGCTTTTACCCTCTGAAGAGTATTCTGTCCTTTTTTGTGTCCTAACAAGTTGTTGCTTCCCGTTGCCATCCCACACCACTTTTCTGAAGACCAGTGGCTTAGTTCTCTACCCAAGCCTGTTGTCCTTGTCCAAGTAGTCTGAGTTTCTCATAAATACAGTCATGATTCTCCATTTTAAAAATACCCTGTTGCATTTTTAGGTGCTATTCAAAGTCAGCAGTAGATGTGGGCAGATGGCTGATGGGCAACATCCCTAGCTTCAGAGAGTTCATGTAAGGCCTTGGAGGAAGGAAAGCATCCTAATGTGGTACATGGCCCTCTTGAATAGTTTTCTCATATACAAATTTATTCTGGCCCAGGCCTGTGAACCAGCTTTCAGTATATTTACAGGAAGAATTTAAAAGCACAGTGTCACAAATATTTTAAAACTATGGATGTGAAACTGGAAGCAGAAACTGAACACATATGTCCTGCCTGGCCCATAAGAGCCCCAGTATTATGGGAGCATGAGTGCACAGGAAAACTGGCTGTGTCATAGAATCATAGAAATGTAGGGCTGGAAGGGACCTTGAGAGGTCATCTAATCCAGTCCCCTGTACTCAAGGCAGGACTAGGTAATAACTAGACCATTCCTGACAGGTGTTTGTCTAATCTGTTTTTTAAAACATCCAGTGACAGAGATTCCACAACCTTTCTAGGCAATTTGTTCCAGTGCTTAACCACCCGGACAGTTGAGAAGTTTTTCCTAATGTCCAACCTAAACCTCCCTTACTGCAATTTAAGCCCATTGCGTCTTGTCCTATCTTCAGAGGTTAACGAGAACATTTTTTCACCCTCCTCCTTGTAACAACCTTTTATGTACTTGAAGACTGTTATCATGTCCCCTCCTCAAGCTTCTCTTCTCCAGACTAAACAAACCCAATTTTTTCAATCTTTTTTTCATGTTTTCTAGGCCTTTAATCATATTTGTTGCTCTCCACTCTCTAATTTTTCCACATCTTTCCTGAAATGTGGTAACCAGAATTATATGCAATACTCCAGCTGAGGCCTTATCAGTGCAGAGTGGAGTGGAAGAATTACTTCTTGCATCTTGCTTACAAAACTGCTGCTAATACATCCCATAATGATACTTTTTTTTTACAACAGTGTTACATTGTTGACTCATCTTTAGCTACAACCTACAGAACACTTTCTGCAGTTCTCCTTCCTAGGCAGTCATTTCCCATTTTGTATATGTGCAACTGATTATTCCATCCTAACTGGAGGACTTTGCATTTTTCTGTGTTAAATTTCATCCTGTTTAATCTTGTTTTGTGTCTTGGCCTTTCTAACTTTGTCCCTACATACCTGTGTTGTTTGTTTGTATTCATCCTTTATAATTTGACCTACTTTCCACTTTTTGTAGGACTCTTTTTTGAGTTTCAGATTATTGAAGATCTCCTGGTGAAAGCCAGAGTGGTCTCGTGCCATATTTCCTGTCTTTCCTATGAGGTGGGATAGTTGCTCTTGTGCCCTTAAGAACATCTCTTTGAAAAACTGCCAACTCTCTCAAATTGTTTTTCCTCTTAAGTTGCTTCCCATGGGATCTTATCTACCAACTCCCTGAGTTTGCTAAAGTTTGCCTTCTTGAAATCTATTGTCTTTATTCTGCTGTTCTCTGTCCTACTATTCCTTGGAATCATGAACTCTATCATTTCATGATCACTTTCACCCAAGCTGCCTTCCACTTTCAAATTCTCAACCAGTTTCTCTTCCCTATTTGTCAGAATCAAATCTAGAACAGCCTCCCCCCTAGTTGTTTTCTCCACCTTCTGAAATAAAAAATTGTCTCCAATACATTCCAGGAACTTGTTGGATAATCTGTGCCCTGCTGTATTTATTTTCCAACAGTTGTCTGGGTAGCTGATGTCCCCTATCAACAGCAAGTCCTGTGCTTTGGATTATTTTGTTAGTTGTTTAAAAAAACCTACAGCCACCTCTTCTTCCTGGTTAGGTGGTCTATAGTAGACCCCCTACCCTGACATCACCCATATCCCTTTTAGCCTTACGCAGAGACTTCCAACACGTCTATTTCCTATTTCCATCTCTGTCTCAGTCCAAGTGTATACATCTTTGATATGTCATCAGTTTTTAATAATGTGAACAGCGTTCCCCAGTCAGAAGGCTGACTTTTCAATACAACTGTTCCCTCGGTTTTAGTAAAAAAAAATGTATTCCTTAGTATCTCCAATTGTTTATCATTTCAATAGAATGGTTCGTGTAACATATGGAAAAGAGACTATTTCCGATTAAAATCTATGGTATTTCACATAACTTATATATAAACCTGTTTTTTCATTGTTATAAAATTCTGTAGGACTCTTTCAAAGTATCTGCATGACAGTTCATGCAAGTATTTCTATGAATTTCCATGACAGTTTCTCTTTCTATGAACACCCTTGAGAACAAAAAATCCTATTACTAATGACTACGGGAAGTGAATCAAAGAGGTGAAATAAGATCCAAAACTTTGCAATTTTTATTAAAATTGATGTTTATCGATGCTTTTTTTGCATCATGCATGTAGTTCTGTTTACACACACACACATACTGCCCTCTGTGTGTGTGTGCATGGTATGATAAGAGTGTGTCTGTGTGTGTGTATGATACACACACATAGAGGGAGAGAGAGATCACAGTACTCCATGTGTGTATGTATATATCATACCATGAGTAGCCCACTTGTGTCAACCTAAATTTTGGGATGTTCTTCTATCCCTAATAGATAGCACGGTCTTCCTGTAGTATATTGTGGGAAAAGCGAAGGAGAGTGTGGATAGATAGTAGGTTATATTTATTTTTCATTAACATCTTTTTTTCCCCATCTGCTCTGATTCACTGTCTCTCCTAAGCAGAACATGAACCCAGTAATGTTTGAATCACACTTTCAAACCCACGTTAGAATGGGATCAAAATTAGGCAAAATGTGTTTGCCCATCCCTACTGCTACATTTCACAGAATATATCTGATATTAACATTCTGAAACTTCATTACAGTGACAAAGATTCCAATGAGAACAGACAATGGCACAAATTAATCTATTCTTGTGACAAAGACTGTAATGAGAATGGGACATGGTTAAAAAAAATTAAACCATTCTTGTTACAATCTCAAGATTGCAATCTCCTGGTCCCCCTCAGATGCTATATACTCCAGTGATGTATCACTTAATCATGTCAGTTTAACAAAGAATTTTACTTAGCTCTTGCTATGAGGCTGGCATACATTTGCTTTGACTTTCCACAGCTAAACTGTTTTAAAAGAATGCAGTGGGATTAATTATGGGTTTTAAATCACTGTATATATAAACAAAATTAGAAAAACATTCGGGCAGGTTTTTCTTAGTCAGCTGCAACTAGCACATATAAAAAGGCACTCAGATTTTTTTGTTGTTGCTGTTGTTTTTTGTTAAATGAACACTTGGAATTACTTTTAGTCTTCAGCCATACCAGAGCTAACTATAGGTTATTTTAGGAAGTCAGACTCTGGCACCAATTTATCTGTAAATCAAATGCATCTAATGCACATTATTGAAAGCTGCTCAGTCATTCTCTCTTTATTATTATGTCATGTGTGAGATGAGGTTCAACTGATATTTTTTTCAGAGGTTATTGTTTAAGGGGTTACACCTGAATCAGATCATTTTCAGCCAGGCTAAACATCGGCAGAAATGTGTTAACATCAATGCAGGGCAGTTGGTTGTTTTAACCCAGTGCATTTAAAATAGTGCTTTCATGGTTTTGGAAACTTCTTTGACCCACTCCATTTGCAAGTTTAATACTTAAGCATTTCCATCTGTTCAGATCTGTTTTTCATTCAAATACTAAAGTAAAATGTGTTGGCATATGAATATTTTTTATATCTGAATCGTAATTAAGCTTTATTATACTGTTTAATTTGTAGCTGCAGCAGCAGCAGATATGGCCTATCATCACATCCGGCCTCCAATAGGGTATTCAATTCCCAAGCCCATATCATCACTGTTAATGAGGGGCTGGAATGCGTGTCCTGAGGTAAGTGCTCCCACTTCTTTAACCTATGAAGTGGTGATTACTAATGTTTGTCATGTGTAAATGGCTATTTTGCCAAGAGCCTCAGAGAGAAGATGAGCAGGTGCGTATTTTTATGTTTGCCACCTTCCATTTTTCTGGCTTTAGAAGGCTCCTAGTTGTTATGGTGACCTGGCAATATAGAAAGCGCTACAACAGAAAGGCTCACACTTGTTTTGAGGAGTCTCTTACAAATGAATTCCTGAGGACAAATCTCTATCCCAGCATAAACCTCTGAGGAGAATACTGATTCCGGCTTGGAATTTATGTCAGTATAACTACATCACTTGGGGTGTGCTGAATGACCCTAGCCCCCGATGTAGGCAGAGCTACATCAAATAGAGGGCTTCTTCCATCGGCATAGCTACCACCTCTCAGGGAGGTAGAGTACCTAGACTGGTGGGAGAAGTTATCCTGTCAGCATAGGAGTGTCTTCACTAAGCCCTACAGCAGCAGCATTGTATATGTAGACAAGCCCCCAGTGTCATGAAACAATGCAGGCTGGGACTCCCTTCACAAAGAAACCTAACTGGTATCATAATTAACATCTTCTGTTTTGATTCCTAAGTATAAGCTGTATCTATATCGGTAAATGACTTTAAATCTTCAAGGCCAAGCTCTGGGACTCTAGCTACCCATTCCTGCAAGCTATTCTGCACTGGCAGACACTGAGCCTTACTGACTTCAGTAGGGCTCTAAGAGCGCACAGGGGATCACCACTGCAGAACAGATTGAAAGAAATGGGTCTCAGGATTTGACCAGGTATGTAAGTGCCCACATACTATGTGCTAGATATCTATCTAAGGTATCTAGATGGTGTGTAGTATCTGAGCACCTTGCCATATTAATCCTCCCAGCATTCCTGTTAGGTAGGAAAGTGCAGTTATCCCCATTTTATAGATGGAGAACTGAGGCCCAGAGAGGCCAAGCGACTTGCTCAAGGTCACACAGGAAGTCTGTGACAGAGCAGGGACTTGAACCCAGATCTCCCAAGTTCTAGGCTTGTGCTCCTAATCACTGGACCATCCTTCCTCCTCAGGGACTATGCCCCTGACTCATAACCTAGATGCCTTTCTGAGACACCATTCACAGAACACTTGCAGACAGGCAGACAGCTTCTAAAGCAGTCTCTCAGTGGTTTTAGAGAAGACAGAAAGAAGGAAGGACACTTTGCTCTCTCGATCCCCTCTCTGAGCTTGGCTTCTGCATAGCCCATAAGCACGATTTTGCTCTTACAATTTCTCATTTGGGGCTAAATTGTAACTTGGCCTGTGTGGGCATATGAGGGAGTAAGGACTCCCATTATACCTCTGTGTAGGCTGCCTGAACCGGCAGTGTGGGCACATATGAATAAGAGAGCACTGTTTACTCCACCCTCCATCACAGGAGGTTGGAGAGTCGGCTGAGAGGGGTGAGGAGTGGGCAGGACCTTGGCTCTAGAAGTCCCTCCTCCATGCACTAGCAAACACAGCTGATCCTGTTTAACAGGTTTAGTATTTACTGCTGACATAAGCCATCAGCCAACTGCTATACCTCTACCCCGGAGCAAGGTGGTAGTAAGGAAGGATTTGAGACTCAACAGCATGTCTCTGAGTCACAAAGCCTCCTACGGCTAATAGGAGGGTAATGTTGCTCATGCACCACCCTTGCTCAGGGCGGTGCCTAAAGTCTCAATCGAGTCCTTAATTTGTTTAATATTTGAACTTCACATATAAAAGATATTGACAGTAAAGATGTGAAGGCAATCTGGGTAGATATATCATACATCTGCTACACACTGACTACTTGTGGGGGATGCTAAACACACCTTTCCTTTTGCTCATTGTGCTTACTTTATGGTTAGGGTTTTTCTGCTCTGTTTTGTTTTCCAGTCCCAAATGAATCATATGCTTTGGCTTTCTACTGGGTGGGAGAAGGAATATTTTATTTAATCTTGCAAACAGACACAAAAGGAAGAATAGGAGAAGGAAAGGAAAAGAAAGAAACCAAAGGGCTGAAAAAATAGATTGATTGAAATGCAAGAGAAAGGGGTGGCAAAAAGAGGTAGGCAGAGAGAGGGGAAGTGGAACTACAAGAGTCTGCAAATAAAGGAGGGAAAAGGAAAAGTGTAGATGGATTATGTGGAGAAGAAAATAATTATTTAGGCAAGCAACAAAAAGCTTTGATGTTTCCATTATGTGGCCAGTATTATAATTTATACCAAAGAAGTGGGAGGTTGTAACCTGTTCTGATGGCCCATTTCTAAATCCTCTTTTAAATTGGTGGGTTTCTCTTCTCTGGACAAAATGAAATCCATATATTCAAAGAGAGGGTCCAGGTTACTCCACAGGTGCTCAGTTATATTTTTACAGGGCACTGAGGCTACTGTCCAATCTCCCCTGCCTCTGTATTAGTACAGTACTAAAAAAAATGAGACATGTAGAGGTCAGAACAAGAGGAAGAAAGCTAGATGTTAAATTTCCAGTTAATTTCTAGGGAAATTAATACTTTAAAGAACCTCTACTGTACACAGTCGTATGAGACATACTGCGGGTTGGTTGAAACAGAGTAAATGGCCAGCAATCATGAGTTATGAGTTTTCATAACTCTTGTGTCTGAAGAAAATGGGAAACAGTATCCCAATTATTTGGGACATATTTTTATGCAAGTGATTTATGGACTTGGCCCCTAGTGTTCTATGCTTCTTGGTGCTTTCTACTTTTCTTAACTTGATACATCTCTTAAGTAGGATCTTTTCTTTCTGTACATTCCATGAAATGTCATTGTCATAAATATACATATTCTTTTTTATTTTGTTTCTTGCTCTCCAAGGCCCATTCTTCTCTCATAAGAAGGATTGCTAAAACCAAATTATAATGTGTTGCCTAGCCCAAGAGATCCATCCTAGGAAGCTGATATGTTAATGAGATATTTATTTTTCAATACCTTCAGTTTATAACAATGAGGAGATGCAAGTCTCTTGGAGCTGCTTAACCCCCTTTCTGTACAGAAACCGTTGTGTTCTTGTAGCTATTATAGCTAATTGTTCGGAGGGTCTGAAAAGATTGAATCAGAGATCTCCACCGAGTGATTAAACATAATTTACCAGGCTTTATACAGACTGTTGCCCCAAATTTTATTTAGTTCCTTTCCCCCAAAAAGAACTTAATGGGCATAAAAGGTTTTACTGCTCCAAGAGACCACAAATCTTAGAGATCTAGGTGAATTTAAAATAGAATGTAATAGTTACAGATAAAAAGAAGATTTTACATTATCTTCAGCAAAGACTGTAATAAATGTAGCACAGAAATGTTTTAAATGGTGTAACCTGTACATAGTAGGAATAGCAGGGTTTATAGTAGTTGTAAATGTAATTTTGTACATTGCCTGAAATACATGCTATATATTCCAGTTCATAAATGTCAATTGCTGCTCTGGTCAGTTAACAGTTCCCTGTTTTATCTTTCTCTTGTTTGTTGTTCTGAGTCTCTTGTTCTGAATTCTACTGTTTGGCTACTCTGACAATACCAGACATGTGTCTCTCTTCTGACTTATCCTTTCCCCAGAAATGGTATTCAGTTAATCAAGTAAAATGTCTCTGGTTGGTTGGTCTTGCATTTTTTCATCACATTCAATCAAATATTGTTTAATGTTCATTGACTTGTTGAAATTTTCTGCCACGATAATGAATTTTGAATTTTCAGAAAGGCTGGGGTTGTTTGTCTGTAGTTTTGAAGAAAGCAAAAGAGGAATGTGATTGTTATTTGAGTTATTTTTCTCACTTTTTTCTGACTCTAAAGGTGATGTATTAGCATATTCAGCAGATGGTGGGTACAGTGTAGCTTTTGGAGCAGAGTTTTCAACATCGTTTATTCTGCTAGGAATTAAAGGCACCTCATTTTCTACCTCAGAACTAATGTCTTTTAACTCTGGTAATACAGAAGGCTCTTTGTGCTCTTCCAGTGGCATTTCACCTTCTTCGTGAATATTGTTATCTTCATCAGGTTGATTGTTTTGAATGTGTTGCAAATTCTGCACATTCTCCGTGTACATATTATTGTTTATTTGAAAATTGATGTCGCTACATGGTAGTATATTTCTAGTTTTAGGAGAATTGGGGATACTGGATGTGTTAGACATAATAGACACTTTCACAGTGCTTGTACAAAATAGTTTACATTTTTCACTCTCCACATCATTCTGAATTTGTGGTATATCTTCGGCTATACCATCCATGTTCATTTGTGTGTCCGGGATTAGCACTTCAGACAATTCCTCATTGTCATTAGGTGGCTGTTTATTTTCTCTCTGTTCTATTTTTACCCCATCATCTTCAGTGTTAACTGTTCCATGCTGGTTATCAGTATTGTCAGTTCCTTCTTTGCTACTACAAATTAAATGCTCATTGGCTTCAGTATACAGAAGCAAACTACTGATGTGATTTGGATGCTCTGTGGGAACAAAATATGTTTCTGTTGACATTGGGTTGATATCTGGTGGAATCTGTGGTATAACAGTGAAACTATAAGATTCCACAGCAAGCAGATTTCCTTCTAATGATTATTGATCTTTAACCTTTTCACAACTCTCCAATCTTTCTATCCTGTTTTAAGTTTTCACTCTGGCTTTCTAATATTCGGTTGTCCATCTGGCCTTGATTGACATTTTTTACTGTATTCTCTATAACTGATTTTAGTTCCAAATCACATTCACTGTTGGGATTTTTTGTCTGCTAGTTGTCTGTGACTTGTGTTTGGATAATAAGAGCTGAAGAAGAATCCCAACCTTCTTCCTTTCTTGTAGTCGTCTGTGAATTTTCATATACATATGACTCTGTAGCCCCTGTGTCTTCTTCCTTTACCTCTCTAGAATACAGGGATATGGAAATATCATTTGCCCCATCTTGTGAAGTATTTTCTAAATTCTGAGTTGCAAGAGATACAGTTGGAGCAATACTTCTCACAATCTCCTTTGCTGAGGGTGGAGGTAAGTTACTGTTGTACGTTACAGCTTCTGCAAGAACAGATGTGAGAGCTCTAGAATTTCTTGCATCAGAAATATTCTTAAAAGAATGAGGGACACTCACTATTGGATTATTGCACTTTTCTTCAGACAATTCTGCTGCATCAGCACTTGTTATAATAGTTGCACTTTCAGCCTTTTTGCTCTTAGCCGAGGTCTGCTTGTCAGAGAATTGTGAAGCAACGTTTTTGGAATAAATCTCCTTCTCTTCTCTGGTATCTGGCTGCTCTTGGGGAACTACAGAAGACCCTTGGTTTGATTTTCTTTTTTTTCTTGTCAGCTCTTTGTTGGAAGCCTGTGACAGTTTCTTCTTGGATTCAAATGGTGGTTCTTTGTGTTGATGGTTGGATTTTTGTTGTGGTTTTTCACTGCAAGGTAATTTCTCTGGGTGGATTCTCACTTTTCTGAGGGGATGTAAATTTACTTTTACAGTTAAAAAGGCTTGTCCTTTAATTTTCATTTTACTCTTCCAGTTGGCTTCATCTTTCCTCACGCAGGTTTTCCTTCCAATATCTCCCTTAGCAGAAGACAATTTACCTTCTTCACTTCTTGCTTCTGAACTGTTGTGCTCTCTGCTTTCCAAAGTGATAGCTTGGTTTCTTTGAACATTAGATCCTACCTTACTTGAGTCCATCATCATCACATCCAACCTGTTTACTGTTGCCAGGTCAGGTACATAAAAGCTAACACTTTTTGGTATATATCTTTTCTTAATTACTTGTGATAATGGCATCTCTTCATCATTCATAAAGCAATCTTCTACTACTCTTCTATGAGCTTTGGTTTGCTTTTTCTCCAACTTTAAATTTTCCCTGTGATTTTCTTTCTTTTCTTTTGTGTAGCCCTGGAATTTATCACAGTTCACATATTTACAGATAAGGGAGTTGTGTAGCTGCAAAGAAATATTTTTGCTCCTTTCCAGCAATCCACATTGATCATCATGTTGTGATCTATGACTTTGTAAAATCTTTTGCACACAATGTTCCTTTGATTCCACTGGTGTGTTAGGTGCTGATGATGAGCTGGTAATAAAATATCTTTGCCTATGATGTTTTAAACTCTCGTCTTCCGCTTCTAATGGAGACTGCCACGATTCATTTGTCAAATGCTTTTCAAGTCTCTCTTTTGCTAAGGCAGGCGCAGGAATTGCACATCTTCCAGTAAATATGTCATGCCTTATATCTGCTGAATAATAAATGTTAGAATTTAGCACATGGAAGAGTTTTATTACACTGACTAAGCACATGTTTGGAACACCTATGTATATAGTGCCAAAAAGCTCTCTCTGCTTATGGTATAACACCAACATTTAGCTAACATCTCAGTCCAATCTGGGTAAAACATTTTAACTCTATAGCGCTGTGGCAATTACACTCACACATTGTGGTCACATTTTAATCAGTTGAATTAAAATTAACTGATAGAAGTTCAGAAAACTTCAATCTTAATCAGAACTATCCATATAATAATGTGTGTATTTATAATTTTGTTAAAGCAGTATAGCAATATCTTCTGCTGATATTCCGTACTGTCTGGCATGTAGAATACTGCATAAAGATGCAACAGTATTTTTCTGACTCATGCCAACAGGTAGATTTTGTTAATGCCACTCAAAATATCAGCAAGTTAGGTGTCTGTCTGCACAGGGAATTAGGGATGTGGTGCGAGGTGATCTGCAGGGAAAACCCTAGGAATAGTCAGGCTTAGGAGAAAGCTTTGATTAAGTCTATTTTCTTGTTGTTGTTTAAGTGAAATAATAAAGGCCAACCAAAAGAATGGGTAGGAACCCCACTTCCTTCCTCCCCACTTTCTTCCTTCCAATTTATCTTCACATTCAGTTTACCTTTGTATAACTGTATTTGTTTTTTCTTCAATGACATTTCCCTGTTCTTACTAACCTAGTGTCTTGGGACAGCAAGGTGCATTGTCATATGGGAATTTTGAGTTTGGAAGGAAATGAAAGAATCTTTATGGCAGTATTTTCACAAGTCCTTAAGTCCCATTTTCAAAAAAGATTTAGGAGCTTATGTCTCATTGAAGGATCAGTGGAACTTAGGTTCCTAACTGCCTACATTACTTTTGAAAATGAGACTTAGGCTTTTAAGTCACTTCAGTGCTTCTGAAAATGTTACCTCTAGTGCCTAGACTGATAGAACTTGGCTGCATCATGCAGGTGATGTACTCAGAGTCCATGCAGAAAGTACCATAGGAACCATTTCCCCATTCTCTTCAGTGAGCCAATTCACACAATATTGATGTTTTGTCCTGTCCCCGTCCCCTGGTATAAGACAGAGGTGGAGCGGGTGACCCCTCAGACAATAGAATGAGAGCAAGCAGTAGTGTCCTTGTAGATCATCCTTTAGGTTAGTAAAGAGCCCACAGTGATGGTGATGGGAGGGAGAGGGGAATCAGAATTACCTGCAGCTAGCAAACCAAGGGCCAGATTGTGAAATCTTTATTCCAATAACAAGCAGTTACTCATGGGAGCAGTAGCCCAATTAAAGTCAATGGGACTATTTGTGAAACTTGCTCACCAATGTGAATAAAGGCTTCAGAATCTAACCCCTAATTTCCTTCTCATGAAGCCTTGAGGGTACTTCTAGGTGACATTTTTTTCAGCAAAACTTTTTTTGGTGAAAAATGCGGATTTGGCAACACTGATGCTTTTTTCCAATTTGTGTTGGTTTTGCAAAATTGTTTGTGTCAAAAAGCCAAAAAATCAAACCCACCACAAAACACTGCATTGCAACACATTTTGACATGAAACATTGATCTTTTGGTTTGAAACAACTTTTCTTTTAAAAAATCCAAAACCTTTAAAATGCTCAAAATTGAAATTAAACATTTTGTTTTGGGTCAAACAAAACATTTCTACCTGAAATGATTTTGTTTTACTTTTTGATTTGCTGAAAATTCTGAAACATTTCATTTTTGGTTCCACCCAAACCTGCTTTTTCCTGGTTTTTTGGAATTGCTAACAAACTGGAAAATCCATTATTCACACAACTC
The DNA here is from genome assembly GCF_965152235.1 of Eretmochelys imbricata. Classification (NCBI taxonomy): domain Eukaryota; kingdom Metazoa; phylum Chordata; order Testudines; family Cheloniidae; genus Eretmochelys; species Eretmochelys imbricata. Next base: position 85,357,700 of record NC_135579.1, on the reverse strand, counting down.
GATTGAAAAGTGCTGAGAACCTGCATCTGCCATTAATTCCATTTTGCTCAGCACCTCTCGTGATGTAGCCTGAAGTCTCCATCACTTTAACCTTTTGGAATATCTCTCCCAAAGCTCTGCCTTTAGCCCTGAATATTTCATAAAAAGGAATTCGTTTAGTGACACTTCTAAAAGCAAATGAATAAATCCAGATTCGTTTCCTATCATAAAAGAGCTTAAAACTCCTATTTTAAAATAAGTAGCAACTTTAGAAAATAAATTAATAAACATGTGGCATCTGGAGAATAACGTGGAAGCCCTGGGGAATAAATCTCTACATTAAAAAAGGAAAACAGATAACATGTATGAAATAAATATATTACAATAACATTCCTGGTTATGAACTAAACCCATAAATTGCTGGATACGAGCTGTTGTCATAGGAGCTCTCAAAGCAGCTAATGTGCTTCATGTTGTCCTGCGTAATTCACCTAAATTGAGAGAGATCACAAAATGAGGTGAGAGAACCAGAGGAATAGCCTGCATATGTTTAATGTAGTGGCAGATTGGCAGGATTTTATTGTGTTTGAGTGTTCGTGAGGCTTCCTGAAAGCAGTGAATTTGCAAGACCATGAGTGTTGCCTCAGTGAGCTAAGGAGGGAAGTCCATACCTAGGGAACAGTACAGAAGCAGAGGAGAGGGAGCAAAGGACATGAAGAGAGATATCTAGAAGGACTTCATTTACTGAGAGAAAGCTCTGCCTCCAGAAAGGAGATTCACGTAGGGATAAGACTCCTTAGTTGTGAGAGCGCATGAAGACCTGGTCAATAGCATGAACACATTATTTTAGGATTTCCCCAAATATCAGAAGTTTGTTGCGTTTTCTTTTTAAAAACTTGTTAATGCAAGAAAATCTATATCCCTGGCAAAGATTGTGGCAGAGGCAGGTATTTTCCAACACCAGCCACAAAATCAATGTGCCTTTCTTGTCATCTTTCAGAGTAACAGCTGTGTTAGTCTGTATTCGCAAAAAGAAAAGGAGTACTTGTGGCACCTTAGAGACTAACCAATTTATTTGAGCATAAGCTTTCGTGAGTTACAGCTCACTTCATCGGATGCATACTGTGGAAAGTTTAGAAGATCTTATTATATACACACAAAGCATGAAAAAATACCTCCTCCCACCCCACTCTCCTGCTGGTAATAGCTTATCTAAAGTGATCACTCTCCTTACAATGTGTATGATAATCAAGTTGGGCCATTTCCAGCACAAATCCAGGTTTTCTCACACACACCCCCACCATACACACAAACTCACTCTCCTGCTGGTAATAGCTTATCTAAAGTGACCACTCTCCTTACAGTGTGTATGATAATCAAGGTGGCCATTTCCAACACAAAACCTGGATTTGTGCTGGAAATGGCTCAACTTGATTATCATACACATTGTAAGGAGAGTGATCACTTTAGATAAGCTATTACCAGCAGGAGAGTGGGGTGGGCGGAGGTATATTTTCATGCTTTGTGTGTATATAATAAGATCTTCTAAACTTTCCACAGTATGCATCCGATGAAGTGAGCTGTAGCTCACGAAAGCTTATGCTCAAATAAATTGGTTAGTCTCTAAGGTGCCACAAGTACTCCTTTTCTTTTCTTGTTATCGTGGAAAGGCAATGCAAGGTCACTTTATTGATTTGTCATCTTCCATAAGGAGTATTAGCTGCGATATCATTACAAGATGGACAGCCACTCTAGAGTTAGAGCCAGTCAAATGTCAATATCAAATGCCAGTATCCTCCCATTATTGTAATTTGGGTATGTGGGGCGGGGGTGTTTCTTTTTAAAGACAAGCTTGCTATTGAGAAAAAGCTTTGAGAGTGGGAAGGGGTACTAGGGAAACATGATAGCCTGCTTTTTGTAGGACTGCCCTGCTTTTCAACAAACCAGTCTACTTTCTCAGTGTCCCAAAGAAGGACAGCCAAATGTCCTTCTCTTTAACACGGATCTCACACTTGTCCTACTTTGGCGAAAGCAAGGCATGAGTTTACACCAATTTCAGACACAGGAAACTTTCACCATCTTGTGTCTGGGCCTGATTCTTCACCACATTGCACTTGTTACAGTCATTTATAGCCATGCAGAGTGGGTGTATAATGTTACCAAATCACCCACTTTGCTCAAGTATCAATTGCTGCCCAAGGTACATGGCAGTGGAGAATCAGGCCCAGAACATTTATTTTTGTATCTCAAATTTCATATTGCTGCCTGCCATTGGATCCTGTTAGTACTGTCTTTAAAAAGAAAACTCACCTTTATCAGTCTGTGAAAGTTCCTGCAGCACTGTAGTCTGTAAATCTTCCCACTGCTCAAAGGTGCTTGGTTTTGTAACTCTTCTGTGGAAATCTTTTGTTAGGGCACCTGCTTCATTTGTTATAGGCATACTCTCATAAGGCTCTTGAGGACATGATTCTACCATTCTGCATTTAAGGCATAAAAATGAGCCACTCTTTTTGTGTTCATTCTCTCTTTGAATGCTTCTGAGTGGTGTGTCTAGCCCTATGGACATAGTGTCTGCCTTTTCTGTTGCTTGATGCCTGTTTTCCTGTAGAAGTGGCATTTCCCTTCCAGACCCCACAACAGACGTGACCTTTATTTCATTTTCCTGAGGTAAGTGGCAGTTACAGGATCCCTCAATGAGGTAATTTCTTGGCTCATGACCACACTGGGATTCATCTAGAATTCTGCAACAGCAGTTTTCTGATGTGTGTTCATTTGCTTTGCCTTGTTGAAGTTTCCAGTTAAGGAGGGCTAAAACTAGGCAAGTGAGACCAACAGCTCCTGTGACAGATACAAGGTTCGTCAAAGACACAATCATGTACCTAAAGGTATAAATCATCCAATGTTAAACGTACATGTAGGAATGTAATTAATTATAATTGCTACGGTAGGTTTCCTGCCTTACGGGGTTTTTAAAATATAGAAAAAATATCCAATTAAGCAGTGAATATTTTATCTGTATTATTCCATCTTTCCATAGAAGTATCTAGTGCAACATTTTCTATAGCAATTATTCAAGAAGCAAATATATTTGTAATGACTAGGGATTTCTTTAGCAGAAGGGAGAAGCTGAGACTCCATTTCTTCTGTGGTACAATTACTGAACTAAAGGGGTGCTGTCAAGTCTGATAGGCTCAAATTCCCTCGCCTCTTTCTAGAAAGGTCATTTTACCATTTTGAAATGCCACCCACTGACTCCCAAATGAAGGAAGCTTTATATAAACTCTTCAAAATGAAGTTAAAAACAGCTCAAAAAAACCCAACCTCCTAGAATGAGCAACTCTACAACAAACGCGACACATAGACAAGAAAAGGATAAGTCATATATAAAATTCTGTACTGAAAACCGCCATTCAGAAAGTATTAAGGTGGCATCTTTAAGCACTCAAAATCAGGAAATGCCAAAATTAAGCCACAACCTTAACTCTGCCTGCTTCTGTGAATGCATTACCATACTATGTTTAATTACATCATCACTGTCTCCAACAGGACAGTAAAAAGTCATATGATTTTTTTACAGCCTTAGATAACTCTGTCTTCTTGTATTAATATGCGAGGTGTGGGGAAGCTGCATATAGGGGGTGGGTTGGTAGCTCTCTAGGGCCTCAGTCTGTAGCAGTGCACAGGTGATGGTTGGTCGAGGGGCCAGGTCACAGGATGCACTACTGTGCAGATGCTCTGGGACATTTCCTCCAGGCTGTGGGTGGGGGGTGCTAGCATTGCGGAAGCTACACCATTAAGTTGGGGTTGTCTCTGTGGTGATAGAGAAAGGATTACTCCACTCTGCTGATCCCTCCCCCCTCCCTCGCCCTGCCAAGATAGGGCTGAGTGTTTGCAGGTAGCTCAGTACAGCAGTATTCCGGGGCATTGGTTCTCTCTGTACTCAGCGGGAGAAGTACCACCTTCCAAATCACCAATCTCATTGCACGCAGCCCCCTTGTGATTGGTTTTGTTTGTTTTCCTTGGCAGTCTCCTATCAAAGCACTGACTAGGTCTAACCTTTCTTAGCTTGTGAAATCAAACGAGATCACAGCCTGAGGTGGTATGACTTCAGGCAATGGTATGGCTGCAGGCTAGACTTTAGATTGTAAGGTAAAACTGTACCTATGTATGTACAAGGACAGCAGTTGCCAGCTGCACAGGAATCTGTGTAACATACCAGGCACAATTGTTCCTTCATTCCGCAGGGAGGATGGCAACACTCTTTATGTATTTGATGGAATTTGACGGAGACGAGAAAAACACTGTGACCAACCCATTCCACTAAAATGATTTGTGACAGTGGCTGCTACTAATGCTGCCTGGCATGTCCCATTCTGAATCAATACTGAATATTAGGCTAAGTGATGAAATGTTTGTCGAAAGTTCTACTGAATATACAAATGAAATTCAATGTTGATAAGTGCAAAGTAATGCACACTTGAAAAATAATCCCAAATATGCATATAAAATGATGGCAAGTAAATTAGCTGTTACCGCTCAAGAAAGAGATCTTGAAGTCATGGATAGTTCTCTGGAAACATCTGCTTAGTGTGTAGCCACAGTAAAAAAAAGCCAACAGAATGTTAGGAACCATTAGGAAAGGGATAGATAATAAAACAGAAAATATCATAATGCGGCAATATAAATCATGATACCTCCACATCTTGAATACTACATTCAGTTCTGGTTGTCCCATCTCAAAAAAGATATATTAAAATTGGGAAAGTTGCAGAGAAGAGCAGCAAAAATGATTATGGGTATGAAACAGCTTCCATACAAGGAGCAATTAAAAAGACTGGGACTGTTCAGTTTAGAAACGAGATGGCTAAGGAGGGGTATGAGAGAGGTCTATACAGTCATCAAGGTACGGAGAAAGTGACTCGGGAAATGTTATCTGCCCCTTCACAAACACAAGAGCTTAGGGTCACCCAATGAAGTTAATAGGCAGCAGGTTTAAAACAAACAAAAGGAAGTATTTCTTCACACAATGCACAATCAGCTCATTGGCATAGCATGTTGTGAAGGGCAAAAGTATAACTGGGTTCAAAAAAATTAGATAAGTTGATGGAGGATAGATCTATCAATGGCTGTTAGCCAAGATGATCAGGGACGCAACCCCATGCCACAGACATCCTTAAAGCTCCAGCTGCTAGAAGCATTTGGCCCTGGTCACTGTCAGAGAGAGGATGCTGAGTTAGATGAACTATTGGTCTGATCCCGTGCAGCCATTCTTATGTTTTTATAACATAAAGGTTTGTAAAAGTCTGGCCAATTAATAAGTACTGTGGCCATAATTTTCAAACTTGGGTGCCTACAGTTAGGCAACTAACCCCACAAGTTGGATCAGAGTGTATTCAGCACTCCTGAAAATCAGACCACTTATTTGAGAGCCTAACTATAAATGTAGGCCTTTAACATTAGGCACCCAAGTTTGAAAAGTTTGGCCTATATTTTTCTGATATTAAGATAGTTTATGTGCAAAAAAAAGTAGAGGGCCAGAGTATACATTACCTACAAAGCAAAGCACAGCTACCAGAGTAACATCCCGCCAATAGGAATTCATCTTTTTGTTTTTTAGAATAGCAGTAAAGTTTTGAGGATCTGAGTTACAGTTGGCCTCAGTTAGCTCAAGCACATTGTGAACTGTGGGGGTTTTGGAAGCTCTGCAGTTTATATCATTGGCATTTTTGAGCAACCTGATTGAAGAATTCACAAAGCTCCTTAAGAAGAAAGCTAGATCACAAAGTTTGCATGTGCAATTCCATTGATTTTGATCTAAGCTTAGAAGAATTAGCTGAGGGAGTGGAGAAAACATGTCTGGAACGAGCGCCAGCCTGTTTTGGGAAAGGTCCATTTCTTTCAGCTGAGGTAGGTGTTGGAAGGCATTTTTCTCAATGTAACTAATGAAATTGTTAGATAAATCCAGACTCCTAAGACTATCAAGACAGGCGGTTCCAAAGCTGCTCTCCGTAAGATTAGTGATCTGATTTCCATTTAGCTGCAGTCTCATAAGGCCCTTCATATTTTTGAACCAGGTCCCATAGATGCTGCTCAAAGCATTGTTGCTTAGCACCAGGACTTGCAGCTTTTGAAGCTCACTGAAGGTATTATCACTGATAGAAGAGCTTGATATTTGGTTTTGGTCTAAAAGTAGAGTCTTCAGATCTCGAAGTCCATTAAAAGCATTTTCTTTAATGTCTGTAATTCTGTTGCTACTTAGCCTTAGTAGAGTTATGTTGACCAGGAGGGACAAGTCGAAGCTTTCTAATGAAGTGATATTTCCATCAGTGACAATTAAAGCTTTTGTGGTTCCAGGAGCAGCTGTAAAAAAGGAATAGAGGCATTACCTACAGGATGTAGGCATGGGCTGGGTCTCAATCCATATCTTAACACTAACAAGGGCTGTTACAGATGGGAAAATAATTTTTTCACTTCTTCTGATTTTAAGGAAATGCTTCATATTTTATTTATGTAGATGTCTGAAATCCTTTATAGGCACCCCTTCAATAAATGAATAATGTGAGATAAACGACGGGTCATCCCAGCTTGACAGGTACATGAATATTCACCGACAAATGTATTGAGGGAATTAAAATAGACCCAAACCCCTCAGCCCACTCCCCTCCCCAAAAACCTGAAGGAAAGACAGGCTTTGCAGTGCATTTGGATGGTTAACTGATCCAGCTTCTGGTGGACCAAGAGGCTGAGCCGCTCCCGGAGAACAGCCTGATGCCAGCTACAGCAATGGAGCTCCAGCTCTAGTATCCCCACTGGTCTCAGCTATGGCACCAGCGCATGGGGAATCTCCCGGGTGTCTACACTAGATGACTAGCTTCCGAGGTTAATACTAACCCTTTGCATCCCACCCCGAAATGTTTTGGTCCCCAGAGCATTGATGTAACACGCTTGCCGCATGAAACTCGACTTAATAAGCAGGCTGCAGCATTCTGTATTAGCATCAGTTTCCAAGCGGTCTCAAGGTTCAGCCTTGTATAGAGGACTTTGCAGCAATCAATCTCAACATGAAAAAGGGGGATAATTGTGGCAAGGTCCCTGCATCCGGGAGAAAAGGTCACATTCTTCTTGCCAGGCATAGATGGGGATGGGGAAGCTGTTGGCCATTGGCCCTGCTTTGGCATCCAGGAGCAGCCCAGGATTTAACAACCCACCAGGTTGCACCCTTGTGTTACAAACTGGGTAACAAAACTCCCTCAGTCTGGGGCACCAATAGAAACTCTGCCAGCCCTTTCAGCTGCTTCCTCCAACCCAACAGCATAATCTCTGTTTTTTCTAGATTACATTGCAGCCAGCTAGCCCTCATGTGAGCTCATCTAAGGGCTGGGTAATTTATCATAACCTGCATGTAATTTCACATGCATCAGAATATTAGATTTTTTATTTTAATTTTTTAGCTGTGCACTGACATGACATATTTGTTCAAGAAACAGAAAAAGATCTGTTCCACTAGAAGCCAAAGTTAAAGCATGGCTTTCTGCTGTCACTGTTGTTAGTTTGGGATGGACTTTTCATTGCTTATGGAAGTGCGACACTAACATTTTGTGCCAGGCAGAGTGCAGGCAAAGCACTGTCCTTGCTTCTCACACACAGCTCCGTCAGCAGGCCTCATTCCTGTCCTGCAGCACCCCTGTTGTTTGTAAAGAGCGCCCCTTCTGAACAGGCACTGGCATTTGAGCTACCTAACCAAGTCACGGGCATTACTGTTTATCTGTACTAGGAACTCAACTGGTTTTTTTTCCCCTTTACAATATGATGTTGTTCTTTCCCCTGAGACTAAAACTAATAAACATGAAGGGGGTCTTTTCTGTTATGGATGCCCTGAGGATTTTCACATGGCAGTCCCATATGCGCCAGTGAGCAAAGACCCCTATCAGATACGTGTTGCATTAAATAAACGCCTCTGCATGATCAAAGGGAAACATCCTCTTAACTTCAAACTATGGTCCATCCAATTGGAATAATCGCTTGAGGGTGACTTGGATTGTTGTCTTCAGGAGTCCAGCAGTGTTTGCATGATAAAAGTGATAGAACAATAAGTTATTGCAGCATCTCTATAACACACTTAAGTTATTGGACTCTTATGACAGTTTTTAAAATGACAATCAATAGACTGTACAGCAACATTCAGGCTAATAAAGTAAATGAAACATTTGCTTCTGATAGCGTAAAATGGTGTTGAAAGAAGGCTCATTTTACTTTTGTTTGTGTGGCTTGTTCCTGTTTCTGCATTAAAGAAAATCTGTTGCTTTAACAGAAAACATTTATTGACTCACTGACTTACTAATTACGTGGTAGTGTCTAGGCACCCAGTCATGGAGCAGGGCCCCACTGCACGAGGTGCTGTACAAACACTTCAAAAGAGTAGAGTGAATCTTTTTAAAGTAACCTTTTTTGGTTGGCTACATTATCTGAATGACTAAATCTTCAGCCGTGCATGCACTCACAATCTTCTGACTCAGGTGTGCACGCAGCCCAATGCATAGGCCTAATGCATCCACAAGTTGGGGTAGGCAGGCGGGCTGAATGAAGAGCTACCTGTTTGCACACCCAAACTCTAGCTTGAGTGTAAATAACAGGGTTTGTGTGCACTTAACCTGGCACTTACCATTATGCACATGCTGTCAAAGATTGTTTTGCCCTAAAGATTTGTTGCTTAGTAAAAACAAATCATTTGCTCATAGCTTTTTAGGGACTTTGTCAATCTCCCCTGGCAATGGGTAATATGAAGTGGCCAGACTAATGTAGCTTCTATCAGTTTTTTCTCACGCTGGATAATGTAGAGACTGGCAGTCCATTTATCTGATTCTGGGGCCTTATCTAGACTTGAAATTATACCGCAGCACAGCTGCATTGCTGCAACTGTGCCATTCAGTGCTTCAGTGTACACAGAACCTACGCTGGCGGGAGGGGTTCTCCCATTGGCACAGCTAGAGCAATGGAAGAATTTTTCTGTTGACCTAGAGCTGTCTACACCGGGAATTAGGTCAACTTAACTATGTCAGAAGGCGTGTGGACTTTGTGCACTCCCAAGTGACATAGTTAAACCAACTTAATTTTCTAGTGTAGACCAGGCCTGTGTCTCAACAACTAAGCAACCCTTTGTGCACAAAATACTGTCTTTGCACATACATTATGGCAATTGCACATGGCATCAGGTGATGTCATCTTTAGACAATCAGATCTGTCATAAATATAAAGGGAAGGGTAACCACCTTTCAATATACAGTGCTACAAAATCCCTGCTGGCCAGAGGCAAAACCCTTTCACCTGTAAAGGGTTAAGAAGCTAAGGTAACGTAGTTGGCACCTGACCCAAAATGACCAATGAGAGGACAAGATACTTTCAAATCTGGGGTGGGGGGGGAGAAACAAAGGGTTTGTCTGTCTGTGTGATGCTTTTGCCGGGAACAGATCAGGAATGCAGACTTACAACTCCTGTAGAGTTAGTAAGTAATCTAGCTAGAAATGCATTAGATTTCCTTTTGTTTAATGGCTGGTAAAATAAGCTGTGCTGGATGGAATGTATATTCCTGTTTTTGTGTCTTTTTGTAACTTAAGGTTTTGCCTAGAGGGATTCTCTATGTTTTGAATCTGATTACCCTGTAAGGTATTTACCATCCTGATTTTACAGAGGTGATTCTTTTAACTTTTTTTTCCCCCTTGATAGCTGTTCTCAGCCTACAGAAAAATTCTTTTGTTATGCCTGCTGCTCTGTCCCCCAGGCAGAGAGACAGAATCTATAGCTGCAATTACCTTTCACAAAACCTTTTAAAATCCTGCTGTGCTTCTGGTTCAAAATGATCTCAAAATGATCCCACCACTGTGCCATCATGTCAAGGTTCCTTCCCCACTCTGAACTCTAGGGTACAGATGTGGGGACCTGCATGAAAGACCCCCAAGCTTATTCTTACCGGCTGAGGTTAAAAACTTCCCCCAAGGTACAAACTTTGCCTTGTCCTTGGACCCTATGCTGCCACCACCAAGTGTTTAAACAAAGAACAGGGAAGAGCCCACTTGGAGACGTCTTCCCCCAAAATATCCCCCCAAGCCCTACACCCCCTTTCTTGGGGAAGGCTTGATAAGAATCCTCGCCAATTTGTACAGGTGAACACAGACCCAAACCCTTGGATCTTATGAACAAGGAAAAAGCAATCATGTTCTTAAAAGAAGAATTTTAATTAAAGAAAAGATAAAAGAATCACCTCTGTAAAATCAGGATGGTAAATACCTTACAGGGTAATCAGATTCAAAACATAGAGAATCCCTCTAGGCAAAACCTTAAGTTACAAAAAGACACAAAAACAAGAATATACATTCCATCCAGCACAGCTTATTTTACCAGCCATTAAACAAAAGGAAATCTGACGCATTTCTAGCTAGATTACTTACTAACTTTACAGGAGTTGTAAGTCTGCATTCCTGATCTGTTCCCGGCAAAAGCATCACACAGACAGACAAACCTTTCCCCCCCTCACTCCAGATTTGAAAGTATCTTGTCCTCTCATTGGTCACTTTGGGTCAGGTGCCAGCTAGGTTACCTTAGCTTCTTAACCCTTTAGAGGTGAAAGGGTTTTGCCTCTGGCCAGGAGCCATTTTATAGCACTGTATACAGAAAGGTGGTTACCCTTCCCTTTATATTTATGACAAGATCCTACAAATGTTACATTCTGGGAATTCAAAATACAATCTGTGTAACATGTTCAGTAATATTGAATAGCAATATTAATAACATTAGTCTTCTCTGGCCTGGGCTACACTAGAAAATTAGGTTGGCTTGAATACATCATACAGGGATGCGAAAAATCCGAACACCTGAGCGATTTAGGTAAGCTGACCTAACACCCAAAGTAGACAGCGCTAAGTTAACAGAAGAATTCTTCCATGAACCTAGCTGCTGCATCTTGGGGAGATGGATTGCCTACACCAATGAAAGAACGCCTCCCGTTGGCGGAGGCAGTTCTACACTGAAGCGCTGCAGCTGTGCGGCTGAAACATTTTCCAGTGTAGGCAAGCCCTCAGTCAGGACATTCTGGGTGTCGGTGAATTCATAACAAAGTGGGACCTTAATTTCTAATGATTTGGAGTTTGGAATTATTGTACCCTCACTAGTCTCATAGCAGGCTTAACATTCTGTTGGGAAATGCTTGAACCGAGGTATTCTGACCCCAAGACCTACAGCAGTCTTGGAGTCCTGGATTTTTTTGGTTCTGGAATCCATTTCTGGCTCTGTCAGTAGCTCACTGTCAGGGAAGTAGTTTAGTATGTGCTTAAGTCTGTCCCTTTTCAGGTCACCTCTTAAGAACATGTTTAACTGATTCAATGAGACTTAAGCATGTGTAATACTTTTCTGAATCAAGGCCTATATGACTTTAGACAAGTCATTGGCAGCCTGTTGACTTCACTGGGCTTTACATCTGGACCTTAACCTCTCTTTGATTTAGCATCCCCCTATGTAAACTGGACTTAATAACACTTACCCACCTTAGTGAAGCACTTTGAGAACTAGGGATGAAAGATGGTCTAAGTGCCAAGAGTTCTTTAGTTTTATGGCTATTAGTACTTCTGGTTTCTTAAGCTGATAATGCCTTTCTGTTTTCTGAGCTCGTGTTAGAAATTTGCTGCTTTTTGCAATAAACAAAGTATGTTACTTAGCATCAGTATGAAAGTCACATTCGGTTTAAATTTGTTAATAAGGTGTCTTATTAAATTGTTGACTTAAGCAAGCAATATGTAATGAATACAGTCAACATATCTTGGTAGAATTTCCACAGCTCATTTAGCCCCAATAAAAAGAAACCATTGTTTCAGAATTATAATGTCATAATGCACTTTGATTCTAATCTGTATCGCTGGTATATCACTTAATCTTACTAATGCTGTAGAATTGCCTGGCAGGGTTATGAGGCAATTCATAGTTCGTTCAGCCAGTGTAAGGCTTGAACTTTGCACAATATGTGAACAATAACTTATTAAAACAATCTTTTTTTTTTAAGTGTCTTGCTGCATGAAATGACTCTTTTCTCAGTAACAAAGGTTTTCAATTACCTCTGAAGGCCTTAGAATAGTTTTGGTAAGGCCGCTAGGCAAAGAGAAATAAAACAATGTTATCACTCTTTAGACAGCAATTGCAGAGATTTGCTTTCAGATGCAGAGTCCAGAAACAGTCAATACAATTAGAGTATTGCAGTGAGCTCACTGTATATAATAAATATCAGTTCTCTTGAAGTGTCTTACTTGATTACCTGGTATATATGTTAATCCTTGACACAGAGTAACATTTTCTGTGCATACCAGGCATGAGGAGGGACATGATGGTATTAATTGAATCACCATAGCAAGTAGAATGAGCAATGTACCTAAAAGAAAAAGAGCATATATTTCATGTTATTGACATTTATTATTCAGGGTTTAATTGCAAGTGGGTAATTAAGTAAATTAGTGGCCTCTGCATTTTTTAAGGAGATTTTAATTTGTCATGAGAGAATGGTGAATTTTATGGCCCAGAAAGATGTCCAGCACTTATGACTGAAATTTTCCATTACCCCTGGTTTGTTAAAAGATACAGTACAAGTGAGACAACAGTGTATGTTTATGTGATATTTTGGTCCAGTTCTTAAAAGGGACTCAAATTTAGAGGGCAAAGCTTAGCATTTGCAACTAATTTAAGGCAAACTCATGGCTCATCTCACCTAACCACCAGACTGTATCCAGGTATCAGGTACTTAGACAACTACATGCTGCAAACGATAATTGCGGTTGTTTCCAAGGGCACATTTGTACCCAGAAAATCAAAGACAGCAACTCATAATCAGTTCCTTTTATATTTAGCTAGTTCTTGTGTTTTAATCAAAATAAAACTACTTGCTTTGACAGGACTCATGTCCTGATTCAGCAAAGTACATAAACACATGCTTAACGTTAATAATTATGGGCTTAATCCATGTTCACTGAAGTCAGTGGGAGTCCTTCCATCGACTCCAATAGGCTTTGGATCGTTAAAGTCAATGGGACTTAATCACTCGGTAGGAGAAACATGTGCTTACGTGCTTATGCAGAACTACAGCCACAGAGATAATGGTGTCAGGCCCAGTATAAGAAGAGAGACCGACAGATATCTCCATAATTAATTACATTTAATATAATGAATAGATTGAGATATCAAGCAAACCCCATGAAATAACTTCATCTCCAGGCCTTCTGTAATGTCCAGAGACAATCCTCTCCATGCTCCTGACCAAAGCCGTAGAACAACTGAAGAAGAGACAGTCTTCAAGAACCCATATTTGGTTTTGCAAAAGACTCTGTGCATTGGGATCAGGATATGTTGGACAAATTTAATCCATTCAGTGTTAAGATAGAAGACAAAAGCTATTCAATAAAGTGAATAGGTTTTTACTGCTGAGTCTAGTTGCATTAATCCAAGGCACTCAGAATATGAGACACAACAGCTTTCAAAAGTGTCCCCACTACTTCTCAGCTTGGAGCACATAACAGAAGCTCTTAGCATCACACAAGTTGGCCCTCTGTTGTGGACACATTGCACAATGTGTCACAAAGCACTTAGATTAGCAATAAGAACCTATTAGCGTAGTATGGCTACAACCCTACTAAATCTAAAATTGAGATTTAAAGCCAAATTCTGAAGTCCTGCTCATGTGTGTTGTCTGGCTGCTGTCAGTTTGATTACGCGTGTGAGTAAGAGCTGCAGGGACAGACTCTCAGACTTTTAAAGTGGGAGGTGGGAGGGGAGGGGTTGCCACCAGTCCAAGTATTGATCCCTGTCTTGGCATTAAAGAAGTCTCCTTAAGTGCACATCTGATAAATTACATGCTTGCAGGCCCTATGAAAACCAGAAGTGCTGCACTTGTGGCTTCTAGAAAATGCTCATGTTATAAGATCTGAACATGCAGTTCGTATAGGACATGCAAGTATACTCATGGTGGCACCAAGGAATGCAGAGAGAGAAGGGGAGAGGCTCCACAATCACCCCCTTTTTTAATCTGTATAGAGTCTAGAAGGGAAGTTAGAACAGGCTGCATGCAAGCAGGCTTATCTGTAAATGGTATCATTTTTCCTGGTCAGGGTCTCCTACAAATGCAGATAGCCACATTTTAAAAATCAAAACTGCAGCTACCAGCCCCTCTTCGATTTGCAATACAAAATGTGTCTGCTCTCTCTCTCTCTCTCTCTCTCTCTTGTATTCACAGGGAAGACCAGAATTTTCTGAAGTAGTCACAAAATTAGAAGAATGCCTATGCAATATTGAGGTAAAGATATAAGCTCCTGCAGTTAAGTAATAGGAATGCACCAAACCAAATGAGCAAATGTGAATGCAAGTTGGAGAGCAACACAAGTGTGAAAGAGACCACAGAATTTGTTGACCCGCTTCACCCAGTTGTAACTTCCCTCATTAAATTTTAAGGTGATACAGTAAACTATAGCCCCATGAGTGCCCTAAGAAGAAAAAGGCCAAAGGCCAGCCTGACAGAACACACTGCCGTGAGTGTGATATGAGATCAGGTCTCTCACTTGCTGTTGGCTCCCTGCATTTCCAGAGATGGTAATGCTGCAGAGGGAGACTGGTCAGCATTGCAGGGATGTACCTTGCAGTAGTCTTAGGCAGACCCACTTCTCCCTACCTAGCAATCCCAGGTCTGCTTGGCTAGAAAGACGAATCTTGACATGGATTTTAGGGAGGGGGATTAAAAGAGCAAACATAAAAAGAGAAATACAAAGCTATATTTCTGCTTTTCTCTGTGGCTAATAAACAATTGGATCTATCAGCATTCAGCCTAATGAAGATAACTGATCAAACAGGAAGTGAGCTTGATTAGGGACTCCAGTCCCTGAATTTACATTTGCTCTGTGTGTGTGTGTGTGTGCATGATAAAAATTGATAAAATGATAATGATAAATGAGAATGACAATGATAAAAATTCCCCCTTTTCTTTAAAACATATCACTGCTCTTAAACTAAAGGGTCAGAGCAGACTCCTGTAATCTATTACATTTTTTCATGCTCTGACTGCAGCAGGTTGCTTTGTGTGTAGGTGGAAGCTTTTAAGTTTTTAAAACAAGTGAAGTACTATATCACAAGTAACCGTGCTGTCTCATGGGAGAACTGGCTTCTGTGATACATAGGCAGCAGTGCATGTAGGATGAAATCTGGGCTATGAACCAAAAAAAGAAACTTTATTTATCTAAGAAGTTAATCTTAAGCTCCATTGTCTCCATGGCAAAACGCTGTTTAGGAGAGTTTTAAGGAACAAAATCTGTGGAGAGTTGTTAAGTGCTACAGGCAACAAAGGATGAAATGTGGGGTGATAAGATTCTTTGTCCCTTTTGTTTCCTCTCCCCTCACTCAGAAAATTGATTTCGTACCTTTTTAAACTTTTAAATGCCTCCTAACACTACACGCCTGCCCTGCCATTCTGGGTTTGTACTTAGAGATTCGTGAATTATAAGGCCAGAAGAGACTGCTATGCTCATCTAGCATAACTTCCTATAGAACACAGGCCATAGAATTTCACCCAGTAATTCCTGAAGTGGCGGGAATTACTCTTCCCTCCTATGTAAGTGAACACTATCAAGCCCAATAACTCATGGCTGAACTGGAGCATATCTTTTAGAAACACATCCAATCTCGATTTAAAGACTCCAAGAGATGATGAATTTACCACTTCCCTCGGTAAGCTGCATGCAGCTCTCATGTGCTGCTGATCAAAGTCAGGAGGCACTGCTTTTTTCAGCCAATGCAGCAGAAGAAAGAAGCGACACAAATATTAATGAGAAAGAGGAGAATAAAAATAATCCAAGACTGCAGCAAAATTCTTGTGTTCTATTGCACATGCTCAGTGTGTTGAAGCCTCTTTAACACTGTTAAGGCTCATGAGCAAATGTTGACAATTCTCTTTTATAATCCAGTTGATGTCTCCAGCCTCCAGTAACAGCAGTGGCTCTTTGTCTCCTTCCTCTTCTTCTGACTGTCTCGTTGCACGAGGAGGTCCTGGCCGTAGCCATGTTGCAGCTTTACGTAACCGATTTGAGTTGGAATACGCCTTGAATGCAAGAGCTTATGCTGTTTGGTCACAAAGGTAAGTGGCAAACCCTTGAGGTTGGACTAGCTCTTACTATGGGACAGTGTGCTGGGCAGCATCAAGAAAGTGCATCCAAGGAGACATCCGTCATCTTCCATAGACTGTGAGATTCCCAAATCAGGGACCGTCCTTCTCAGTTGTTTGTTAAGCACCTTGTACGTAGTGGGCAATGCCATAACTAAATAATCATATGATATGTAGTTGCTGCTGTATAAAGGTTTGAAAAGTATTTCAGAATCCTAGCTTCTCAGATAGTCCTACAACAGTATGATGAGCCCAAGGTATTTAAAATGTTATGGACTCTATCTGGTTGGCTAGGCCACAAGTGGATGCTTCCTTCTAAAGGTTTCACAAAATCTAATATTAATATAGATTTTGTTCATGATTTTAAAAAATTAGAACAGTGATGGGGGTATTTAGACAACTGCTTGGACTGCAGACATGGCAACACTGCTCTACCGTAAGACAGCAAAGAATGATGACTGCCCATCCAGGGGTGTCGTTAAAAGTGCTCAGTAGGTAGACACACACTTTTCCATTACCTGCCAGTGAACCTGTAGGAGCTGGTTTTTACATTATGGTTTGTTGTTTGCATTTGAAATTCTGAGCGAAGAAAAGTTAAGCAATCAAAATGCTTATCTTAGCAAAAACAATAGTGAATAATTAATAGAGTGTATGTAAACTACAACCATAGGGGCTTTTGGCTTCAAGATGGAAAAGCCAGGTTAGATAGTTGACAAGCATTTCCATATGTGGGAGTCTCCACTTGGTGCTGTTACACATAGTCCGTCAAGTTTTTTTCTTAGCATGGGAGCATTGTTCAGTCTTTGAAAATAAGCTTTATCATCAGTTATCTGATGCAATTTCTTATTAGGGGAACTGTGACAAGTTTGAGCTTGTTTGAGCTAGAGGACCAGGTCTGTACCTTGGAGACAATAGCAGATTTATAAACGTCTATACATTATCTAGCCACCAGAGGGAGCTGTGTTCATGTGAGACACATTAATAAAAACCAGCTAGTAGAAGTCTGGGCTCCTGTGGTTCACCCAGTTAACAGGCGGCAAAACCCATCATAGAGCTGCCGCGTAGATTCCATTGACTCCCTATGACAAACATAGCTTGTTAACTCTGCTGAGATATAAATGGCAGTTCTGTACAGGGATCAGTTGCATAATAAGGATATATGTTTGGATGTGGCTTTCTGGCCAGTGGGAACTAGCGGCAAAGACAGTCATTCCTTCAGGGAACACTACAAACAGCCAGGCTTGGGAAGAAAGTTATATTATTATTTGTGTTACCAGGAAACCTTCCTCCACCCTCGCTTAACGTTAAGTTTACTTTAATATGAAGCGTGTAGCCATTATCTGGAGTGGTGTGTGAACACTATCTCCTCACAGCGGTATTTTGCAAAGGCAATAAAATGCCATCGTCTCCAGCAGATTAGTAGTAGTATGTATGTATGTATGTATGTACGTATGTATTTACTAAATTTCACAGACGTAAAAAATGCCCAGCTCCCTGCCCTGAACAGCTTACATGCCCCAGTAGACAAAGGTTTAAGGTGTGGGAGCAGGCTGCAATACAAAAGCAAAGTGAGCTGCTGACATTTTGCACTATGCTTCTTAGTGCCAGGGTCTCTCTTTTTGTTTGTTTGTTTGTTCGTTTGTTTGTTTTAATTGAAATTGTGATCTGAGTGAAATGAAAGGACTGAAGTGAGGCCTGTGACAGAAGTTATGGCTATTGGGCTAAAGATGGTGCACTGGTATTACATGGTAACAGCAGGGCTAGACTGTGACTTGAACTACACTGCAGGGGAACCTGTGTGGGCCACCTGTCCTAGGGTATTCTGTGGCTGGACACATCCCTGGAGTGGGTGGTGTCTTGGCCCTGCCCAATGGGCAGCCAGCATGGAGGCTGTTACAATTCGCTGCCCCATAAGCCAGGAGCAAATTACTCTTTCCTGACCCCGTCTCCTTCCTCCCACAGGAGGGAGGAAGCAGGGAAGGAATTGTGCCTCCAGCTGTGTATCCAAGTCACAGGGCTTCCTGGGGCTGCTCCTGAGTTGCCCATGGGTCTGTCTAGAGTGAGCATTTAGTCCTTAGTGTTCAAGAGACATAGGGTGAAATCCTAACCCCATAGCAGAAATAGTAAAACTCCCAATGACTTCAGTAGGGTCAGGACTTCACCCCTAATATATGCTACAATTAAATCAAAACAGTGGAATAGTAAATGCTATAAGGACTGATGCTAATATATGTATTACATTTCTTTACAGAGGAGAAGCCATTACAGAATTTTCTGTGGCTGTCTGAGATCTGTGTTCTCTGTGTTATTGTAGCATTAAGGTTCATATCTGAAGTAGTCTGTGCTACCACTTGGGAGTCCTGGGTTTGAGGGCAAATTTAACAATCTCCCTTCTCAGTCTCATGGGGACTGAGAGCACCACTGAAATGAAATGACACTCTTAATTTCTGCTTGAAGACACAGATTTATGCTTTACTCTTTAGCACCACCAAGCAGTCAAAAACTGTAACAGCAGAGAAACCACTTGGGCATGCTGCCCTCCTGGCTCCTATGGGGAGTGAAAGGCCTGAGCTGGAAAGGATTAAAAGTAGTGGCCCCAGATGGGGAGAGAGGGAATACGCACCTGCACTTAGATGCAAAGGCTTTCCATATTAAAAAAGAAATCCTCTTCTGGTGAAATAAAAGATCTGCTTTAAATGTGAGAGGGAAGTGAAGGTGGGGACTGGGGTTAGGAGAAGGGAAGAGAGATCCTGGGCTAATCCTTCTTCTGTAAAGGGCTAAATATTGCTGTGGAATTTAATAGTTTTGCATGAAAAGAATGAGGGAGTGACATATTTAGGTTACAGTGCAGACACCTGAGAGAGAGCGAGAGAGAGAGAGAGAGAGAGTGAAGAACCTATCGCTACACCCTGCCTGCTCCTATAATTTAGTATTCTCAATATGACAGCCATGCTCAGTAGTTCACTGAATGAGTTCCTCTATAACCCAAAGGGTTATTGAAAGTCCCCCCACCCTCAAATTCTCTGCAACAAAAATTAACTAAATGCTACCCTATAAATAGAACTTAGATAGATTCACCTAGAGGCAAAATGCAAAATAAAATGGGAATGATTTCTGCAGTTTTTCAATTATACAACATACTGAGATGATTAATAACTTGACTTTCTAATGACAATAGTTTCTGAAGGTTTTAATTTTGGAGAATGTATACATTTGGAACAGAGAGGGGCTCTGCTGTATTTCTGGATGTATTCCACTGGAATATTCCTCCATCTCTTCTACTTTCTCAGTTCTAACCACTTCATAGACTCTGAAATACTGTGCAGTGTGCAGCTTGGTAACATAGCTGAGACAATTCATATATATCTCATATATATATATATGAGATATAATTCATATCATATATATATATATTGCATGAAATCTCCCTGTCCCGCACATGGAGTTAAACAGGCGTGACAATGAAGTTATTTGCTTGCTTCTTGCCTTGTAACTTTAGTGTTTGTGTTTAGTGAGTCTCTCTCCTGTGTAGCAGCGGTTACCATGTGTGAAGTAATAAGAGGTGGGTCACAGTGCCCTCATAATGAATTGGGTGAAATAGCAATGCATTCTGATTGCCTGTCTAATCAGGCTGCTTAATGTATCAACCCATCACACATTAGAAGCTTTAATAGTTGATTTTCTACTTCTTTGCACCTTTAGCACTTCTCATATAAGGGAAAATTTGCAGAAGAATAACATTCCTCTTATTCTAAGTAGACCCCAGACCCAACAGAGTTAGCATGAATCAGAATGATTTTGTGCCTCGTTTTCTTTGAAGTGTGAAATTAACACATTTTTAGACACTGGTTACAAACTATGGTGTAGATGCGTTTGAAACCATGCTATAGGCCAGCTCAGGTGACCAAAGATTTCTATGTAGAGCATGGTGTGACCTATTATGGTACTAAATGAATTCCCTATCCATTCTGGACAGGGGAGTCATGCCAGAAACATGCTACAAAAACTTGCTATGAACAGTTTCCTGGCAGCATTCACACAGAACCTTGTTTGATAACTGCTTTTGAATAAGGTTGCTACCAAAATAGTTCAATCTGTAGTGTGGGCAGGACCTACATATTTGTGTGATGTATGAAAGAATAGCTTCCTCCTATGCAGAATTTGACACACCTTGTA